>NC_137833.1:15334859-15619859 GCF_963921795.1 Nannobrachium achirus
TGCATTTTTTTGGTCAAAGTTGATCCCATGCCAAAGTGCCAGCGCTCACCCAACAGTCTGCTGTCAGCAAGGCGGATGCGTGCACGCGCCCATGTGCGCGCCCTTTAAGGCTAGGTCGCTTCTCGCCCTTAGGACATCTTACTAGTGTATGTGTATGTAATCTAGGAATGTTATTGTACAGAAGGAAAGTGGCTTGGAAGGAGCTTTGAAGTGCAACTAGTCTCATCCTCCAATGATGAATGGTTTGGACGTTATGTGTTCATCAATATTTGACCTTGACCTTTGACCACTAAATGGCACCATATGTCAAACCCAAACACAAGCTCACAGAAGCCAAAGTAGACAGCAAATATACAGTAAAAAATATACATTTATGCACATGGACATTTTATGCACAATGTAGAAAACAACCAGGGAACTAGAGAGATAAGAGGAAAATACGGTATGTTATTCTTTAGTTGTGAATATGCTGTACTTTTTGTTTTAGTACTGAATTACAGTAGCTCTGAAAGCACTAATGCAGTCATACTGAATTGACGCACACAGCAATTCATTGCCACAGTACTACTAAAATCAGAACTATAGCAACGTATTACTGATATATATATACTGAATGAGCGATTGCTGTTACTGAAACTGCAGTATTGCATTGTTGTAGTACTGAAACTTCTACTACTGTATTACTGAATTGTTCCAGTACTTGGACTACTTGACCTAAGATACCACAATAAGAAGACCAGAATGTACTATGTTATTTAGGCAGATGCTATAGATTCATTGTTTACCTTACCTGCTATCCAATAGTTTCAATGTAGAGCTTTTTTTTTTTTTCGATAGTGTATTGTTTAGACCAGGGGTCTTTAATTTTTTTTCAGGCCAAGGACCCCTCAGCTGAGAGAAAGATGAAGCAAGGACCCCCCCACTACAAATTGGATTCATGTTAAATGTGTGTTTTCAGGCATTTAACCACTTAACCTGGATACTTGATCTTTGGCTCGGTACTTGGTCTGCTCTTTTTGTCCTACACACCAAACCTCTTCGCGGAACATAGCCAATCTACAAGCTCACAACGCGTTGCAGAGGCGTTGTGAGCTTGTAGATCTGATATTTCTGGCTAATGTTCCCCCCGGCCCAGAATAGGGATGCAAGGGTTCAAGTGGTAAAAAAAAGTCCCTATGACACAAAGATTTGGCAGACCCCCTGCAGCATCTCTGAGGATCCCCTAGGGGTCCCAGACCCCCTGTTGAAGACCCCTGGTTTAGACTGAGGCAAGGTTATAGGTTTACCTGTGATCCTAGTTTACGGAAGCACTACACTGTCTCTTTGCATTTGATGTATGTATACCAGGGGTCTTCAACGTTTTCAGGCCTGGGACCCCTTAGCTGAAAGAGAGATGAAGCAGGGAGTGGGACCCCCACTATATTGTATAAAATTGTGCTATGTTCATAGATTTCTTAGAAAGCTTAGACTCATGTTGGAGTAATGTGTATTTTCAGACATTTAACCACTTGAACTGTCTATACTTTGTCTGCTCTTCTTTTCCCTCTACAAACCACTTTAACAAAAATAGCTGATCAACAAGACAATGCCTCTCGCTGCGAGACGTTGTAAGCTTATAGATCTGCTATTTTTGGCTAATGTTCCACTCAGAATAAGGATGCTAGGGTTCAATGTGGTTAATGTAAAAAACATGATCATATCACACAAAGATTTGGAGTCTGAGGATTCCCTAGGGGTCCCGGACCCCCTGTTGAAGACGCCTGATGTATACCTTGTCTGCGTTCGCTCTGGATAAGACAGTCTGCTAAATACCTAAAGTGTCAACTGTAAACTGCTACTTACTGTAGTACTGAATCTAATAGCACTGCTGCACTGCATCATGTCCAGCTCTGTATCCAGCAAGAGGAAACCATGTGAACCCAGATGATTCCATAAATATACACTTCCTCTGCTGCCGTTCCCACGCTGGTCAGAGCACAAGCAAGCACAAGCAAGCACATGCACGCGCATGCCCAGTGCCCACACACACACACACACACACACACACACACACACACACACACACACACACACACACACACACACTGTAAATATATGTACATGCGGACACACAAACATCAATCCATCAGCACATACAAAAATATGTGTCAAGATACTCAAGCGGTGTGTAATGCATGTACAGTATGCACACACAAACGTCCTGTCTTGTTTTCTCATTCTTGTCTGCTGCACAGCTCGCTTTATTTAATTAGAGTCACTGTACTGTACTGCACTGTACTGTACAATGATGTTGACAAGATGTAAAACCCTGGCCCAGTTCTACGGCTGCACTCATGACCACATACAGTACTGGATCAGAGAGTTCTAGTAGTGCTGCACTCAAGTACTGTACTTAAGTACAATTTTGAGTTTTTATTTTTTTACTTTCTTCAGTATTTAAAATTTGTTTCAATACTTTTACTTCTATCCCACTACATCTCAGAGGAAAATATTGTAATACAATTATTATGAAAGCTTTAGTTACTAGTTACTAGTTACTTTGTAGATTTAGATTATTATTACAAAACACACTTCAGCCCTATACTTCGTCCATTTTAAAATTGCAGATCGGCTACTTAAAACAATGAGTACTTTTGGCAGTTTAAGAATATTTTAATGCTGATACTTTTGTACTTTTACTCAAGTACATTTTTAATATGTGACTTCTAATTGTAACAGACCATACATTACAGTATTGATATTTTTTACTTCAGTAAAACATGCAAGTACTTCTTCCATCACTACTCAAGACCACATATACAGTTTGTGTATGACATGGACATGTAGCCATGTGGTCAAAGGAACAGGCCACAGTGGGGAGCGAACCACCAGGATTTGAACACACGGCCATCAACTCTATTTAAAGTACATTTTGAAACAAGACAGAATTTATTTGCTTGCATTGACACTCTGAGAGAATTGTCAGAGAAAGAGGAAGAAAGAGCATGAGTGTGAGAAACAATCGAATAAATCGGAGGGACATGGGCTTCGCTAGAAGATCTCGGCCTTGCTGGTAAATTGTGTGTGGGCACGCGCACCTGCACAAACACAGCTGCATAATATACCGTATTTCTGCATGAAGGTGTTGCCTCTACTGCCATTTGGGGTGTATGAGTGAATGAGTGAGTGAGAAAGCAGAGAGAGATCGAGCAAAGATGAAAAGAAGTGAGAACAATGCAGAATGACAAAAAGAGAGAAACCAAGAAATCAATGCTGAGAAATGCTGGCTCAGGGTTGGTATCAGCGTAGGAAGAGGCTGAGGGGAGGAGGGGGAGGTCTACAGATGAATCAGTGGGAACCACCACACCTGATATCAAAACAGAATTAATGACACATCTACCTTCATTCGTCCTGTGGGAATTTAACTCACAAACCTCCAGGCACGTGCACACATAGACATCAAAGGGAGCTTGAGCCCCTGCCCTTTTATCCGTCTGTAAAAAGTGCCCTCTCCAGACTATGAATGCAGTTTTTACTATGGTGAAAGAAATGCAAATGCCCTCTTTCCATGCCATACCTGAAGGAAGCATTTAAGTAAGAGAACTGACTTGTCCGAACTCTCCTGAACTTGAATGCAGCATCTTATGTTGAAAGAATTGCCCTCCCTGTGTAGAAATCTACAGTATTGACCTGATTATGCTTAGTTCAGTGAGCAAGCACTGAAAATTGCCGACCTCCAAGCTATGATGTAAATGCAAATGTAAAGCAAATCACTACATACAAATAATAAATTTGTAAATAAAGTAGTAGTATCTAATTCATCTCCTCACAATACACAATAATATTCCTCACAATACACAACATTTGAGGATAGTAAGTACAGTAGTAAGAGACAACCGAAAAGGGCCATGTGGTTTCCACAGTGGTGTAGCCACTTTTCCAACTCTTTCTCTTAGTCTTGATTAATATGTGGTGGGTCAGTCAAAATGGTTAGGCTTCATCCTCCGTGCAGCATGTATGTGCTCAGTTAGTTTCATGGCAATCTGCCCATTTGATTCTGACATAAATCCTGAAAGTGTGAATTTTGACAAAAGGCTGGAGCTAGAGGAAGGCCATGGGTTTTGCACTTCAAAGGGACACTTCATTCAAAATACATCTGGATTCCATCCCTTTTGGAAATAAATCCCCTTTAAAGTGGCATTTTGATTTAGCAGAGCTTTCTATTTGTTCCCATCTCCTCCTGTTGAGTCCTGTGACTAACCGCTGTAGGTCGGTGCCCATGGTGATTCCTTTTAAAGCCTTTGAAAACACGTCATTGATGATGTAAATCTGCCTGTCTGATATTATCAATAGCCCTACATCCATGTATACCTCTTTCACGTGTCTAGTTGGGTTTAATTGCACAGCTATAGAACACACAGTAGAAAGACAAGGCAAACATAATAAAATAACAGAAAAAACTCTAGACCTGATGGTGAAATAGAAAATGTGGGTGACGTGTGCAGGTGAGGCGCAAACAAACCCGAGGGCATTTGAAGAACACTCCAGTCTCCGATGTTATCTGCAAGCAAAATATTAAACGCTCAGGATTTTACAGCGTTAATGCCCGCCCTCCAACACCCCACTACGCCTGCTATCATCACTCACTCCCCCTCTATCTCTCAACACCTCTTCTCTCTTCTATCATCACTCCATCACTCTCTCCATCACTGGCCGTTACCTCACCCCTCCACTCCTTCCCTCTCCACCCCCCCAATGTCAGCGATTCCTAACCTGGGCTGTGAGAATATTGCAAGTGAGCCCCCAAATAATTGGCAAAACACAAATAAATGTAATTACAATATAACCGTGGGCTAGCGGTTAAGGCTCTAATTGCAATGCAAGCTGCAGGTTTGACTCCCGAGCCCAACAACATTTGCTGCGTGTCACTCCTCGTCTCTCTCCCTGTCTCGCTCTACAGTATACTATAAACTAGTAAGACTTCTCAGGGCGACATCGCCAATTCTTGGCCATCTGGCCAGTGATGTATATCGGACAAGTTACCCATATAAGGTATCTATCTATATATGGAGACCCCTGGTACCCATATATGGAGATCCATGACTGTATATGGTACATCCCTTTTATGCCCATATGAGATCCCTGTCTGAACTAGCCACACAGATATGGGCTGTCTTCCTCCATATATGGGCCTTCCCATATGAAGTCCTGTTCGATATGGGCTTAATATTGATGACATCAGGGATCTCCATATATGGGCATAAAAGGGATTATGTTAGAGTGGTTCCCATGACATCACAACATACAATCCCTTTCATGCCCATACATGGAGATCCCTATCTGAACCAGCCACACAGATATGGGCCATGTCTTGGCCATCTGACCAGTGATTTCATATATGGGCATGAAAGGGATTCTGCGGAATACCCATGTATGGACTTTTACATAGGTGATGTCACCTGTGATATCACCTGTGATGTCACAGTGATGTGTCAGGGGAACCACAGTGTCAGGCTGTGACCTTCAGAGATACACGGATACGTGGACAAGATGTGCCGGTTTTCATAGTAAACCTTCGACCTATGGTGGCAATAAAAGCAGAAAACCCCCTAAAAATTTTAAAAATGTTTACATATTGTGATATGTTAGTTCCAATGGCCCTGATCCAGAAAGGGTTGGGCACCACAGCTCTATGTAATGCCTCCTCTCCCTCACTCACTTCCACAATTTGCTCTTCCCTCTCCTCTATTGACTCCCCGCACCCCCACCCTACTCCATCACCCACTCTCTCTTCCATCCCTTCCTCCCTCCATCACTCATGCCTCCAACTCTCCCACGCTCCCCCCATCTGGAGTCTTGGCCACTGTCAGTCTCTATGGGGGAGGGTGGTGGGGGGGTAGTGAGTCACAGTGACCAGGGGAACTGACTCAGACCTCTGTTAGCCACAACACCATTAGTTGCAGGTCGCAGACAGAGCCCTCTATTGTGTTTCTGATTACCCTGCTGGGGTAGACGGCGCACATGCTGGGGGCAAGACGAGGCAAGCACTTTTTTCCCTCAGAGAATGGTAGACGGAGAGAGGTGATCCTGTGTGTGTGTCTGTGAGTGTGAGTGTGAGTGTGTGTGTGTGTGTGTGTGTGTGTGTGTGTGTGTGTGTGTCTGTCTTTTATGATGTATACATGCCTGGGGGAATAAGTGTCTGTGTACTGTTTTCTTAATTTTTTGTGCAGTTTTTGTGTTATTAGCTAACGGAGTGGCACTCAGTGCATGAAGAGAAGTAAAAGAGACATGCGAGACATGACGGGAGTCTTGTCTAACTTGGGGGTCCTTGCAACTCACAAGGAGCCCTCTGTGATTCATGTATGACCACCATAGTTGATGCGTTGCAGGTGGGCCCCTGTGCGTCCGTTCAGTCGTCAGTGTTTTGCGGAGGAGTCAGTCAGACTTGAATCCAAGACCTCACACGGTGCCTTCCCAACCGTTTCTCTTAACCACAAAGTTAAATCCTGAGTGCTCATGTATCTCTGTGCATCATTTGTCATTTTCTCAGCCTAGATACAATCAGACATGCAACTTGCTTTGACAATTCCTAATAAGTTAATGATTTAATAGTAAGAATTGTCAAAGAAAGTTGCATTGCATCATTGACAGGGAGCAACATGAGAGGCTTTAGCTCAGCCTAACCAGGTCAATCAATATTCATGTGACAGGCGCTGGATTTCTATCAATGTACACAGTCAGACCCCAAAAAAACTCAGTCAGATAACGAGGCAAAAGTACATAGATGTCCAGTATTTATATACAGACACACACACGCACACGCACATGCACACATCAAATTAGCCAAGTACAATTCACAGCTGTGCCCATGTCTTCAGAGTTAATAGTCTGTGTGAACTAAATTCTCACTCTTTCCCACTGCAATCTTACTCTGTCTCTCACATACGCTGATCAATATGGCCAGCTGACACCCAGCAACCAGTCAATACCTCAACCCTCCCCAGGAGGGGTGGTTTCAGAGAAAGTGACAGTGGATTATTGGAAAATTCCTCTGCTGTTGAGTACTTGCTTGAGGGTAGAAACACAAGGAATATAATACTGTGAATACTCAACATTCTACATTGTCTTTTAAACATCCTGGGTGTTTTGTATCTTCTGTTATAGTTAAATGTTACTGTTAAAAAAATCTATATTCATTTCATGTAGCCGAAATAATCCAATATACTTTTAGGAATTAATATGCCTTATGATAATCTTGGACTGGTTATTGGTGTTGGAGAAATGGTGCCCTCTTCTGGTTTATATGTTGAAGTGCTCCCATCTGCCTGTTCTTTATACAAGGTGTCTTGTATTATGTTGAGAGCAAAGTAAAAATTATTGACATGACTTAAATTACTCAACAAAATTAAATTATAAAAATGAAAATCATGCCATCAAGTTAAAGGTAAGAGTTTTATAAAACAGGGCCAGGGGATTGTTTTAAAGAATCACTGTGCTATGGGGAAATTAAATGATTATGGCTCTCCCACTCCCACCACTCAACTAATTACATTAATACGCCTTTATGTGCAACTATTTACTCCTGTGGAGTTGCTGGGAAATGTGCAAGGTCGGAATAAGTGCCATGAACCCTAGTCAACAAAGAGGTCAAGGAATTTCAGTGCTATAAAAAAAAAACTAGGATGAAAGGGAGACAAACCGTATGTGTTCAGCAGAGTTCTTTCCAGGATAAATAAAGTTTATTTGAAACCACAAACAACACTTTATCGTCTAACAAGAAATAATTGCAGTGATTGAAAAACCTGAAGCTCCTGTTATAGCAGTAGCAGATGGCTAGTCATATAATGCTAATAAGCCTCCACTAGGTGGCAGTGTAGACTCACATATTGCAGTGGTAAGGAGTCTTGCTGTGATGGTGAAAAGACTCTGCTGGAAGGGAGTCTCACTAGTAAAGTTAATGCACTTATGGATTTTGTTAAAATATATATATATATTAATATTTGTTAAAAAATATATATATATTAATATTATTATATTCCGTTTGATTCATTGTTTGGTCAATCGTTATTGGCCTACTTAAACGCGCAATATCAAACCTTTAAAACCGTTCCCGTGGATGCTCCTCAACATTGTCTTGTAATCAATGTAAAAACATTTCCACTTGGTGGCAGTGTAACCTCGTAATATTGCAGTGGTGACAGCAACGCGTAATTGGAAATGACACCCGGGCTCCAGGGAAACCCCGCCCACTGAAGCTTTTGATTGGCTGAAGCGGAGCTAGGGAGCGCTCCATTGTAGTCGCTTGGACAGGGCGTTTATCGTGGGCTTGCCCAGGCCTTACGGCCTGGGCATAAATATAACGATTGCATTCACCACGGCTTCGTAACTCGCGCGGCGCTCCGCCGGCCGCGCGGCCCTGGCCCGCTCTTCGCGGCCACTCGCGCCTGCGGCGCTCGGGGGCGAAGAGCAGGAGGTCCGCTGGCCTGCGCGCCGCTTGCAGTGTCGTGGACAATCGAGCGGCTCCGCCTGGAGCCCGGGTGTCATTTCCAAATACGCGACAGCAACAGACTCCCCTCACAGTAAAGAAAATGCTAAACAGGACACTTCACTCATCACAGTGTTAGTATTCTTTTTAATATGTATTATTATTACATTCCATTTCATTCATAATGACATAGTAAGCCTGGGGTTTGAATCTAACCCCCGTCTTGTCTCTCATGTTTCTACTCTCTATGCCCTGAATCTCCATCTTAAAGCATAAAATACCAAAAGAAAATCTAAATAGGCCTATAAGTTGGCTATTTGTAAAATTGAAAAGATTTGGTTATGTTCGCAATAAAAAGGTGACAAAAGAAAATTTTAAAATAGTCATAAATATGCTGTTCTAAAGGGCCAAGAATTCAACTTGCAACTGTCAAATGAAAACAAATTATTTTCTAATGATCTCTCTCTCTCTCTCTGTGTGTGTGTGTGTGTGTGTGTGTGTGTGTGTGTGTGTGTGTGTGTGTGTGTGTGTGTGTGTGTGTGTGTGTGTGTGTGTGTGTGTGTGCACGCGCACGTGTGTGTGTTGTTCCCTGAACGTGAGTTTCAGAGCCATAACCACCACATCCTCTGCTGTGATGGCAATGGTGGTAGAGTTTTACTGGAAACCAGTATCTCTGACTAAAAACAAGGCTGGCGTGTACGCTTTAACGTCTCATAGAGACGTTAGGAGCCGTTGCCCGCTTTTGGTTACCCAATATACTGCAAAAGGTGAAAAGCAACTCAACTATCATTCTGAAAATCTGTCTGACATCCTGCATTGTGCCACCTCTGACACAGCACAAATGTGATATTATTACTAATGTTATTAAAGAAAGGATGCAATTCCTAATTCCAAAGTCCTCTGCCACAGAACTAAACCTGCCTAGAAACCTGTTGTTTGGACATAGACCCAGTTTGTCTGACTAGAAAGTGTCTTGAAAGGGAACCCTCTGGCAGGGCAGGCTACTATTACTGTGAGACAGAGAGACAGAAGGGTGGTTAGCTGGTGCCTAACTACAGCACTTCACAATACTTCTATCACAGCCTTCAGAACCAATAAGCTTTGCAGCATAACTAAAGGCCTGGTTCTTGTCTATTCTTGGGGAGATGACCACATTCCTTGCCTACATATAGTAGGTCCCCTGGGGACATGTAACGTGGACTAAAAACGTACACAAATTACATTTTTTTTTATGCTGCAGCCTGTCTGAGTTAAGTTTGCTTTCTCATTTGCCACCAATGCGCTTACTGCGCTATAAGCACAACAGTGTTGACTCATTTAGTCCTAACCATGCGATTCCATTTAAGTCAAGTTCTTCTTTATGGTTAAATAACTGAAAAACAGGACATCAAATGGGTTGCCAAACTTGCCATACATCAAGTGAATGCTTGTGTCATTAACACATTATTATGGTTCAAAATGTAAATGTATTTTCTCTGTATAGCTTTGTATAGCTTTTTTTTTATTGGTTTAATAGGAATTGCCTTAATGCCAGTCCTGGTGTCCAAATTGTCAGATGAACTATAGTGACCAGACAATGAAGTAGAACACGTTTTCTATCTTTCTTTCTTCACCTTACAAGGTGCTCTGAATAAGATCAGCTAAAGTCCAAGTCAAATGATGTCATGGAAAAGGGCAGATGACAAAATCATGGTGATAAGACAGGAATGTTCCTCTTTATTATCTGTCAGCCAGCCCATGTGGCCACCAGTCACCTTCTTATCTTCTTTCACTTTCATTTTTAAACCTATGAAGGTTAAGTGTAGAATATAGCCTTGTCCATGGATAGAATGCACTCAAGCAAACATACTATGACATGTATTATACAAAACTGTCACACACACTCAGTATACCTATAGCATACATACTGTGTCAGTCTGTATAGAGTAAGTGTAAAATGAATCATGTTTTAGGAGACAATGGCTTTCTTTCCTTCCTCACGGTATAGTATTACCATGTACGCCTCCAACACCAAAAGGTATATTCACAAGATACAAATTGATTATAGTGTTTGTGAATCAGATGAGACAATCAATTAATAGCATGGCTGCCCATTTCCCGTGACATCACAGATTCCTCTGGTTCTAATATGGCCAATCAGAGCCCAGTAGCGTGGGTAGCAAATTGGATGATTGTTCGGTCCTCCGTCACCATTAAGTCCTGTGACATCACTATCTGAGTCACTGAACTCAGTCAAGGTCTTATGAAGTGCATGTAAATATGGTGGGTGTAACTACGTGTTACATGTAAATAACATGTGCCTGTTTGGTTTTATGCTGCTGTCAAAACAACCACAGGGCTCCAGTTCATTTCTGCCCAAGGCCTGTCCCTTTCTCTCTCTATTCGTAGAATAGACTCTACTACTCCAATATCCTCAGGCTGATTATGAGGTAGAGTAACACAACACCTAACGGTAGCTGTTGCTATTGACCAAAGACTGCATAAACAAGTGGTAAATAGCCCTGAGGACATTTTGGTGTAGGCCTGTCAGGGCTGGCTACAATATATCGATATTGTGATATGAGACAAGATATCATCTGGGATTTAGGATGATAATTTTGTGATATGTGAAGTGTTGTCTTCCTGGTTTTTATAGCCCAGAATCCAGACTGATTTGCTCCAACAAGCTAACAACATGTCGCATTTAGCGACAAAAATGAAATATTTGGGGATTTTCTCCATATTAATAGCCCAGTACAAATAGTACTCACAGCACACACACACCTCCTCCCCCCCCATCTCTTGCTCTCCCACCTACATAGTCAAATCTGGATGGACCCACAACGCTCCATACTTTGCTGCAATGCATACTGGCAGAAACATCTAAATATGTATACTTCACTTCATTTGCCTCCTGTCCTGTACTCAGCTAGAGCACTTCCTGGTTTGGCGTGTGAGCTCATTTCCTTTCTAAATTTACATTACAGCCACATGACGAGTAGTCAAATTAAGTTGCCATCTACTTTGCACATACTGTACGTATTCAAGCAATGCTGACCCCTACCCTATTCCATCAGTTGGTGCCAACCACACATAGTCCAAGGTGCAATTGTGCATCCTTCCATGCAGAGGTGGTAGAGGTACTCTTTACTTAAAGCTGCACTATGTAACTTTCTTCTTCTATCCCGGATACATCACATATACTGTACATACATACTCTACCATAAAGATCGTAGATGTGGACGCCAAGGTGGAGCTGATTTCAACAACTACTATTTTAGTCTTGTGGTTACAAAATATGGGTCGGAGTCAGGCCCCTCCAGATATTGGAGCCATTTGAGAAGTTTAGATGTTTAGTGTAGTTGTTAACAACTCAGACATCTGAAACGTGACACCTGCTTTTGTGAAAGATGAAGTGAAATGCCATTTTAAAAGGTAAGGCTGTTACATTGTCCATTGTGTAAAATCGTCATCTGAAAGGCAACTAAGCTCTCAAATGAATGCAGTAGAGTAGGAAGTACAATAGTTCCCCCTTTCAATGTAGTGGAGAAAAGTAGAATAAAATGGAAATAAGTGTAGTAAAAAGTAGCCTATTATTATTTTGTTTTTACTAACAATATTACTTTTGTTTCCATAATAATAATTTGGTTTAATATGTATGGTGAAGCAACATGGCACGGTCCAATGGGTTTGTGCGAAGGAATATAAGCTTTCTTTATGCATGTCAATCTTGCACAAAGGTACAAAGAGTTCATACATAGTTCTCACTTCCTCTTAAGAAGTGTTTGAAGTGTGGACGCATGCACATAGCCATGATAACAGATCTCAGTGGATCTAATCAACTGCAGCTAAACAAAGGTTAAATAGATACATTCCCTCTTCCCTTTATCTCCCTCCACCAAATGTTCTCTTCCTCTCTTTCACTAAACACACTCTCTCAATATTCATCTCATATGTGTGTTGGTTGCAGTACAGTTCTCTCCACAGCCACATGAATGGAGGAAATAGGGGCAGGGAAGTCCCAGGCCACTCATTATGAAACACAAATATGCATACACACAATGAGGTTCAGGCAGAAATGTACAGTACACATTGGTGCAATGAGCAAAGAAATAGTGCTGAAGCAGATAATTTAGTAAAATCTCAGTTGCTTCAGTTACATACATATTAGTTAATTAGGCTACTTATTCCCAGATCTCTCAATTACAGGGAAGATTGTGTTCAAGATACAATGATATTTCATTGTTATTACATTTTACAGTCATTATCCATAGGCTATGCCTTTAAATAATTGCGTCCCCTAGCCGTGTGTATAGTGTGTTAAGTTCTGTGAACTATACTGTAAATGAAATAAATCTATGAATGTATCAAAGCCACGCTAAAACAAGCCTATGGGCCCTCTTATGTTAGTATCAGGATGTACTGTGTATGTGAGCATTGGTGTAAAGTTAAGTAACAAAGTAGTCTACATTTATAGTACAATAAGCACAATTTTGAGGTATTTGTACTTTACTTGAGTATTTTAATTCACTAAATCTCTGAGCTAAACATTGTACTTTTACTCCACTATTTGCCAACTTTAGTTACTAGTTACATTTGTAAATTTTGATTATTATTATATACTATATACTGAGCTTGTAGATCTTCTGTTTTCAAAAGATGTTTCAAAACTTAAAATGAGACATTCTGCATAAATGAGTACTTTTACTATTGGTTACTTTAAAGTAGGCTACCAAAAGTAAAAGTACTCATTATTTAAAAGTGCTAAAGTATTGGCATCAAATTGTAGGCTACTGTAGTGTAGGCTACTTAATTAAGTAGCCTATACAATTTGATGCCAATAGGCTACTTTTGCACTCAAGTGAATTCCAGACATTTACTTGTAACAGAGTATTTCTATAGGCCTATTGCAGTATTGATACTTTTACTTAAGTAAAACATTTGAGTACTTTTTCCACCACTGACTGTGACTGAGTTAAGTTTGACATGCCAGAACACACGCCCCTGCCTTGGCTAATGGATACAGAGGTTCGGTTAGGGCGCTCCGGTTCCGCCCACACAGCGTTGCGTGAATGACTCCTTGCTAGTTCCAGCCAGGACAATGTCAACGTGACGTGAGTGACATTCACTAAATGCCCTGTACACACTGGGAACGCCACGGTTTATTATAGTGTCACTGTCAATACAAAGGAATATATTCTGTATGAGTATTAAACGGCTTGCCGAATGTGTGCTGCTGCGCAGACGCGCTTCAGTTGCGGTGTCGGACGTAAGCGGAACCGTAAGTGGAGCGTTGTGGTTCAGAGCTCGCTGCTTTAACCCCGAGTCATTCAGTAACACCAAAAGAAGAAAACTTTTCAAATACAAAAAGGAAGAGGAAGACGAGGCTACTATCTCTCGCTGCTGACACCGCACACTTCCTTTTATCACTGCGCAAACCGCCCATTACGCACGGCACGAGTGCGCTCTGAGCTGCAGCCTCGCAGTCTCCAAACTTTTCCAACGTCTCTTTAACGCGCAAAAGCTGTTAACCTCTTTGTCACAATAAGTTCCAATCCGCACTGTGAAATAATTGCAAAAACGCCTTGGTTATGTTGCACATGATGCATAACCATCACATTTCTCCCCAATAAAGTCAAACATTGAGCTTCCTTATTTGGACTGGCAAAGAGAGCAGAGCACCTCTGTGAATCTGACTTGTCTGACATGGTGTGTTTTATGTTCATTCACAAAATAAAACAAATGCACACTTACCACAACAGTGAGGCGGTGAGTCACAAACTTCAAGTTTTTCTTTTTTTAAACTCACCCAGCGTTTGCATATTGCAATACACAGTGCATGTCACCTAAAACAGTTCATAACTCTGCTCTGCATTTCGACAAAAGTTATTTAAAAAGTTTTGCTACCCATAACTTTCTGCAGAAGATGGTTTGTCCTGTGCAGTCTGCAGCTCCACCATTCATTACTGTGAGTGAATCATGTCGCTAAGCAGAGTTGCAGAGTAATACTTTTCATGTCCTTGGTCACACCCACCCAGCGAGCTGTCACTTTTTCCCTCCCTATATTGTGCAGAGTGAATGAATGAGGTCCTCCATATGCCCAGATCAAGGCCAAAACTAAATGACATGCAAGTGCATAATTTATCCCTCTGTCTCATACACACACAATGAATATATGCACAATATGAATCCTTATGAACCATGAGTGTATTTGCAAACAATATTACGTATTTGAGGTACCACATCTAGCATGACAAATACTACCAAAAGAGACCATTACAAATTGTTTTTGCAGATCATTTTGTTTTATTCAACTTAACCAGTGTTGTGATGTTTGAAATAAGGTATTTATTTGTTAAGCATTTCTGGGATTTCCAACTAATCTGAAACTGCTTGTGGTTCTGGTGAAACAAACCTACCCACCTGGTACTCCAGGTGGTATCAAACACATATAGAGTATTTAGAAGAACTGAACCATTTGAAACAGGTGTTATGTAATCTGAGTTCCCAGAAGTTCTGGCATACAGGCCTGTCATTTTAAACAAGGCTGAACTGCTGCCATTGCTCACTTACAGTAGAGCACTCACTTTCATTTCTTAAGAGATTGCACACAACCGTTTCCCGAATGCTGGTAAGTGTTTCAGTAAGTTTGAGGAAACTAATGGCCTGAACTGACCCCAGTCACAACCCTGCTGTATAATTTCCTGTCATAGTGCCTACATACATTTACATTATATCTGTGTACACATGCAGACTACAGCATGTTTTCAAATGTAGGCTATTCATTCATTCATGAATGCACATGACTTCATGTTCAGGAACAGGGAGTTGTCACCGGGTGAGCAGGAATGTCAATGTTGGTGTCGAGTGTACACCTCACATCATAGATGCTGTTAGAGTACTTAAATCATACGCAGATTGCTGTTAGATCAGGACAGGCTCGAAAGTAAATATTCTCTGCCTGTTTCTTAATGTGTGCACTGTCCACCACTGCATGTAACACAATGGTGGATACAATGGTGGATGGAGAAGCAAGTTTGTGACCATACTGTAATGAGTTTTGATCTGTACACCAACTGGGAAAATGGACTGGGTATGCGAACAAAGATGATGCATTACGGTAGGTCCTCACTCAAGGTGGAATTGCCCTTGAGCAACGTGGTGTTTCTATCCAAGACTGCTCCAGTGCAGCTGCCTTGCTACAAACCATATAAGATGTGGGTTGTCTAAATGACTGCCGGCCCCATCAATTACTCCCTAAACAAGAGGCGCTCTTGTAGCCAGCCGGTTTAAGAAAAGCATTTAGAAAACATGGGATGCATTGTAATGTTCAGTGCGTCAGAGCTAAGCCAGGATGTGAGAAAGCCTCTGCGTTACAAAGGTGTGTTCAGACTGACATACTTAGAATGGCTCTTTTTATTGTGGAAACAAACAGTAAGGCTTCTCCCCGGAGGCCCCCTGATCTTCTTCCCACAGGCTGAATGCCCGCACTCACACACGCACACCACAAGAAGAGACCATGGATGCAGTCATGTTAGGTAAAATACACACAAACACTCACATACATATTTGCATTGTGGTCATCTTGCATTTTCATATACAAACAACTTCAGCACACAACAACATACTTCATTAACCGGGGTCCCCCAGGGCTCTATCCATGACCCATTTTTTCTAGCTGGTCAACAAACTTAAAAGTGCCGCATTGCGCCTCTTGTGAGCTTATACATCTGTTATTTTCACTGAATGTACACATATGACATGCCCAGAGATGGGATGCTAGGGTCCAAGTTGTTAAAAGCGAATTTTCTCTGAGCCAGGATAAGTAACGGGAGACAACCAGAATACATCATCATTGTCAGCACATCCACCAGGATAATTTAGGGACATTACATGCTGGACATGTTAACAGCCCCTTGGGGTTTTGGATCCGACTTGAACCAATTT
Source organism: Nannobrachium achirus (assembly GCF_963921795.1). NCBI lineage: Eukaryota > Metazoa > Chordata > Actinopteri > Myctophiformes > Myctophidae > Nannobrachium > Nannobrachium achirus. Next base: position 15,351,250 of record NC_137833.1, read on the forward strand.
AGCATTTTGCTCTAATCTTTGTGGAGGTTTTCACCGCGTGGCTATGTAGGAGGTGAGCTGTCAAAAAACAGGTCTGTGTGTGTCCGGGGATAATATTGCCAACCGCTGTACCACACTGCCAGTGAGCCAAGGAATTGACAAATGTTTAATTTTTTAAATTCTAAAGTTTAAATTTATAATAATGGAAGCAAACGTAGGTCGGATAGAACGGTCACACATCTTATTAGACCTCGTTTGTGTTTTATGACTTTTTGTTTTTACAACTGATGTGTATGTTTTGTTGAGACCAGAGGATGAAGACAGAGAATCGAGGGTAGGAAAGAGATCTCAAAGCATCATAGTCATGTACTGTAAGCGGCACACATCAACTAGACACGATACCACCCCATCAAGACGGCAGCAAGCCTACAATTGTAAAAGCCATGGTACCAAGACACTAAAGACAGGGTTCTTTCTTGTGGAAATGGTACGCTTTATCATTGCCAACAACTCTGGGCTGTGCCTCATATTTATTGCATCAACGTAATTACAGTAAAGCAGGCATGATTGCTATAATAATTGTTAATGTTGGTTCCAACCTGCTGGTAGTACCAGATAGGTAGGCTTTACTGCATTAGGATAATAGACACTGCACTGCAAAATCCTCAGTGTTAAATAAACTCTTACGGGTACATTTCTACACCCTCCAAGTTCAATTAACATTCCGGATTTTACATGCGTAATGTTCCTCCTAAGGTACTGTAAGTAGGCATATGAAGCAAACTCCAGTGATGTTGTAACACACACATTAATCCATAGCCAATAATCCATTGGGTGGATGAAATTATCTGCTCTAACGGATGTGGTCCATTTCCCACTGCTCCAGTCCAGGCCAAGCAGGGCTTTACAAGACCAGCATTACAGAAAGTTTCTTTACTGAGGCCAATTTGACCCCTTAAGAGTCGATGTAACGTAGACATATTTTAGACCGGTAGAGATGAGCGTATCCTGAGGTACTGTATAACTACCTTTAATATATCTTCCATCTCTACCTCTTTAATACACATGTCAACCAAAGTCTGAAGTCCCCTTTGCTTTGTCTGATCTGATCTCCATCTGTTTCGATCGCTAGGTAGGCTAGTCTACACAAAATGACAGATTAATGTTGTAATGAAAGCACAATTTGTTTCTTTGAGAAAATGTCCCATCTGGTAAGCAATAATGTTCTGGGAATAACTTTCAGACAATTACCTAAGTTTAGCTAACGGGTTAGTGATTCTGAATTCAACAAATAATTAAACTGTATGTGGTCTGAACAGGTCATTTACCCACACAATTTGTGCAATTACCAGATGGTTCAAGGTAGATTTGGAATGGCATTCTTCCAGACCGGTTGTGCATGACATTTCTTTCATCTACTTTATTACATTTTAGCAGCTACGGTATCCGTTATTCTCATCCAGTGGGACTTGTAACGAGGTCTACAGAACGGTACAATGGCTTGACTAGCCTAAAAGGATCAAAGTTCCTTAATGTAGGACGTCAAATTCAGGACTATAAAGAATAATACAAAATATAGCTGCATGCAGCAAAACTGGGGGCCAGGCAGTGAGTGCAACAAGGCATAGCCACATCATGCAAGCAAGGTTTCGTGGTGTTAGGTGAAAGCATGCAAGTTAGTTATTCCTATTTTGTTGAAAATCCAAGCCCTTTACAATAGACATTTTCTGACATACAGTAGGCCTACACACTTTTCTTTAACCCGAATAAACAGTGTCGCTTTCTGGGTGGAAGTAGTTTCGTTTCAAGGACAGATCATTAATCCCACTGGACTTTGAAGCTCAGACACACACAGACACTCCCAGTTCCTGTTGGCCCCTGATGACTTGTGTTGGTTGGTGTCCCGTTGACATTTGGTCTGGAATGTGTGGGGTGTGTCACGTTGGCTGACAAACAGAGCGTGGGCTAGCCAGGATATTAAGACACATTCTGCACACACGTTACATAACAGGAACCAGGTACTGATGCGCTTCACCTTGGCTAAATATAATATACAGGGTTGTCTGAGGATCTCATCCAGCTTGACGTAATTCAAATGAAATGCTAGGGTTTCAGTGACTTTCTCAAGGACACATGGCTGTTGATTGACCCACCTGACTGGCTGTTGCAGGGATCAAACTCGGGGTTCTTTTACTTTGGGCTTTACAATGCATTTGTACCAAGCTGGATGGATGGACGGACGCATGGATGTGCGCTTTTGAGAATCACTGCATTAAAGCAATGCAGAATGATGCAGAATGCATTATGCCTTGCTAAATAAACAGTGTGAGAGAGAAAGTGTTACACCCATCAGAATAAATTTAACCCATGGCATCTGGAGATGTTCATACAAAGTTACTTACTGCTTACTGTTATCTCACTTGTTCCGTGTATAAAGCACATCTTGCTGTTGTAATATACAAATAAAATTGCCTTGTTGTACATGTGTGGGCCCTACGGGAACTAGAAAAAGTCAGCAATGTTCAGAATTCGCAAATCACGGATGGAATTTGAAAAATTCAAAAGATCCATCTTGACTATAGAAATAATACCAATTTACGTTGTAGGACCCAATTTGTAGGACTAATACTCTAAATAAGTAATGTAAAAGAAAGAAAATATTTAGCAAACCAGCCTCCTGGTGGCGCTATAATAGAGCAATGTACCATGGTGGCATTTCTTCCTCTGCGTGCAAAATTTCACGGAAATTGGACGCCGTGTTCATGATTTCAGGCAATTTGTTCAAAACAGAGCACTCCTGCAAACTTTGGAAGCCAATCTTAGCCAATCAGGATGGAATATGAAAAATTGTTTTGCAAATATCTGCGTCCTGCATGGTTGCACTATAACAGGCCGATCTGAAAAATTGAGGGCAGAGGTTCTGCGCTGGCATGCAGGGATTGTGTAAGCAGTTTCGCTGCGAGCGGTCCAACGGTGCTGGAAATTAGCTGTTGACAGACGAACAGGCTGACAGGGTGCAAAACACGTCTCGGCCATGGCTTTCGGCCCGGCGGAGACAATAAGGCCCCCCACCCTAGGGTCAGTGCGGTGTTCTATCCATTTTATACAGAGAATAAATCCCCTCAACCCAGCCATGTTAAAGTCACACTCTACCCATTGAATTACAGAAAGTACACCATACCAATACTGTCAGTGTCCCAACTGTCCCATGTACTGTCTACTCTAGTCCCATGTAGACATTCAGCTACATGGGACTAGAGTCTAGACAGATACTAGGCTACTAAATGCCTCCTACCAAACTAAACACACTGTGTATCAGTTAGTCAGCTGTTCATACTGAGGCATTGAAGGAAGTTTAGGTATTGATTCAATTCATTAAGTAGGAAATGAGACTACTTCATAATTATTCATATGTCTTAATGAGTGCAACATGGCATTCTAATGCTATTTCTTTCCAAACTATTTTTTAAAAATTCTTAATCAAAGTACGCTTAATCGAACTTATCCCTGTGTGTGTACCATACCGTAAGCTTGTTCTTAAAATTCTCCATATAAATAAACATAAATAATTGAGAAAGAAGGTAATGACAACATGCAGTAAGACTTCTCAAAGTGAATGGGAGAAGCGTGGGTGTGCTCAGCATCTTTCGCAACTTCAAAGTGTAGTTGATTCTTTACAGATCATTCAGTATCTGGGCCAGAAACTCCTCGAGCCATGGAGCTTTCTCATTACACAAGGATCTAGTAGGAAGCTTGATGTGGGAGGAAAGCAACTCCAGTTCTTAATACATTCAACAAACCTTTTAGTGTGTCCACCCTAACCAGGGGAATTAGGGCGGGTATGAGGAAGAGCATAGATATAGAACAGATAGAGAGGAGTCCTGTACATTGCAAACGCCTGAGTGTAAAAAAGGACAAGGTTTGCACCATAAATCAGTAGTTCTCAAACTTTCTTGTGCCAATAAGGACACCCAGATTCCTATATATTTGGCCACAGACCCCCATCTGATGCCAGGGACGATTTGTGTTAAAAAAATCTAAATCATTCATATTTTTCATGCTGTGTGATGCTGTATTAACACATTCTGCTGAGGACCCGCTGGAATCCCCCAAGGGCCCCTCGGGGGCCCCGGACCCCACTATGAGAACCAATAATGTAAATGATACAAATAGGCTCTGGTACCTCACAGTGGAATATTTACGTTATGTTGTCATGGACATTATCTGTTGTGTTCACACATTTTGAATGTTTTGTCAAAATGTTTTGTGAATTTTCCCATAGTGGGATATGCCCACATGCTCTTTTTGTGTTTACGTTTTAACGTGGCCTGTGGCAGTTGTCAACCATGCCTGCAACAAACTGGCCACTTGAAGATGGGAGCATGAGGGAAAATCTTTCTATGCCTTCCATTTCTAGGAAAAGGGTGTATAGCGTCAGAGCATGCAGCATTTGTTAGCATGTTTTTCATTTGCTCTGGAATGTTCACAGAGCTGCTAGTTAGCAACGTTCTAAGAACTCCACTAAAGCCCCAAGCATTCCACTGGCTAACAATTAGCAGCCCCCACACTGTACGTCCTTCCACACATGTAGTGCTCTCACACATACACACACACACTGTCCTGTCTCTCACTCACACAAACCTCCATGAATGGATATTCTGGACTTTAGTTGGCAAATACACAAATGTCTCCTTACAAACAGCCTTGTTTATTGTTCCTTGTGTGTTCTAGGAAATGTATCTGGCAGATAACTGGGGAGGGATTTGGATAGACAAAAAAGGCCTCCAAGCATTGCAACATGAAGGCATAAAGGCAAACCGTAGAAAAGTATTCAAATATGCAGTCTACACAGACCAGTGGTCACAGTCACACTCACACAGAACATTACTTACTTTCTCTCTCTCTCTCACACACACACACGGCTACCATTCCCTTATCTAAAGCCTAAAAATCTGTAACAGCTTTTCTGATCGTGAATCTGAGATAAGAGGACCACGGACCAGTCGCCATCCTGTGCTGAAAGTCCTGAACTCAGTAAAACTTTCAACACTAAGCTGGCTGGCTACAGACGGGTCTACAGGCTTTGCCAGTGTACTGTATGAATGGTAGTCAGACAAACAGGCAACACAGACGCACACCACATACCATGACCAATATAATATTTTACGACGTGGCGCCAAAAGGGCCAGCGGTCTAGACAGGGGTTGGCCTATATTTGATACAGAGATCTCCTTATATGGGCATATCAGCATGGCCATACAGTACATGGGCAAATACTGATGACATTGTGGATCTCCATATACTGTATGGCATAAAAGGGACAAGGACCGACAGAACGAGATATCTCCATATATGAGCATAGGTAGACAGACATCTCCATATATGGGCACAAAAGAGACAGACGGGTACAACAGGTACTCTGACAAAGCTCTGACACCATTACTCCGACGTAATGGTCGGATCGGCAGTGCCACGAAGGTGTGAGGGCTGCGTAGCGGCCCGAACCTCTAGTTTAAGTAAATGGTCTACAGACAGTAGTAATGAAAAACCTTTAAGTTTCAAAACATAATGTAACATGACACTCATTTGAAAATTACCTCAAGTCCCCACTTCTTTTAATGCATAACACCACATTTGAGTACAAAGTTAAGTACAAACATTTTACATACAGTATTTGAACAATGTTTCTGCAATGATATCAGAAACCACTATTCACTTACGTGGGGCTAAACTAGGAGGACTAATGAGTTGTCGGTGACATCATAGAAGTCTGCAATTTTATGATTCTGACCCTGGTTGTTGTTTTCTTGCTCTTACCTTTTTCAGGCCATTAAAAAATAAATAAACATTCCACTGCTAAGGAACAGTTGTTTGTTATGCTATAAACCTGTCTTCTTTGCTTTGTGGTGACAAAACTGCCACTACTGAGCCACAGGGACTAATTTAATTTAGTTTTTAATAACTATGTTTGAAGAGGGTCTGAATGCATGAAACCTCTGAAGATATTACTGTAGGTGTATCTGAGGATATGATCACTGATGGTATGCTCGTACAACCTCTCAGTAAGGGCAGGGCAGGAAGTGGACTTTATTTTAGTCTTCCTCCTACAGCGTCTCATGGGGTGCAAACTTCCCCAGTTACTTTGAAGCTTTCACCAGACAAATGTATTTTTGGAAAAATACAGCAAGTATTTCCAAATGATGGTCAGTTCTAAATAGGCTTTGTGGTACCAAACACAACAGACATTTGTCAACCTTTGCCTGGCGATTAGAATACATCTCACTGATGTTACAACAACATGCTACTGTACATGAATTACTTGTAGGACAATGGTTTTCAACCCTGGTCATCAGGGACCCTTGGTACAGCTGGTTCTCAATCCTACCAGGGAGGATATAACTGCATTTAGATTGCTATTTATATTTTAACAAAGTTATTTGTAAAAGCAACATTTGTTCAAATGTGACCACATGTGTTACTCACCCGATGGCAAGACTCCATTGTGTCCTTTTTCCCCAAGGCCTAAACCCACTGTAACTGTCCATCGTGTCTTTAGGTTTACCGCCAAGCATTGCTTGTCTGTGTTACAGTCAGTTACTGTACTTTCTTTAAGATCCTTAAGAGCTCACTTTTATTCCATAGTAGAACATCAGTTGAACTGCTGTCTGTTTCGATGTCGTCTCTCTCGCTCCTTTTAAATCTGGCTTCAGTCATGACGGCACAAACCAGGCAGAGCATTACCAGACCACGGTTAACCCCAGCTGGGGTGAACGGACCTCACAGAGTCAAGGCATTAGGCCACAGGAGTTGATCACAGGACCACGTCTTGTGTCAAAAGATGATATTACAAGAATCAGGGCAATGAAGATCCATTTTCCACAGGAAGAAAAGCAGGTAAAGTTACCTTGTCTAATGCAGTTTTACAAAGTTTCTTTAAAAATATTGAGAGAATAAGTGTCTCTTATCTTGTGGCAACCAAAGGAAATTCAGTTTAAGAATTTCTGGTCAGGACCACAGGGATGCAACATTTTACCACTGGTATGTGACCCCAGTTAGGACAACATGGTGTGAGGTCTGCTTCAAAATGACTGCTGAGCAATTCTTTGGCCCTTTTCTGATCATAGTTAACATCAGTTGACCAAAACACAGCCAGATTCTGAAAGATATCAATAAATCATGCTAGGATTATAGAATCCAGAAGAGCTGTGCTCAGCAGAGCGAGCAGGGAAAGGCCGGCTGATACCACATAACTGGTACATTATGTAGGACTACCTGTATAGAAATCTTAGATTCTATAAACTGTATCTTTGATTTGAAGTATTAGTGACTAGGATTGATCCATGTGTCCATGAGACATCCATCTCTGTAGGCTTGCATAGCCAGACAATATCACTGCCTAATTTTCTTTTCGCACTGGCAGATTTGTCTGCTTTTCCAGGCTACTCTCTTTAGCTTTGACTTTGAGCCACTGTGTGAAAATCCATTATAGGCATTCTGTAACTCTTAATAAAGTTTCACCCGGTCAGTGAACTTGCATGACCATTTCGTTGCACAAAAAGATGAAATGAAGTCAGTGCAGTACAGGGAGGTTGGTGGTGGAGCCAAGAGCTTTAGTACACACACTGAGGAAAACCTACGCCCGTCTGTGATCCAGATGTGTTGCCCAGCATCACTGGACCCAGTCTCAGGAGGCCTCTGAGGGGAATGCCCAGTTGGCTGCAACTCAACAGCAGGTCACCTAGGGAACGGCCACCTGGAGAGAAAGGGGTGGATGTAATTTCTGAAAAATATACAAGTTGTTTGTATACAAAAAATGCCTGCTTGTATAAATGTATATATGTTAAGGCAGAGGTTCTCAAAGTGGATTTCAGGGACTCTCTAGGTAGGTTCCTTTATGGGAGTCTAAATTGACCCTTACAAGTATGTAACTTTGACAGTGTACACATGGAACCAAATGAACCCTAACGGGTCCATTTGGTTCCATTTGTACACTGTCAAAGTTAAGGGGAGACCTTCATATTTAAAAGTTTGAGAACCACTGTGTTAAGGCATGTGTTTGTGTGTATTTTACAACTGACTGTATATACTGTACATGTCTTGTTCTCCAGCGGTGGGATGTGTGTGAGTGAGTGAGTGAGTGAGTGAGTGAGTGAGTGAGTGAGTGAGTGAGAGTGTGTGTGTGTGTGTGTGTGTGTGTGTGTGTGTGTGTGTGTGTGTGTGTGTGTGTGTGTGTGTGTGTGTGTGTGTGTGTGTGTCCATTTGAAATCTCACCCTCCAGCTGATTGTGTGTGTTCCTGAGGCAGGGGACAGAGTGGTAAACCAGGAAGCAGGCCAGCATGGTGGCCTGGCTGTCTTCAGTGAAGTCCTCACCCTTCATGTAAGACGTGAGCACCGAGCTGTTATCTGGAGGGCACACGTCACACACACACACACAAATGTCTCAACACCAGTAAGACTCCCTAATTGGGAGATAAGCGACCGTCAGGTCGCATGTATACACAAATTGGCCTGTAAGTGGCATTGTTGGCAACATCTGCAGGAGCAGTGTCCATTAAAAACTCATATCTTGCCACCCTTTATTAAAAATCTACAAAACTGGTGCCATCCATTTTGTTTAATTTCAACTTTTTATGGGGGCCAAAATCATATTTTGTACTTAAATTACATATATAAATCTATACTTCTATCGAAAGCCACACTACCCCTCTTACAAAGGAAAACATGTATATTTATATATATATATCCTATCATTAGATTTGGGCTTCAATAGAACATGTGTAAGATGTCTTGATCATTGTGATATGTTTATGCTGTCAATGGGACTGTGTGTTCTCTGGAGTGCTATGGCCTTTGAAAACCACCAGGTGGTGTTCTCCTACTATCTGATCAACAAACAGAAGAAGGAAGAGACACGTCCATTTTGTTTTGGTCCGGGCCTAGTTGTTTACATCAGTGCCAGGCCTTTTAGCTAACATGCTATAACACTTCCAAGCCCTGCCGATCGCTATCAAGGGCTCTGATGGCCGAATGGATGGCACGGCTGGAATCGCGTTATTTTTTCGAGTTTTTTGAGTACTTATACTTCGTCTGGGAAGCACGGCAAGTGTATAAACGAACGTTTTATTATTAACATTAAAACCGACGGAACTAATGTTCGGTTATACCGGTTTCCCGTCGGACTGTGTTACACCGGTGCTACAGTCAAATCTGTCGTGGCGCTCCGGTCACGGAGGCTTATGGCTAACTTCTAGAGCGATTTTTTTGAAATTACAATTATGAAAAAATGATAAAACTTTTGATTAATTAAAAAGACGTAAAGTGCGTTTATGGCACTCAAGATCAAAGACGTAAAGTACGTTTATGGCGTTCAGTGAGTTAATGTTGTCTGCAAGAAGCAACCTTATGGTGGCGCTAGAAGATGGGCATGTGAGAAATGAGGGGCGGAGGTTGTGGTTTGGCAGCCAAGGAGTGTGTGTGCAAAGTTTGGCATGGATAGGGTCAACGGTACCAGAGATATGAGTAGGGGCAAAAGTGTGATGTGACAGACTGACAGACTGACTGACTGACAGCCAGCCGGTGGAGGTTTTCATATTAACTTGTGACCTAACGGTCACAACCACCAGTGGTGGAAAAAGGACTCACATATTTTACTTAAGTAAAAGTATCAATACTGCAAAGTAGAAATACTTTGTTGCAAGAAGTTCCGGAAATCAAAATATACTTGAGTAAAAGTATGAAAGTTTTGGCATCAAAAAGTACTTAAAGTACCAAAAGTAAAAGAATTACATAGCAGAAATAGCAGATCTACATTGTAGTGGAGTAAAAGTACATTTGGATCTGAGATGTAGTGGAGTAGGAGTAAAGGTATATGAAATTGGAAATACTCTATTAAAATACAGATACCTCAAAATTGCACTTAAGTACTTAAGTAAATCTACTTAGTTACTTCTCAACACTGAACACCACACCAAATACTGTTAAAAACAAAACGGGACAAACACAGGGGAGAGAGGAGGGATTAGAGAAAGAGCTGTAGTTAGATACGCTTGGTCTTTCTATCTCTGGGAAGACACTGTTACTTTATGCAGTGCAGCGCACGCACACACACAGAGTGCCACAAGGTCACAGTGGTCCTTAACATCCTCAGCAAAGCTGAAGGCCTCGAGATAAGCACAAGATACACATACAGCTGGAGGAAATGATTGCACAACTAGTAAAATATGCTCCTTGGGCTGCAGATCCCTGCCAGGCATGTTGCCTACACAGGGCTTTGTCAGTAGTGGGGTGCACGAGGAAGCTGAGGGGGTAAATATCATTTGTACGATGCAACTGTTTGTGTTTGTGGCACCTCCTTTGGGGAGAAGCTAAAGCAATTTTGGAGGACCCTCAACATGCGACTACAATTTGGGTCTAATTGGTGTCTATTGTGTTCATGATGTATGGTGTTTTTTGTAAGAAATAGGCCCCGCTCCCGCACATTTTTGAGGGCAAATTACAGGCAAATTGTAAGGAGTATTAAAACTGTGTTTGTCTGTCATTTTCACATGTCTACTAATCTAGAATATAAATGAATTTAATATAATTACTAGCAGAACAGACTACTGCTGCAGTTTGGTTTACTGTAACCGAGTTCTGGTCCAGTTCCAACAGACCATGTGAATATGAAAGTAATGGAATGTTATCACGGTTTGTTTGAAATACTGCTTCGCCCAAAATACCACACCTGTTTCCCACGCCTCAGAGCGTGGGAGTGTAAGCGGGCACGTGCACATGCATGAGAGAGAGAGAGAGAGAGAGAGAGAGAGAGGGGAAAGCAGACATGTGCATGAATGGAAGAGAAAATGATAAGAGGAAGGGATGAGACCGATCAAACAGAGAGATATTTGCAGAGGGAGGGAGCCAACGGTGAGTGAACAGTTGCATTACGTCAGTGTAACAAGACACACACTCACACAGGGACAAGTAGTTACACATCTCAGCTGTGGAACATGCCAAGAAGTCTCTTCTCGGCGGTATTTCAGGTTACAGACTAATAAATCAGTGATTCTCAAACATTGAATACATTTTCTCAAACATTTAGTATTCATTCAAGTATCTGGCCACGGACCCCCATCTGAAACAAATTTATCCAGGGATCCCATAAGAGAATTGTCAATATTCTAAGATCATATCAAATCTATCGAATCTTTAACGCTCAATGCGCACTGTAGATCGTCTATTTTCAAATGGCCAATGGTGTTTAAAAATGTCCTCATTTTTCTGGGGACCCCCTGGAACCCCCTTTGAGAACCAGTGGTATAGATTGAAGCAATCAGTGTGCAAATAATTACAGGGCCAGCTTTCTACTATGAGTATACACAATCACTTTTACATGATGTACCGTACGTCGTATGTCTTGTCACAAAGGTGATCTGCTTGCCTACTAGTTAACTCCATCCACCTCCTCCTACAATACATCGCTTTACACCTTCCCCATTTCCTCACCAGCGATCCAGGTGTCCAGTGTGACGTCAGCGGTGTTCTTCATGACCGGTAGGAACTCGGAGCAGAGCAGGGCGCCTCGGCCGCGGCCCCCATGTCCGTTCTGCTGCTGGGTCCTCAGCACCCTGCTCTCACACAGCTCCAGCACCAGCCGCATCTGCCACAGGGGGAATGTCTCCGACAGGTCGCCCTCACGCAGAGAATGGACCACCTGGTAGAGAGAGAGAGAGAGAGGGATATACACCGGATAATCACTGTAACACCGAACGTTACACAACTAGAGGTGAAATGATTCATCCATACTGGATTAATCGAGCGTGAATATTTATCAAATGCAGTTTGAGTAAAATCGATTGTCGGTTTAGTGATCAAGTCAAGTTAACGGTTACATCAATACGTACAATATTACCTACAGTATAGAACACATGGAAAACAAGCAAGTAATGTGTTCATAAAGGGGTAAAACTAAAACGTTTATTTGATCTGATAACTTCAGGGCACAATATCTAATGTGTTATTTATGTTATAATGCTTGTATCATATTATAAAATATGGTTTGATTTTTCCAAAGCTGGGTCAACATTAAGCGAGCAATTTCAATACGTCCATTTAAATTGGGTTCATAAGTTGTCATAGATCAATCTGGCTAACCATCGTCAAAGAAAAGGGAAAAACAGTGCCCTCTCTGTTTTGTTCCTTTTCATTCTGTTTTTCTGAATTTATTTTTTTCAATTCACTGTATACTTGAATTGACAATAAATGATTAAATCATAATATGTAATGTATCTTAATGATTACTAGCATACCTGGTCAATGGCAATGTATGTAGGCAACATGTCAGGGTTTTCCTGAGTCACACACTCATACAGCATGGCTGAGAAAAGGGCCAGTCTTTCTTCGCTCTGTGCACACACATACATGTGAGAGAGAGAGAGAAAGAGTCATACATAAAGTCACAGTGACAGCGATAGGAAGTCAGACTCAGACTGACAGTCTGGTTGGCTGGACATGCTGGAGCCTCCACTTGAGAAACAACAGAAAGAGTCATTACATCACAAGATCATGTTAATGTAAACACTGTTCTTCATTCATGTGACGGTGGGACAAAGACAGCAGGGCCTGGGTGTGTTAACAGAGATTGAATGAGACAGCCTGGTAGAGAGACAATACGATGGAGAGTCATTCTTCATTTATACTCTGTGGTATGTTGGTGTTGCATGCCGAAAATAGTTGATATAAGTTCACAAAGTGCTGCATGGCAACACATTGTGAGCTTCTGGATCAGCTATTTTTGGCATGTGACAATGCCAAAAATATGAGACTATAAATCAGGCCTCAGAGAAGGCAGATAGACATAGAAGCAGAGAGTGTTGGACATTTACAAAGGTGAATTTACAGTATTTCATGCAAAATTATAATCCAGACAGACAGGATTTGTGCTTGAGCATTATGAACATTATCCTGTTTATAATTATAGCACAAAGATAAAGAGATAAGACACAGAGAGACAAATGTGAAATAGAGTCAGAGAGATCAGGATGGAGATAAAAATAAAAATAGACTGCAAGAGAAATTCTCCTGCTTTCGCCTGTGAATTCAATTACATGACTTTATGGTAGGAAATTGTGAATTTTCTTCCATTTAACGGTGTGGTCTGAAACTAATGGCACTGCGTGATCCAAATAAATCAATCAAGAGAACCTCTAGTAGCCGTTTTCAGTGGTAGTATAATGTCAGCCCTGAAATGCGTCATTCATGGGCGGCGCCTGTTTTCTGCAGCAGACAGCAGTCATTCCATAATGTTTCTTTGCTTTGACTTTGGATGTAATTGTGGCCCACATATGACAGACTTCACTCTCTGCACTGCATTCCCATAGCGTGTCAGAAAAACACACACGGAATATAAAGGCAATTCACCCTTTGTCAAGTCCCGCCCATTGTCCTGCCCCTCTCCACACCCATTGGTTGCTGTGTCTTGGAGGGACATTCAGTGGGACATTCCATCCACTGCCATGTTAATTCAGTTGCTTCATATTGTTATTCTGTGTGCTCAATTCTAATTTCAAACTTTGTTTCAGTCAATTGGAGCTGCTCAGTGGCAGCATAGTGAATCAGCATGCTTTTAAATGTTTTTATTTCTCAAAAAATTATGTTTTAGCTAATTCAACATAAAAAAGGCGGAACCAGGGCGGGACAAGGCAGATAGAGCCTGCTGGTTGGTCAGTCAGGGACCAACAAGGAGCCTAACAAAGGGTGAATTGGTTGGGCGGTACCTGAGATACGCATTCATCTACTGTACATACACGAGGAGTGAATTCGGCCCGGGTTATTCTAAACAGTTCACGCCCCTCGCGGCTTTTGGCTGGTGGAGAAGACGGAGTCGATCCGTCTCAAGCGGACTTGAGCCACATCAGACACCGCTGTCAATTATCTAATGTAATACTGGGCGCTACACTCCCTCTGCCAACCTGGGGAGACAACGGACTGACCTCATGCTTCCTCCTATGCATGAGGAGTCCAAGTTGCTTCTTTTCACCTGACAGGGGGGAGTTAACGTGTTCCTTCCGTGGAAGGAACACGTTATTCCAACCAGTTCCTTTCCCCTCCATCAGGCGCCCCGGCTGGCCGGGGGAGGCAGTATAGAAACCAGGATTACTGCATGTTTTTACTGCATCTTTACCATGGGGTAGTGGGTGGCCTGCAATGTGGCAATAAGTGGGGTTCTAATGTTCGATTTGAGATTAAGACTTAATGAATTTTGACTTTTATTTGGGATTGGTTATCAGTAATTCAAATGCTAGGGCTGTACTGAACGTGTTGTGTGGTAAACTCACGTGTTTCATTCCCTCAGAGGCTTTACAGAAGAACTCTGCGAAGGACACCAGGGCCGGCTCAGAGGTGAATGTAGAGATGGCCTCGGGCTGTAGACAGACACACAAGCACACACCCGCAAACACACCCACAAACACACACATAAACACACACAGATGAGTTGTAGAGGTATACAGTGTTGCACACGATGGCAGAACATGGAACACATGATCAAAGACACAGCTGAGTGTGACGTCTACAGCCACAACCTGCCAAGACTAAACAATATAGTACCAACCAGGGAGCAATTCAATTTCATTCCTGTTTGCATCCTGATGCCCCCTGGTGCAAGGCAATTAACATCCCCCAGTGTCCCACTGGTCACCAACACGTACACACCGTAACATCTGGAGTGTTCATTTGACTAAGAGTGTATAAATAAACCTGCAAGGGTTGGATAGGATATATAGGATAAAAAAGAAAGTTGTGACGATGCATTAAAAAGGTTTGTTATTTTGGTAGCCCCACATGAATAAACCCATTGCAATGGAATATTAGCAGACACAAATACACAACGAAACAAATCGTAAATGTAGCCTACACAACGGCACTTATTTTGTCATCAAGATAAAGAGCAGAAGTACGCACAGTTGACAAGTATCAGAAAAATCCAATACGAGCACGTACAAAGTGGATGAATTGACTAGCTTGTTCTGGGAAAGGGTTATTGAGTGGAGTTGTGCATAGTGGGAGGTTAACTATCATCATTAACCCTCTTATTGTTTTCTTAAGTAAAAACACAATCTGCTGGGGAAAAACACAGGCACAAGCAGGCCACATGCAGTGGCAGCAGTGTCAGAGCGATTGCCATACAGATCGGATAATAAATTGTCAAGATTTCATCCTCCTTTACAGGCCTGAATGTGGCCTGCAGACCGCCCATTTGACACCCTGTCCAGATGTGTACATATAGAAGCAAAATGCAGGCCACTGGCTCTGCTGTGTACCTTGAAGGCCCTGACTTCAGAGTTGTGGCTGTTGACGTTGCAGGCCAGTAGGCTCTTCCAGCCATGAGGGTCGTCTTTGTAAGGCAGCTGACCGGCTCTCAACTTCACATACAACACACCATCTCTGGACAGAATGGACCTGTGAGGGAGGCGGGAGGAGAGGGGGATGTGGACATCATAGAGGGAGACAGGACAAAGTGGGGTGATGGAGACAGGGAAGGAAGAAGAATGGAGAGACGGAGCACAGAGGAAAGAGACGAGAGGAAATTAAAAACAAAAAGTACACTGGACATATTTGAGGAGAAATTTAAAATTTGCCTTTAAATTTGTGACATTCCCATCTATTCTGCTAAAGTGACATTAAGGTCTTACTCCAGATGCTGGATTCCTTTGCTAAGGTCGATGGACAATTCCCAGTAACGCGGCCCCTTCACCTTGATCTGCAACAATAAACAACAAAACAGGAGGACACCATGAAACGTTACCTCAACATAAGCATAGCCAAGTAAAGAAACACTGCATATTTTGATGTAACATTGTTCTGTTGTTTATATATATATAGTAATTTGCTACTGGCTGCTGTAATAACAGAACTTCCCTTTGGGGATAATTAATGTTTTATCTCTCTATGTTCATACAAAGGTAACAGTATTTCCTGGCTTAAGTCAACTTCGTATCACTCTGTAAGGGAGTAAAATGTGACAATTGGTTAAGTTAAAAGCACTTTGCATTTCATTTGATTTCTATTTCATATCCATATCCTTTTCATCATGATCACCCACAAAAAACATGGCCTTTTGATCAATGTTATCAAAAGATCAATTTGTAGTCTTGTTTCCTTTGATAATATTAATCATAATTATTTTGCTATTATTCTCTCACGATGCTGGTGGAAGTGCTGACTGCTGATGCAAAGATAATCTAGTTCCAGATTATCTTTGCATCAGCAATTCCACCAGCGCCGTGAGAGAATAATAAATAAATACAGTGAAGACCATAATTTCACAACTTCAGCTTAGAACACAAAGAAGCCTTGTATTTCCCCTCGGATCATTGAGGATTTATTTGATCTCTTCTTCTCTTAATACTTAAATGATGTTCACTTTAGGAATATTGTTGGAATTTCTCTGTGCACTAGAGATAAATGGAGAGACAGACGTGGAACCAAAACTCAAATTACACCCACATCAGCATAACATCACATTCACAGACACTGTGACCCCAAGCCAATGGACCCATCCAATGGCCAGGAAAATATCACTGCACTGTGCTTTTCTCATCAGAATCTGAAACTGTGTCTTGGTCCAACTGCCAATGTGACCTAGACATAAAGAATAAACTACCGTAACTACTAAAATGGGAAAAGGTAGTCACAAGACAAACTTGACCCATTGACTTTTAGTTAACTCTAGACTAACCAGTTGCTAACACTGTTTTGTATGCTAGTAATGACCTCTGGTTTCTCCAAGACTTGCGCAAAGAGAGGAAATGAGTTTAAGTTAAATAAAGACATGCCCTGACCTTTCAGAACTTAGAGTAATTGGGGAAATTGCTGTTTTGCTAAACCAAGTGCTCAACCACTCAACTGCTACATCAACACACTCTCATGCAAACCGTTGCACTGCAAAGCTCTTTAAAACTTGTTGGCTCAAAATGAGAAATAATAATTGTTTGTGTCTATCATTGAAATACTTAAAACAAGATCAAGGTTGTACACCCATTTTAGGTGCAGTTTACTTTATTCATTTTTACACAATAATCATTTTACACAGGTATTATGAAATCCCGCTGCAGAATTGTCAACTCGTGACTCTGAACAATGAAATGGCCACAAGTGAAGAAAAAGGCAGAGGAAGGTGTAATGGTGAAATTTCAAGGCAAGCCAAATGTTATTCTTGCTATTTATTCAAACATTTTGTAGCGGCTGCTTGCAGTATATTCACTCTGCGTAAGATGTATCCACAAATAGAGGGAACCCATACAGTATAAGGTTTTAAAGTGTGGCTGCTTTAGTTTTGGGGATTAGCATGCCATGACTTATACAGTACAAAAGTCAATGGTTTGAACTTTGAAGGGTAATACAACAGTATATCAGATACTGTATACAACATACTTCGGCATTACTTGTTTAAGGTTGGGCAGTGTTCATTAGCCACAGATAGATTTGAACATACAATGTATTGACGTTATCATATTAAAAATAGCTGCCAAAGTGCCAGGATGCCACAAGTCTCCATAGACTTCCATGTAATTCATAGTGCACAGATCATGCACGACCATGCATAGATCATGCACAGCTTTCAAACAAAAAAGTCCGCTTGGAAATCCATTCAGGCATTCATGAGATAGCAGCCATTATGTTTTCTTCAAATGTAAACAAACATGGCTGCCATGTTTGAAAGATGGGGTTGGTATGGGGGTCAAACATGCAATTTCGTGATCGCGATCATGCCTAGTAGATAGAATGAAGTCCAAAAACGGGAAACGGGGAGGGGGCAGCAAATGAGTTAAAATGCAGCAAATTAGTTAAACTACATTTCCCAATTACCCGTTTGAGAAGCTGTAGTTCAGGCAGCATGGTGGGAGCCATCAGTTCCACCGTTGTCTCCTCGTACCACTGGGTCTCCTGAAACAAGAATAAAATAAAAACACGTTAATTTATTGCAGCGTGCAGCAGGGTTTACCCTCGGTAACGCACATGGGAGCAGTTTTGAGATTCGGTGACTTGCTCAAAGGCATTTTGGCACATTTGCACACAGCCGAACTATATCCTCTAGTTGGGGCCAGGGATCAAATAAGCATTTTTTGGTTACTGGTCTGCTTCCATGTATAAGATTGCAACAATCAACATGAATAAGTTCACATGTTAAAGACAAGACTTTGGCCTCTAGTTTGAGGGCAGTAAACCCAGAGGAATAATTCCAAGTCCATAGGCGTTACACATTCCAATAAGTATGACTGAAATCAACAATGTGGATTTGTCATTCCTGACGTGGGTGCAACATTGCACTGACAGTGCAAGTTTGAATAATGAAAGCCATGTTTACAAAAATGTACCTCTCCTTCATTTGGAGAACCCTGTCCAAGACTGGACAAGGTAGACAGTAAATAACATGCAATAAAAGCCAGTGTTCTTGTGGAGGGTTGTACCTTTTCATTAAGCTTTTTAGTTCATTAGCACCAGCTTTAACAGTTCTGCTGTGTGTGTAACTCCCAAACCAATCAATTGTGCTGTGTGAAAGGTAAGATTACACCCTGTACTGCCATGTTGTTCAACTTTGGCCATGTATGTTGTGACCATGTGAATACCAGTAAGACTCCCTAGTCGGGAGATAAGCGACCGTCAGGTCACAGTATACACAAAGAGGCCTGTAAGTGGCATTGGTTCCAGCCACAAGTTTGTACGACAAACGGTTGATGAGTAAAGCCAAATAAAGTTTTGGCCAATGAGGGGAGGGGGCGGGGAAAAGTTAAACCAATGAAGGTGAAGGACTGTTGGAGCAGCAGGAGTCGGTGGTCCCCGAGAATTCCCCGTGAGCAGCCCAGTTGGGGTGTTGATTTGGTCATTTTAGCACTATTTGGCGGCGGTGGCAGGGGGTCCCTGGGGGTCCGTGAAGGTTGTGGTTTGGCAGGCAAGGAGTGTGTGTGGAAAATTTCACATGGATAGGGGCAACGATGGCGGAGATATGAGTAGGGCAAAAGTGTGACGTGACATGACGTGACAGACAGACAGACAGACAGACAGACTGACTGAATGACTGACTGACGGACTGACAGACAGGCGGTGGAGGATTTGATTGTAACTGCAACCTGACGGTCGCAATCAGAGTCAAGATGCCATGGCATAACGGCACAGGCCTGGTATTTATTGTTTTAGGAACAGCTTGGTCCAGTGACACGGAAGTTCCTCTCTATCTTTGTGTAGCTGTGCTTTTCACCCTGCTTTACTCAGAGAGGTCTACTTTACCACCATCCTGAATGTACTTCTCCCATGATCTCATGTATTAAACTTCTATCCTGTAATGCGAAGTGTCTCTGACTTGATTTGCCTCAACATAAATATGAACGTTTACTGCCCTTAAACTAGAGGCCTACGTGTTTATGTGTGAGCGCCACACACAGGGAGAGATATTGATAAGTTATTGATGTCCACAGTGCCAGGCTCAGTGTTCTGCTGTGAACAGTAATTGAAATGATGGCTGGAAATGAGGTGGTCCAAAGAACATAAAGCAGCCTCCAGTTTACCTTTAACCTTCAGCTGTCCTTCAACTGTAGGGAGTCAGGGACTGTGTGTGTGTGTGTGTGTGTGTGTGTGTGTGTGTGTGTGTGTGTGTGTGTGTGTGTGTGTGTGTGTGTGTGTGTGTGTGTGTGTGTGTGTGTGTGTGTGTGTGTGTGTGTGTGTGTGTGCGTGCGTGCGCGTGCGTGCGACAAGGTAACATTTCATATGCAGCAAGGCACTAAACAACAACTGTACAGTCCCCATCAACTGTAGGGAGTCAGGGACTGTGTGTGTGTGTGTGTGTGTGTGTGTGTGTGTGTGTGTGTGTGTGTGTGTGTGTGTGTGTGTGTGTGTGTGTGTGTGTGTGTGTGTGTGTGTGTGTGCGTGTGCGTGCGCGTGCGTGCGACAAGGTAACATTTGATATGCAGCAAGGCACTAAACAACAACTGTACAGTCCCCATTAAGCAACCTATATCAGACAAGAATGATGTCCAAGGGAGAGAGAAGCATGGGAAGTGTGTGCGCGCGCATGCGCGTGTTGTTGCATAGACAAAATTAAATGGAATTCAGAAACACAAAAAGGCAAATTAATGAAATCTTTCTGATTAAGCGAAGGAAGTACTGGAAGACGGATTAGTCAACTTTGAAAAACCTCTGTCTGTACAACTAATATAATTGAGACGTTATTTACTGCATGATGATGATATAACTGCAGTGAGTCGAATATCACAACAATGGCTGGCTTTATAACAAACTGGGCAGAAATAACTAACATAAATTCCTCAATGTTTGAAATAAGAGGAGTGCCTCAGACAGACTGGGCTGATCGTATCGGAGAACATTTGGCACACATAAGGAACATACTGTGTAAAGTATTGTTTTCCATAGATAGATGGAGAGGGTAAGAAAATGATGTAATCTATCACTCCCACATTGCCAAAAGTGAGTGTTTTTGTAGACAAAGAAAACATTATTCTGATTACTGGTAGTAGAAAAACAACTCCAATAACGTCAAGTGAATGTAATTTTTATTTTCACCCCCAGGAACGATGCAAGTTAGAAATTCATGCCCCACAGAGTTACTAACTTACGCAATACCCGTTGTAGTTGTTGTCAGAGTACTCATACCGTTGTATGTACCCTACCTCTGACAACCTATAACGTCAGTTATAGGTAGATGTGGAATGAGGGACAGTGACACCATCTTTGACGTCATCGGCAGGCAAATGTTTGAGTTACACATACTGTAGCACACAGAGCAGGTACAGAGAAAGGGTGTCATCCTATACACGCTTTAGAGATGACTGTCGCTGACATACTTAAAGAGATAAGGCTGAAACATGCCCCAAGTGTTCATTTTAATATACAAAACCACGCTAGTGCAAAACCCTGGTCTGAAAACCAGTGGAGAACCAGTCACCCCAATGGAGCATGTAATCTCCTTGCCACTGTAGCAGAAAGGTGACACTGACTGAACAGTTACATAAATGACACTCTGGAGTATTTCAAATTTATGCTACATGAAGTTATACTACTTCTGGGGGGGGGGGGGGAAGAGAAGAACTGAAAAAAAAGAACAGAAACTAGTGCTGTGTGTTTGTGTGTGTGTGTGTACGAGCACGCGCACACCTACAGTATATACCGCACATACACCGTATATGCTGTATGCATACTAACTATTTTATTTGATCTTTATTTTGAATGGCTCTTAGTCTTACTGTAACTGTTCCGGTGTTTAACTCTAACCATGGGCGTGTTACAGCATGTCATGGATTGATTCCCCTCCAGGGATCAATAAAGGTTTATCTTATCTTATACACATGCATCCATTTGAGTGTACGTACAGTGTTTGTGTGTGTGTGTGTGTGTGTGTGTGTGTGTGTGTGTATGTGTGTGTGTGTGTGTGTGTGTGTGTGTGTGTGTGTACGCTGTTACTGTATGTATGTGTGTCTCTGAAAGAGCTTATCGTGAGGAAGTGACAACTAAGGGTTATGGTTGACAGGGACATCTGTGAC
This sequence comes from Nannobrachium achirus, assembly GCF_963921795.1. Taxonomy (NCBI): domain Eukaryota; kingdom Metazoa; phylum Chordata; class Actinopteri; order Myctophiformes; family Myctophidae; genus Nannobrachium; species Nannobrachium achirus. Next base: position 15,372,762 of record NC_137833.1, read on the forward strand.
GCAGAGATAGAGGGAGGGACAGAAAGAGGATCCAGAGAGACGTATCAGGGGACACACAGCAAGAGAGAGGGAAGTGACGCCAGAGACAGAAATTACATGGCTCAGAGATTCCTCATTTACATTAGAGACGGGAAGGTCAACAAATGGTATAACCAAATGTGTTAGGAGGCATCTAAAGGAATATGACCAGTGCCTTTTCAAACGTATGTATGGTTTCATCAGCCTAATCCATCATTATCCAAACATGGACACAAGTCAGACACTGCACTGTATTTACATACTTCCGTGGTCACAGACTAGAACTACTCCACGTATTACTGTAACTATTGTTAACTTAAATGTGACACGGCAGAATCCTTTAGCTACGCCAGGGTTCCCCAATTAGTTTTCGCCAAGGGCCGAATTATGTCTAGGGTACCAAGCCGAGGGCCACAACATTGCAGGTGGCGACGGCGGCAACAAACTATATAAAAACTGGTAAAACATTGGCCAATTTTAAAATAATATAAGAAAGAGGCAAACATTTTGAAAATAGCCACACATGCCATATACTGTATCAAGGTGTGCCCTGGGATCTTTTAGCTATGAAAAGTGTGCCCTGGCAGAAAAAAGGTTGAGAAACACTGGTCTAGGCTGGGTACCAAGCCGAGGGCAGCAACAACACTAGTAACTAGTGTTGTTGCTGCTCTTATACCACCATTATTATAATTATTATGAGAAATGCACTCCTTAAAGTTGAAACAAAATAAGTTAAGAACCAATTAACCAGTCTGCTTGAAAAGTATGCATCTGTAGCAGCTAGTTGACAGTGCAGAAACATAATTGCCTTCCTTTGATCCATTAACAAGGGGCCGTTACTACTTATTGGCATCAGCTGCCAGCTGGACACAGAGTCTGACACAATCACCTTCCCTCTGCTGGGCTCTGTCTGTCTCATTTCTCCAAAAGCCCTTGAATATGATTGAAAATGATTAAGGATTACTGTAATTATGGTAAGCTTACGTTTCATATCGCACTCACCTTACCTGTAACTTTCACTACTCCCCGAAAATATTTATTTGAAAAAAAAAAAAAAAAATCTTATTTTTTTTTGACTGGGGTTGGTGGGGGCCGGACAGAACCCCCCCCCCGCGAGCCGCAAATGGCCCGCGGGCCGCCTATTGGAGAACCCTGAGCTACGCAATCATTAGTGTTAAAACCACTTTCCACCTGGAATCCTTATTTTGGGTATGTCATAATGTTGTCAAAACGTTTTCCCCCAAAAAACTAGCAGATCTACAAGCTTGACTATTTTTGCTAAACATTTGTAATACTTTATGACAAAGTGTAAATAGGGTTTAAATTGTTTAAAATTGTACAGAAACAAAAGTATAACCTACGCATATTAAAAAAGAGTTAGAAAGAGAGTAAAGCTGGTTGCACACTGCACTGTGGTCTTTCGTTGCGTTTTGGAAATCCGAAATCCGGAGGCCAGGGAGAGAGAGGAAAGAGAGAGAGAGCAAGGGACTCAGTGGCGACAGCAGCGAAAATCGAAAAAAAATCAACCCTGGTCTGAAAATAAATACGAAACGGGCGGCAGTGTGCAAACGTGATTGACATAGCGTAAGGTTGATTTTTTTATTTACGTGTTCCGAAATTCACTCCGATATTCGGCCTGAAAAACGCAGCAGTGTTTAAAGACCTTAAGGCCCTTTCCTCCCTTTGTTTAAAAGGGAGGTTTTGTAGAACCTTGGTTTCAAATATTGTCAGTCACCTTCATCTGTTGCTTCTGTGCTCTTTGAGCAAGAAACCGTTCACTCGTTTCATTTGTAAAACAAAACAGGTCTAAAAATCACACTTGTAGCACATAAATGAACACAAACACAGCCAGGACTAAAACGTATTTCTGACATTTCATTTTGATACATGTTATATACCCTTCACAGAAGTTCTAGGTCAGCAATATCGGTGTAACACAAGTGATGACAACACTGCCAGGACACTGAGGACAGTAGGTGTTACAGGCGAGGAAAGAAAACGTTCCATGGCTCGAAGCAACAGTACGTCATGCAATGTAATCTATACAATCCAATTGACCTGTTTCTATCTCTTGCCCTTCTGCTCTCACTCTAACTCTACCATCTCGTCTCACATAATACTACAAAGTGATGGAGCATGCGCACAAAAAATCATTTCACCCACTTCTTTACACCTGCGATGAGAAATATAAACCTGATTCAAATTTCTACCAAAGTTCAACAACACTGGACAAAATAACTTGTGTTTCCAGGAGCTTTTGACTGAAGAGAAGGGATACTTGATGATATTGTGAATGTGTGGGCATTAACTTCCATTCAAAACCATTATGCTACTGCAGGTTTTCTTCCTTTAATGCTAGTGATACAGTCTACTGTAGAGATAGAGGAAATAGGTAGAGAGAGTAGGGGAGTGACATGCAGCAAGGGTCCGCCAAGCTCAGGAATCTGACCTGGGACTCGCTATCAAGCATCAGAGCCTAATCAGCCTATGGTACACACCTTAACCACTCGGCTATCGTCGCCCCACATCTCCAATGTCTTTTTAAACTACTACACCTACTGTACCTACAGCAATACACTGCTGATTTCAAATAGGTTAAAATCTGGTCTGCATTATAAAGCATTAGTCAGTCTTGAGAACCACCCGTAATCCATTATAAGTGGTACCACATTACCTTATAGGTGACATCTAAGAGGGCGTAACAGGGTTTGAGACTGTCCACATCCACCGGCACCAGCAGACGAGGCTCAGCAGCCAACACTACCAGGTGACGCAGGGCCTGGAGGTGATAGCTGTGGGAACAACAGTACACTGACATTCACACTTTGACCTAGATAGAAAATACTATGAAATACTACTACATCAGTAGTAGTAGCAGTAGAGGTAAAAGACCACTGCTGAGGTATGTGTGTGGAATTCAATTCCAGGTCAGCAAAGGTACATGAGAGACCACCATAGAAGCATACAGTATACAATAGTACTTTATCTAAAAGTAATATATTGTTGTCTTCGCAAGCTGAAAGGCATGGCCGAGACTATGTTTTTTATTTTTTTATTTATTTATTTGTCAGGGACAGAGCACATTAATCAACATATCAGTTTTCACATCCATGTAAATGAGCCAGATTTAGCCATGAGCTAATTTTCATCTGTAGTCCCTGGGCAGGCTGTACAAAAGTGAAGGTATGGCTATCCATACAAAACAATCAATTTTGCACCCTGTTCGTCCGTCTGTCCGTGTCTGTCATTCTGTCTTTGTACAGCTAATCTCTGGCACAGCTGGCTTGATCGCAGCAAAACTGTGCAGACACTCCCTGGGTGTCAGAGCAGAACCTCTCACCTCTGCAATGAATTATTCACATGGGCCTGTTATAGCGCCCCCAGGAGGCAGATTTTTGCAAACGTTTCTTGACAGTACTCCAAATATCACGCAAATCGGTACACAGCATCTCTATAGTCATTAAACGAAACAGGTCTTTCAGATTTTTCATATTTCATTCTGAATGGTGAATTCCGGACCTTGCTGGCCTACAATCTGACCTGTGCAGAGCCAGAGGAGCACTTTTTTTGTCCCAGAATCCCAGAATCAACTTTATATTTTGTGTCTGGATGTCAGTGCTGAATGTGTAGCAGTGGTTTTCCATTAGGGCATTCACGAATAGTGATTTTTAGTATTCGAATTATTCAACCTCAAAGTATTCGAGTAGTCGAATATTCGACAGGACTGGCCAAACTGTCAAATATTAAGTACAAGAGGCGAACATTGTGAAAATAGCCGATCTACATGCTCACAACGCCTCGCATTGCGAGGCGCTGTGAGGATGCAGATCAGCTATTTTCACAATATTTATCTGCGGAACCGAGTCACATTAAATGTAATACCTACAATTCCAAGTGCTTGTCAGGGTGGGGGTCCCCAGTTCAAATACACCAGGGGCATTGACAACTCATTCTTATGACTTCCTATCTTGCCAAGCTTTATAAACTATATATTTTTTAAAGAGAAAATAAAATTAAAAAAAGAAGCGAATATTCGACTTCGGTGAACAACGTTGAATAGTGACTTTGATATTCGAATATTCGAATATTCAAATATTTGGTGAATGCCCTATTTTCCATACTGTGCGAGTGTGTGTGCGTGCGTGCGTGCCTTACCGGTTGTCAGTGCTGTGCACAGGAAAGTGGGGGTAGAGGGCACACAGCAGGGCAGCAATGGAGGAGTTGGAGGTGCTCAAAGTGTACCTGCCACAAATAGTATAAAGAATACAAAGTAAGATACAGTCAATACAGGGATGTGCACTGGGGAATGTACCCTCACATACTACATAATACATAATACACAGAAATGAACCAGCACGTTTTCATTATAGATGTTCAGGCTTCTGTGCAGCCTTCACGCCTAGATTTTTCACAGCCTGAAAATTCAGTTTCAGGTAGTTGTTCATGGGCATGAAACATTTGTACCTGGCCATAATACAACACAGCAACATACAGTATATAATGACTAAAGGGTCACAAACCGTCCTCACAAGACATTTGGTGGACATTTAACCACTTTTACCCTGGTGCCCTTAATTTGGGCATGTCATTATAGGCGATATTTTCCCAAAATGTTCAATTGTTCTAATATTTAAAAGAAAGTGAGACTATTCTAAATTGGGATTGGGGGGGGGGGCACTTCTCAATGTGTTCTGTGTGTCGAGAGCTGATGCTGTAAGATCACCTGCCAATTAAAATATGCTGAAACAAATCGTTTTGTGCAGGCTGGAGATTTTCCAGCACCATGTTGAGTGGGTTTGATTTTCGCAAAAAAAAAAAAAAAAAAAAAAATCTGAATTTAACATACATTAAATATGAACAATCAAAGTTTGCCTTTGACTCTACAGGGATTAGCCAGCAACATGTGCTAGATTTGGAGCACCTTTAGCATCGTTCTACAGTGTACTTGTGTGGGCCTTTTAGTCCTCATATGAATATTAGAGCAACTCCCACATAACCACAAAATCCCGTCACTCCGGCACATGCACTAATAACATCAAAGAGCACTCGAAAACTGTTTCAAATGTGAAACAAACACAGACGATGAGTGAGTGAGACGCTACTAATTGGAAAAGGACAGTAGAATTAAAATAACAAAACTATAGCAGAGCATTCTACAGTAACAGTTTACACAAACACTTATTAGTAATTTGTCTCTGTTAACACACACACAGACACACACACACAAACGAGCATTGCTTTACATTTTCCACACTCTCAAGAGTTAAATGAACGCCCAAGAAATTACAGTGCAGGTGTGCACCAGCTCACAAAAGAACCACTTAAACATAACAGTTGGTCCTAAGGGTGTACTTCAACTAATAGAGCCATTATGATTGCTGGGTCATAAAGTAAGGGCTTTTGTGAAGAGGGAAGGATCACTTGTTAGGTCAAATGAGTTGAGGGCGGGGTCAACTGTGTACCCTTAAAATGAATTCTCTAGACTAGAGATTGTGAACAATGGAAATAACCAGGAAAATTATTGTCATGTATTATTTTTAAACCAAACAGAAACCGACAATTTGTACAGTACTACTTTGGTCTTTGGAGTCTTTACACCATACAGTTCTGAGTGCGGACACCCCCATTGGCTTAAAGGGCCACTTCACCTCTGGGACTACCCCATCTTGTTTTATTGTTGTTTGGGACACGATCAAGACAATCCTGAGTTATTTTTTATGTTCAATCTGTGTTTTTAGATATTTTAGTATTTCAGCATGTACTAGTGATGCGTTTTGCATCATATGATGCAAAACCCATCACTGATGATGCAAAATGCATCACTAGTCATGCTGAAATACAAAAATATCTAAAAACCCAGATTGAACACAAAAAAATAACTCAGGATTGTGTTGATCGTGTCCCAAACAACAATAAAATAAGATAGGGTTGTCCCAGAGGTGAAGTGGCCATTTAAAGGACAGTCAACGAGGAGAAATATTCACGACTAGCGCAGCGCCTGAACATAGACCAACTTGCTTCACAAGCTGGTAAAAAAAGGTGTAACTTTCACTTCAGACTTCTGCTGAAAAAGCACCTAGAATGGGAACAGAAACTCCATAACCAAGCAGAAAGAGAATCATACAGCAACAGGGAGTGACAGAGACAGCAAAGCTGAACGAAAGACAGATGATGACATAGCCAAGTCAAGCAAAACCAAACAGATGATATCAGGTAGTAATTTAAAAGAAGAAATGAATGAGAGAAAGACAGATAAAAATAGACAGGTAAATGAATGAAACCTGTTTAATACTGACAGTGTTTCCTTTGCAGAGGCAGTGTTTACTAAGCAACTAAGCATTAGGGATGGGCAATATAATCGATACGGCAATACATCGCGATAATTTATTTCCCCATACTGTATCGATACTTCAGGCTGTAGTATCGTGATACTTTTTTGGGGGGGAAAAAAATCTGTTCCCATGCATAGAAACCAACCATGCAGTGGAGTGGAGAGGGGAGACGCGATGCTACCTAGCGAAGCTGCCTAGTATATATAGTAGGGTTGCGGTATCGGTACTCGCCCCGATACCGGCCTATTTTGCGGTATCGGTACTCGTCCGATACTGCTCACAAAGCGCCCGAGTACCCTGTGTGTTCCGCCACTTTGCCTTTCTCTCTCTCTCTCTTAAAGTATCAAAAGTAAAAATATATCATGCACAGTACAGGAATTTCCAAAAAAAGTGAAATGTGTGGCAGTTGTGCCATGTTCTGGGAAAGCAATGCAATTTAATGTGTTATATACAGCCAGAAAGTGAGGACCATCTTAAAAAAAAAAAAAAAAAAAAGTAATTTAAAGACATTTTGTATTATTAATTGTACTCGTATCGGTACTCGGTATCGGCGAGTACTCAAAATGAAGTACTCGCACTTGTACTCGGTCAGCAAAAAAGTGGTATCGGGACATCCCTAATATATAGTTTTAATTAGGTTTAGGCATGGTTTTTACTGAGGCTACTGTAGGTTTAGGCATGGTTTTAATGAAGGTAGGGGCAGCTGCCGGTGCACACCACTACAGTTTTTCTTTTCATACAGTAGATACTGCATAAAATATAAAACAATTTCTGTTTATGCCCCCCCCCCCCCCTCTCATCTGAAAAATAAAAAAATAAATGATAATACCTTCGTAAATGTGTTATTCACAAGCAGGCACGAGCATGCATGTGTGTAAATCCTCTCTTTCTTTTCTGCTTCCATCAAAGGGTGACAGTCACAACGCCATGTTCCGGGCCACAATTAGCTGTGTCTGTGTGTCTGTGTGTGTGTGTGTGTGTGTGTGTGTGTGTGTGTGTGTGTGTGTGTGTGTGTGTGTGTGTGTGTGTACGTGTGTACGTGTGTGCATGTGCATCATAATTCTTACATTTCACCTCCCTCCTGCCGAGGTTAATTGCTCAGGTCACCAGATGTGAGGGTGTGTATGACGTACCCGTCTGTGTTTGAGGTCCTGTACATCACATTCATCAGCTCATTTTCATGTTACCCCCTCCTAGGAATGAGTGTGACCTATATTTAAGTGGGCGTACGTACATCTTTTATGGGAGTGCACTTCATATACCCAGAGTGCACACAATCCATGCCTAAGTACTAAAAACCCCTCATTAACCCTTCTCCTCCCTTTCATCTACGTCCTCCCATGACTAAAGTGGGTTGATAGGGGAACTCAATTAAGGCGTCCATGCTTTCACCTGGATTCTAAGCCATGGTGGAGGTCTTAAGCCGGTTGCACACTGCTGCGTTTTTTCGTTGCGAAATGCGTTTTTCAGGGCAAAATAAAAAGGGAAAATAAAAACAAAACAGGCTAGCAGTGTGCAAACGTGATTGACTTAACGTGAGATTGATGTCTTTATTTACGTGCTCCGAAATTGGCTCCTATATTCGGCCAAAAAAAACACAGCAGTGTGCAACGACCTTTGCGCGGCAGAACCAAGGCCTATGGAAACCATAACCATTAACTGTACAGTATAGTGTATGTGGGTGTTGTTGGTTGTCTCACCTCCCTCCCCCCAGGAACAGGAGGCCCAGGGCCATGTGGTGAGCCATGTGGAAGCCATAGTTCATCTCCCCGCTGGTCCGCTTGTGAAGGAAGCGACAGAGCTGCAGGACCTTGAGGTTCCCTGAACCAGACATCACCATGGACAGGGACAACAGCACCATGGACAGACACGTCTGCAGGTTGTAATGACCAGTCTGAGGGAGACACATGTTTAATACAGATTAAGTCAAACTATTTATACAGTATAGAGCAGTGGTTCTCAAACTTTGACATTTGAAGGTCTCCCTTCATCTTTGACAGTGTACTAATATAACTAAATTGACCCATTAAGGTCCATTTGGTTCCATTTGTACACTGTCAAAGATACATACATGTAAGGGTCAATTTAGACCCCCATAAAGGAACCTAGAGAGTCCCTGAAATGCACTTTGAGAACCACTGGTATAGAGCATATTTCATGCATTAAAATGCAATACTTTGCATTTACATACAATCATAAATGTAAATGCATGATTGTATGTATCATGCATAAATTAATGAAGCAAATACACAAAATCAACAAATAGGGAATAAAATGGGGAGAATAAATGCAACCAGACAGAAAGGTTGTAATCACCAGACTGGAGGAGTAAGACTGGCAAAAATATTGCATACTTTATCAAAGACCCTGCATGCCTTTATTTATCCTGGGTGAGGGGTTGACAAATGGACAGAGAGGGTGCTAAGCTGGCTGATAAAGCAGCTGATGAATAAGTGCAAGCTAAGGTGCCAATGTGTGCTGAACTGTCACCATAATGAGTGGCTTCGCTTTGGAAAGGAACTCACAACATTGTCAAACTTGGATGAAAAATGTGCTGTTAAATATGGCTACTATGGATGATAAGGTAGTATTAACGTCCATCCATGTTCAACAGCGTGTGACTGTTGGGATGACACTATTGTTTTGTTTTCCAGAGCAGCTCTTCACTAATGGCAATGTTAATCAAATGCTATTTTCTCCTCTTGGTGAGTAAGTAAGGCTCTGGGTACGTAATGAATAGTATTGCCTGTTGAAAGCCTGTAAGAGAAAGACAGACAAACTAAACCAAGATGGCTGCTAAACGAACCATGCCCATACAGACACATCTGCAGGTCATAAATGCTACTGACCACAGTGGCAGGCGCAGAGGTCAGACACTTCATAAAGCTTCTGGCAAACTTGTAGAGGCATTCGAAGGCATCAGAGTTCGCAGAACCAGCAAAGCGGAAGCCCACAGCCATGCAGGCCCCGGCGATGATGTAGTCATGGGCTTGGCTGATGACATGAACAGGATTAAGTGTCAGATAGCATTTCTCTCCATTTGCAAATTACTTTGGTTATGTTTTCCACAAAAGCATGTGGAAAGAATTGAACACACACACATTGAAAACATGGTAAAATGTAGGGTTAGGTTTAGGGTACCCACATGGGAATGGAGAGGCACACAGCTATACAGCTGACTGATTAAACCCTTGATATTTCAATTTAAATTAAACAATAAAAAGCAGTGAGTATCTAAACTCTCTTAAAAGAGTCCATGTGAAATGCCAGCCAGAAGGCAGCATCTGAAGCTATAATTAAACATACACTTTTTTTTGCTCTCCAAAATTGAATACATTTACAGTATTATCACAGCATTTGATGCTAGGGCTGTGAATGGGTTAAATACATTCCCAGCCTTTGTCCTCAGTACTCACGCCAGTGTCTCCATGTTGAGATCCTCTGAAACCACTGTGTTGCCAATGTTCTCTAAGATGATCTGGACAGAAAAGAGGTCAACAAAACGGTATGATTATTAAAACTTCAGTAGACGGACACATGATTTATTAGGAGGATACAGTGGCTGTCCTGTGGAATGAAGCTGAAGAGTGTGTGTGTGTGTGTGTGTGTGTGTGTGTGTGTGTGTGTGTGTGTGTGTGTGTGTGTGTGTGTGTGTGTGTGTGTGTGTGTGTGTGCACGTGCACGAGCATGCGTGCGCATTATTACCTGGGGAACATTACTGCTGACCCACTCAGCATTTGGCAGGATCTCATCCCACATAATGATACACCTAGCTAGAGTCTAGAGAGAGAGAGGACAGAGAGAGTGAGATAGACAAAAAAGGCAAGCAAGTGCAATATAGAAGAAAAAGAGTGACGAAGTGAGAGTGAGAGATGAATGAAGAGAGAGAAAAAGGACAGGAGCAAATAGATGATTAGACATGAGAAGTAGACATGAGAAAAAGGCGCGCGCACACACACACACCCTCAGCAGCAGAAACTCGGGTTTGATGAAGTCCAGCAGGAACATGGTGTCTGGAGCTTTTAGCCAATCAGCGATCGACCTGGAAGACAGAAACCAGGAAGTGACAAGGAGGTGTTAATAAAACCGATAATGGGTTGCCTAAAAGGCAGACAGACTCTGATGGATATGGGGGGGATGACTCACTCAAGTCTCTTGACCAATGGCACATCAGAGCAAAGCTCTGAAGGATGCTAGAAGGACCCGTTTAGGGCTTGTTCAAATCGATTTGTGATTTGGTGCTTGGAGATGAACATACAGCGAGGTTACAGTGTGCTGTGCTCTTTTCGGATGATCAGTGGTAATATGATGGAGCTTTGTCTTGCTCTCAGGGTTCCCACACATTTTTACCAATTAATTTCCCAAACTTTTCCCAAACTTTTCCAGAATATTTAACCCAATTACCAGAACTATATAACAATAATTCAGCTCAATAACAGGTCGCTTACTCCTATGCGCAATGCCCAAAGACAGGCAGTGTATGCCAGTGGTTCTCAACCTTTTCAGGCCGTGACCCCCGAAATAATCATGTTTTAACTGGGAACCCGGCACCCTGACGAGCACTAAGAGTTGAGGAATTTTGTATAACACGGTTCTATTGTGAAAATAGCAGATCTACATGCTCACAACGCCTCGCAAGCATGTAGATCGGCCATTTCTGCCTCTAATATTTGACAATTTGGCCCATGTTTAATTTGTCATTACAGAGGTATTAACAAAATCAATAACCAAATACAATGCATAGCTATTTCTCCAGGACCTTCCAGGACCCTTGATAAATTCCAAAACTTTTCCAGTACTGGAAAAATATTTTTCTAATTTCAAAATATTTCCAGGAATGTCATGACTGTGGGAACGCTGTGCTCTGTACATTACAGCGCAGGTTGAAGTCACCTGTGCATAACACGGTCACAAGTCTAAAAAAAAAAAGCAAGCACACAAAATTGGAACACAACTTGGAGCTTGCTTTTTACGGCGTGGCTCTGAACAAGGCTAGCTGTCACAGTCTGTCTTTCTGTGTGTGAGACATATCACAGACTGTTCTCTGCCCAAATTAGGAGATGACTGATAGAATCAATATGATATCATTGATATGCCAGAAAGAAATCATAGCAGCTGAGTCAGCCTGACTGCATGTGCCTTTATTGTCATGGCTTTGTTAGAACTGCTCTTGCCTACAATTAATATTCATAATTAATTAACATATACCTGTTTCCTCCCACGAAGGAAATGCTGTATTTTCAGCCCAACCCAGCTGATTCGCTGCCCACAAGGAGCGAGTGAGCAATTAGCAATTAAGAGTCTTGCTCAGGGACACACATCGACATTGCTACCCTGGCCTGGAATCGAACCTGAGACAACCAGGGGCTCTGGTTCCCCAGGCGGGCTCCCTAACCACAATACAATGCTATACATAAAAACATGCAGAAAAGGTGCACAATGTCCAGCCATCTCTCCAGAACTGGCAAGACAAATGTCATCACTATATGATGTCAGCGATCCACATAATGGGAGTCTTGTTGTGTCCTCACCTGTTGTTGGTCTTCAGGTAGATCATAGCAAAGGCCAATGTGGCTCCAGGACAAGTGACGTCAACATTGATGGTGTCACCTTCCTGGGAGAGGTAGAATATCATATCATCACACGGAAAAGCCGTGCAACATTTCCTCTGATTTACTGATTGATTGTTGGCAATATATTGTGCGAGTGAGGGGGGAGGGGGAGGGGGGGCTTACTTCTGGTTGGCCGTATAATGAATGCAACCTATAGTTTGAGAACTACCCAGGGTTGTGTTTGTAAAGTGTTCCGTAAATTCCATAACGGTAGTTGGATTTTCCTCGTATACGCTCTACACCAGGGGTCTTCAACAGGGGGTCCTCAGAGTTACTATAGGGGGGCCGCCAAATTTTTGTGCGATATGATAATGTTTTTTACATTAACCACTTGAATCGTAGCATCCCTATTCTGAGTGGAACATTGGCCAAAAATAGCAGATCTACAACATCACCTCGCAGCGCGAGGCGTTGAGAGCTTGTAGATCAGCTATTTCTGGCAAAGAGGTTTGGTGTAAAGGAGAAAGAATAGCAGACCAAGTATTGACGGTTCAATTGGTTAAATGTCTGAAAATACACATTAATCCAACATACACTGATGACAGTGCTGTCAAGTCTACGCTGTCTAAGAAATCTATGAACATTTTTAATCTGCAACACAATTGTTTAGAATATATAGGCTATAGTTGGGGTCCCTGCTTAAATGGTAAATGGTGCATTTATATAGCGCTTTTATCGAAGATTGTGCATTACATTCACCCATTCACGCACACATTCATACACCGGTGGCGGCGGAAACCATGCAAGGCACCAACCTACTCACCGGGAGCAATTAGGGGTTCAGAGTCTTGCTCAAGGACTCTTCGACATTAACTCAGGGGGAGCCCGGATTCCAACTGGGAACCCTTCGGTTCCCAGTTCGGTTTCTCTACCCCTGAGCTATGCCGCCCCTGCTTCATCTCTCTCTCAGCAAAGGGGTCCTTGGCCTGAAAACGCTGAAGACCCCCGCTCTACACGCGTTGCTGTACCTTGATCTGGTAGCTGGGGGACTTGTGTTTCTCACGGTTGGCCCCGGCTTGCGTCCTGCGGTGGCCCCCGACCATGTACTGATAAAGCTGCTCAGGAACATTCAGGTCTGTCATACCTATCAGGTTACTACCATGCTGCAGGGAGGGAAGGAGGAATGGGGAGCAGAGAGAAAGCATGAAGGGAGTAGGATGACAAGCATAGGATGGAACGGATAAAATGGTAGAGGAGGAGTAGAGAAAAGAGGTAGAGGAACACAGAACAATCAGTTCAGCGGAGGGGAGGGAGAGGGGGGGAGATGCAGTGTGAGAATATCTCTTCTTCCTCTTTCTCAGTGGGCCAATACAAAAAGGACCTTTACGTGTATTATGACAGCTCGACATCATTCTTTTCTCCTGGAAACAAAGAGGAACTCATGTCATTCACTCAACCCCTACCGATTCGTGTCACTGGCCCTTTCTTTGCACCGTGTGTAGCTTAAAGCCATTGATATGCCTGTGAGGAATGAAATGTGTCATCGTGCTGATGTGCACTTTAATTAATTAAACAGAATGAAAACAACCTCTGATTTACAGCTTGCATTGGTAAAGCTATTGTTGTTAAAGGAATATTTATTTTGTTTACCAACCCTGTGTTGTCTTTGACTCGCGCAGAATTTCTTTTAAAAAGGTGAATATAGAATCCAAAAATTACGGAAAAACTTAAATTAAGAAGAACGTGCATGGGCTTGCCCCTGGGTTCAACCGGAGCTTATTCACATGCACGCAAGCGCCCAGGCACGTGCGACTTTCGTGCATGACTCGCTTTAGCCGAAATGTTTTAATTAAACTTTTATTTTCTTGTTATTTAATCAAAGAAGAAAATATAGTACGTGCAGAGAGAGAACAGACACTGGACAGCATTATGAGCAGTGTTTTGGACTTTATGCACAGACTTTATATTGTTTTGCTGTACAGTATCTCTGATTCATTCCATTCAACAAAGGTTTTTTCTTCATTTTTGGATTCTGGATTCGCTGTTAAGGAATGTTTTACAAACTACAATTGTGTGTTCTTCTCGGTATGTTAATCCAAGGTTATGTGTGTTTGCCTGATCAGGTCAGTGTGGCTATAGCTATATACTGTATCTGTATGCATGTTTTTGGCTGTTTATTTCTGACGTGTGTGCAAATATATATGACCACTGAAAATCGTACGTGCACGTGTGCGTGTGTGTGTTTTGAGACGCACCCCCAGACAGACCATGCCCAGGGCCAGTCCAGCAGCTAACGAATAGGACTCTCTATCTGTAGAGAACTCCATCTCAGGACCTGGGAGCCGGCCTAGAAAAACAGACAACAACAACAACTTCACTGAATGCATACAACGAGGTTACTGTCAATAAATAGGTTTGCGGTGTGTAAAAATTCGACTTTATAGCAAAAAATAATAATCTAATTTATACTAATAACCTGAATCTGCATGAACATACAGTAATATGCATAGTTAGTTCACAGAAAGATGACTCTCAGAGGTGTATTTTCACTCTTTTTTTGTTGTTGCTCTTTATAAATAGTTTTCAGCCCTTCTAATGAGGTGACCACAAAACAATCATCAATTCCATAATCGCAGCCTCTAAGGCAGGAGCACACAAAACTGTCTGGGGAAAGTACAAATAAAAGTACCAATTTCAGCAAGCAAGACCTCAGCATTGTGTCTGTGTCCTGTTCCCTGGTACACTAATCCAATGCCGACCACCGCTGCTACCTGTACAGCAGGAGAGGAGAGAGGACAATGAAACACCTTTCATTAGGACACATTGAACACCCCAACACACACCTGCAGTGTGTATGGCAGTGGTTCTCTAAGTGGGGTCCACTCTCGGGACCCCCAAGGGGTACTTGAGGGGGGGTTCCTCGGGGTCCCCAGCTAAATTAGTTAAAAGGGATTGTTCACCCCCAAAATGACTTTCTTTCTATCGATTACTCACCCCATGGAGACTTGAATTCATTGATATGTTATCATTTTTGTTGCATTCTTAAGCCAATAATTTGAGGAGACTATTTGTGTCTCCATAGGGAACAAAGCAGGCTCTTTGTGTCTCCACTGGGAACCACTGCTGGTCATCAAATTAATGTCTTAGGAATGTGACAAAAACAAACAAATATCCATGAATTCAAGTCTCCATGGAGTAAGTAATCGATAGAAAAAAAAAGTATTTTTTGGGGCGAACTATCAATTTGACATCAGAATTTGCTTGCCCACTTTAACTCTATTGTATATACAATGGCTATTTGAAAAGCCAAGCTCACAACGAGTTGCGATGGAATATTTTAACCACAAATCTTGTATGGTAGTCCTGGGCACAAAATATTTTCAGATGAGGTCTAATACTGCACATGTTAACACATCTGGTGCCAAACCCGAGTTTCCAGAGTTTGAAAAGGTACTACCGCTGTGCCAACCCCGAGTTTCCCGAGTTTGGGCCGTTTTTGAAAAAAAAAAATCTTCAAATTTTTTTGGACCTCCAGAAATGTATTAGGCATGATCGCGATCGCGAAATTGCATGTTTAACCCCATACCAACCCATTCTTTCAAACATGGCAGCCATGTTTGTTTACATCTGAAGAAAACATAATGGCTGATAAATCATGAATGCCTGAACGGATTTCCAAGCGGATTTTTTTGTTTGAAAGCTGTGAACAGTGTGAACACACGTGGTGCATCATCTAGGCATGGGCGTGCACTTTTTACACAATTGCGCAATTACATGGAAGTCTATGGTAACCATGGCAACGTGGGACATTGAAGAGAAAAAATCATAGCAACATAAGTGTTAAGTTAGAGAAACACTTTATGTTGGATTACAGTCATATGAAACACACACCTGTCCTGTACTTTGTTATTATTATGACAGATCAAAGATACACCGTACTGTATGCTATAACACAGTTCAAACACACACCTGTACATCATGTGGAACATCTAACATAACAGTTCAAACACACACCTGTACATCATGTGGAACATCTAACATAACAGTTCAAACACACACCTGTACATCATGTGGAACATCTAACATAACAGTTTAAACACACACCTGTACATTATGTGGAACATCTAGCTCAGTGGAAGTGGGCGGGAGTAGGGCGGGGATGTGGATGCTGAGCAAACGGGTGATTGACATATCCATAGTTCCCAGTTTGGCTGATGACACACCCAGTAACAGACCGATGCTAGTCATCTCATGACCCTGACAGAGTGAGAGGGAGAACGTTAACAGATATTATAAAGATGGCCTGACAGATGAACGTGGCAGATTTAAACATCATTTCACACAGATAATGAATCTAACAGTTTCAGGAAAATACTTATTTCACATACAGTAAGTGTTAAAAGCAATATTAGATTTTGGACAGTTACAAGGTCAATTGTGTACATGTGACACGGGGAGGTTCGGATCAGCTCCGTTACTTACACAAGATCACTATCCATTTAGTGAAAAGTATTTTGTTGCACACAAACTTATTTACACTTATTACCTTTCAAAACCAGGAGGGCAATTATTTAAGTATGGGGTGACCCTAAACCCTGACAATGTTAATACCTTGCTCTACAGTGTAGAGCAAGGTATTAACAATGTGTAGAGTCTACACATTGATCCACATATGGAATGGTAGCCTTAAGATTGACAGTGGATTCCTTTAAGAGGTAAACATTGCATTATGTCACCAATTGTTGTGGCATGTTCTCTGTGGGAAGAAATGGCTGTTCACCAGGGGCTGCATCTCTCATTAGACCCCTGTGGACAGCATTCCATGCAGTGTGCCTGTGTGTGTCTCTGACTGTAGCCACTTTTGTACGGGAATCATGCAGTAGTGGGGGCGTAATCGGTAAAGAAGAGCCATGATTAATGACGACTTTGCTTCCCATCCCATCAAAGCTGCCCATGTGTGTGCTTTTTCCATGGCACTCCGGAAAAAGAATAACGAATAATAATCAGAATCAGATGTGTGGACAACAGTGTCAACATCTAGTAACACAATAGGCTGTATTAGGCAAATTCTAAGTTACATATTTCTTTTTACAGCTATACAGTAAAAGCCCACCCCACACATTTATTTGACACAATACCAATCCAGAATGCTAGCAGACCACAGCCACACATGTTCAGTTTGCTCAATCGCTTTCTCTCTCTTCCTCTGGATGTTGCCGAGTTCAATACAATTGAAACCATTCAATTCATCTCTCTCTCACACCTTGGCTCATTTGTTATGAATTGATCACAGATATGTCTGTTGTGTGACATAGCAAGAACTGAAACCTTAATATAAACTAATCACAAGCCTAGATGTAAAATACATTGATTATGTGCATCCATTTCACGCAGGTTCAAAAAGACTTATAGCTAAAACATATGCCATAAATGCCGTTGCCATATTATTTTCAAGTTACATTTAGTTTAGAGTGAATTCAGAGTGAATGAACCGTCAACCCCGGATCATTCTTCTTGATCAGTTGTACTTCACATCTAAATCTTCAAAATAGGTTTTTGATTCACAGAATTTAGACCAATCTGTTGGCGTTTTGCAAGCAGCATCCTGTTATTTTGCCCCCCTGTAACTGGGAGATGGCTCACTCTGGTTCACGGTTCTCAGAGATTAGAGTTTCAGTTTGACTGGTTCCCTGTTTCTGACGCGTGTTCACAACTCTGATCTTTGCTCATTCAGAGAAGTGTCGGCCGTGCATTCATGTGAACCTTCAACTTAGATCTGTACACGTGTTTATGTATACGTGTATACTGTATTTGAGTGTTTGTTTAACTGTGTGTGTGTGTGTTAAATTAACAGAAACAAATGCATGCAAACGTAAGGATCTGTGGATAACAGTGATCAAGGTGAAGACAGACGATTTCAGCTCTGTGATGGACTGTCTATGGCTGGGGAGTCGGGACAATAAACACAATATGTGATGCATATCACAGGGTTGAGCTCTATTTTAAATGTACTGTATTTATTTTGCCGGTGAAAGTTAAAGGGGGGCATAAGGACATAATTCTCTATGAGAGAATTATCTTGTTGGCCTACCTACATGTTAATTCCAATCAAAGCAAACAATATGCATTGTGTTGAAAATACAGTACATCCACTGTAATTAAATAGACCTACACTATAATCGGATCAAAGGATTTTCATCAACCCGATTTTCATCTTACAGCATAAACTTATTTTCAAACTACAATTTTGGTTGATCAAGCAGCAACATACAGTACTAGTGACAGAGGTTTGCAGTCGAAATGCAGTATAGAGGGTATGCGTGTGACATCATCATCATACCCGGAAGTTATGCGGGAACGCCTACTGAGTGGCAAAAAAAATACTTTCTGGCCTTGACAGCCCATACATCCAAACAGAAAAGTCTTATCTTACTGCATTAAACGACGTTAAACTCATTTTGACACTCGATTTGCCATTCACTTTAAGCATGCGCATACCCTCTATTGTTATGATCATTTGTTATTCCAGTGGTTTATTTAATCTCTGGAAATATATGTTTTATAGACGAAACTTTACAGTGGTAACTGTGCCACATTTGAGTCCTCAGGACCAACTGACGCCTTGCATGCATCCTGGTCAAGGCTTTAGCATGCCCACTGAACTGGGTCAATGACAAAGTGAACAGCTGTGTTTACCTTGGTGAGATAGTCATGTATATTGAGCGTGGCCAGCTTGGTGAGGTGTCCATTGAGGCCCAAAGCCATAAGGAAGCCTGCATACTCATTGGCCAGCTCAGGACTCTTTGGCTTGTTGTAGGCTATCCATGCCGAGTCCACCTTAAAAATAAACAAAAGGGATGCCATTTAGTCCAAAGGCCAGCGACTTTTCATTGGATATGGATACACTGCTACTTGAAATTAAAGAAGTATAACACAAAAACGTCAGCTTCAAATGACTATTTTTCTTTTCGGAACTTTATTTGTGCAGTGGTAAAACAAAATACGTACAGATAGACAATAAACAGATACCCAGAGATCAAAATACACACACACACACACACACAATATATATATTTATTTACATAACTTGTGGGAACATTACATAGACTTCCATTCATTTTCATGCAAGTCCTGTGGCCTTACCCTAACCTCTATCCCTAACCGTTGTGGGGACCTACTATTTTGTCCCTGTCAGAGGTCCCCTGCAGGTGACTGTGTGAACATGCGTTTAGTCCCCATAAGTATACACACACACACACACACACACACACACACACACACACACACACACACACACACACACACACACACACACACACACACACACACACACACACACACACACACACACACACACACACACAGAGTACCTGGGAGGCAGGGGCTATCTTTAGTCCAGCAGCCACTCCATTATGGAAGCTGGACCAGCTGGTCATATTGGGAGGAACGTCAATGTTACCACTGTTCAGGTCCACCATGGTGTTCCTGGGAGGAGCACGACCTGGACAGCATCAAAACAGACTTAGATACACTTATACTGTATATCTATCAATCAATCAACCAACTAATCTAAAGAGTTTCCGTAAAATAAATCATGTTTCAAAAAAAGTGGAAAGAGGAGCACTCGTCAGCGTAGTTCACATGTAAAATATTCTAGGGTGCACGGTTCGGGTACATAGAACTTTAAGGGAAGGACACCACCTCTCACTTTAGTATTAATTCTTCTTGACTTATTGAAGGGATTTCCCCCAGCACTGCTGGGGGAAATCCCTTCAATAAGTCAAGAAAAAAATCATTCTAAAGTGAGTGCTGGTGTCCTTGCCTTAAAGGGAAAGATTATTACCTGTGAGATTGAGTTTGGGTACTGGCAGGGGCTCGGTTGGTACAGGGTGATAGGAGAAGAGAGTGAACAGACCTCGACCCACAGGGAGAGACATGGTCCTCTGACACAACTGCAGGAGTCTGAGGGGAGGAGGAGGAATTTGTAGGAGAGTGAGTGAGACAGAGTGGGTGAACATGAAGGACACACAGGTGAAAGAAAGAACAGAATTAAGGAAAAATAGAGAAGACGAACATTTGGAAATGCACCACACCCGATTTAACTCACTTGTTCTCTTTCTCCTCTATGTACTCATGGTCTGACACCTCTGGTAGCTGGACAACACTGACCCTCACGGGCCTGGAGCTCTGGAGTAGCCTGCGAACCTCATGGACCCTCAGGTCCTGACTCCAGATCAGACCCGTCACCTAGAAGGGGATGGGTGGCAGTTTAAAACAGAGGATGCAATGTTTTAAGACTGGTGCTCCTGATCGAGATTGAGCTGGACCCTCTCACCTCCTGGATGATGTCAGACATCCCGTCCTCCTCCTCGTCGGCCTCGGTGGTAGTGGGAGGTTCGAGAGTCAGACCCGAACCTAGAGACTGGACACACGTCCCCCACACAGTCACACACACACACACACACACACACACACACACACACACACACAGTGAAGAATTAATCGCACATGGAGAAAATAGATGTTGAAAATAGCTGCTCTACAAGCTCACAATGCGTTTAAGATTATAAATCGGCTATTTTCTCCACTTTTTAAGAGTGTAGACCCTTACTGCCTGTTTTTTGGCCAAGGTCATCTTGTGAGCTTGCTTGGTCAGGTCCTGTCGCCCAATCAACAGACAGACCTCCTCCGACCAATCGGAACACGGTTGCTCCCGACAATGGTAGATGGCCTCTCTGATTGGCAGCGCCACACCAAATGGGACGGACTCCAAATCCTTCAGGGTGAAGCCTGAACCAATCAGAGGAAGAGGAGAAAGGAAATTAAGTACAGCAGTCCTTCAAACTAAAGTCCTGGTCTTTGTTAGTGACACTACTGCTAGTTTTATATTCCGTGGATGTATAGATAATTAATTGCATTTACCAGCGGTCCCAAGTTTAAAGTAGTCCCCGATTAGGTGGGTAGAAGAAAACCAATCTCAGGCCAGCAGTATGGCCCAAATAGGGGCACTGCAGGCCTGATATTGGAGGTCAGCAGGAAGCCATGACTCATGCTGGCCTGTGATGGAAACCCCACCAGAGTCCATCTCACTCAGTTAATATGGCCGGCTTGTTGTTATTTTATTGTAAACATTTGCTTATCTCACCTGCTGAGGTAAGCCAGACAACAAGCTTCTCAGCCAGACTCTCGTTGGACGGCTCACACTTCATACTGCTCTGCCTGGAATCAAAACACAGAGCATTAGTAAATGCAGATGAATAGAAAAATAGTGCATCAACGGAAACTTGCAAGGACTAAAGGCCTTTGCACACTGCTGCGTTTTTCAGGCCGAATATCGGAGCGAATTTCAGAGCACGTAAATACAAAAATGTGAGTCCCTAGCTCTCTCTCTCTTCTCTCTCTCCCTGGCCTCCGGATTTCGGATTTCCAAAACGCAAGGAAAAAACGCAGTGCAGTGTGCAACCAGCTTTAGTTTCACTTTAGCCTTAGCTTTCTAGAGTGTGCTTTACCATTAGATGGATTTCTGTTGGTGAAATACGGAATATAAGACCTGGTTTACCTTCTATACGTTGATTCACTGACACACGACTTCTGACCTGAGGGAGGAAGAGGTAGAAGGGCAGGGGTCATGGAAAGGAGATATTTCAAGGAGAGAAGACAGAAACAAAATGTAGAAGGAGAGAGAGAAATGGAGAGAGATTCAAACACTTATGAAGGCCTGAGTAGCCCAAAACGTGTCTGTTTGTCATGACTGCTGCTGCCGTAAATACAGGAATTCAAAGAAAATTCACCTTGTGAGTGCGGACTGTTTCTATAGATAGTTAAGTGAGTCTGCAACCGTCTGTCCTTCTCTTAAACCCAATTAGGTCTAGAATTATTGAATGCTTTTACTAGTGAAAAATAGCAGACATACAAGCTCACAGAGTGCCGTGCTGCGAGCTTGTAGATCTGCTATTTTTGAAAAAGTCGTGAAAATGTGTGCAAATCTTTGAATATATGTATTTTCAAAGCGAACGCTTGTAACTCAAATTTTGCTTCTGGGGGGTCCCTAGAACTAAATATTTTGAGATGGGGGTTCCGTGGCCAAATACATATCATTTTGGGGGTCCTTCACATGAAAAGGTTTGAGAACCACTGACATAGTAGTCTCTCAAGAACAGACTAAACTGAGCTCCAGTTAAGTGAAAAGGACCTTTTCTTTGACAATGGCCAGCCAGGTTGCTGACATACTGTAGAAACATAGGTTTTTCAAAAAATCTTAGAAGGATTCAAAAGACACTTATAGAATCGTGTCAAAATTATAATTTTCTCGATTTTTCAAAAATAGCAGATCTACAAGCTCGCAGCGCGGCACTCGGTGCTGCGCTGTGAGCTTGTATATCTTCTATTTTTCACTGGTTAAAGCATTCAATAATTCTAGGCATAAATCTATCGACAGTAGAGCATGCGCAGCTCGGGACATACACTCACTAGTCAGAGTGACCAACCTCTAAATTCTTCCAATTCAATTAATTTAACTGATAGCGTCTCTAATGGAAAAATATAATGCAATAAACAAGTTGACAGTCTTTCATCAAAGATTGAATCTGCTAGAGAATCTTTAATAATGTGCCTCAATTAAAATCCAGTGATTAAAACAAATCAGTATTAAAATAAATTTCAAATGCATTTTGCTTTGCTTGTTTGAGAGCTGATCTAAGTAGAGTATGACAGTGTAAGTCAGGCACAAGATATCATCTCATATCGGTTGTAACCCCTGAAATTAAATTGTTTGTAGAATCCATATGGTATCGTACCGTTACAACGCTTGTAGTTTACACCACTCATATAAAACATGCATACAGTATGGACACACATGGAATAAAGTCAAATTATGTATACCAACACTAGACACTCACCTGCAGTAAGCTTGGCCAGGTACTTTGAGATGTCAGATGAGATGGCATTCTCATCACCAACAATATAGAGGGCATAACTCTGATGGAAAAGATCAGTAAGAAAACAAGGCAGAGAGAAGAGTGAGACAGACAGACAGAACAGCGGTTGACAGTGAGTGAAGGAGAAAGTTGAATTAAGAGAAGGAACGACAGATGGGGAAATGGGAAAGGGAGAATTATGAGGGAGAGAGAGCAGAGGAGGACAGGAGAACAGACCAACAAGAACAGAGACAAAAAAAAAGTCATCGTCTGCACAATTAGACCAGAACAAAAGTGGACAAGTACATTAACAAGACATAATATGTCTCATATTATGAGTCAAATCTAAACACTGAGGGCTAGTGAACTTATCTAACCTTCACATAATGATTCCCCTTTTAATTCCAGGATGCGTTGCTGTTGAGCATCATTCAGCCAGGGCTTACTTACATGAGAGATTTCAAGTTGCGTATGAATGTTAAGTTATTATATTATTATATGGCTATGTCATGATGAGACAGGCTCTATGTTTTGGGACACCGATTTGATTTGGTACAAGATTCCATTAAAGACAGTAACAGTATAGACTATAGACCATTTCAACACATATTCCTTTCACTTGATAGACGAGTTCCAGTTGCAGTGTTATTAAGAGACGAGAATAAATCCAGAGCATGATGAGTAAGCGATTTGAAAAGGCGTTTACTCATCAAAAATACCTAGAAGTTGACTCTTTTATTCGCAGTATAAAATCGACCCATTCAAAAATAACTTGCATCACTTTATCGACATGTTATATTCACGTTTTCTGTGAATGTACTCATGACATAAACAGCAGTTTAAATGTTTCATGCAAAGTAATCGCACAAAATAAACACTCTCAGTGTGTAAGGACATGTAAGGTTCATATTATATTCATATCACATTTTGCACACAAACCCTGTATGACCATCTGTTTTTTTTTTGGTGACCGTTTGTCTGTTTACAGTATGCGTCTCTCAGGCTGGTAGACATAGACATTTATAATTTTACCTTCATTAATGTCTTGTATTCAATCAACATTCAACATGTTGGCCAGCATATAAAGATTTTAATTCTATTATTTATGTCTCTTTCTCCACCGGCCTGACGTCGGCCTGCCTCTCATCAAGTCTCTCCACCAGCCCGTCTGTGTGCTGGTCTGTGTGAGATGGATAATCATTGTAAACAAATGTTTGGACTCAATTTGGTGTTCCTTGTGTGGTTAAGTTAAGGTTGAATGAAGATGTATTTGAGGACATCAGCACTACACGTAAACACTGCCAAATTGCTTCTGCTTGTTTAGAGGCCCCTCAATGTGAGATTCAACCAAAATAACTTGGCCTTCGTCAGGCGAGACCTCACCTAACGAGTCGTGTAATAATCTCAGACACAGATGGTGTCCGTCCGGATGGACTAACTGAGATAAATATAAACATACACACACATACATTCTAACTCTAAAACATCTCACTCTTCTCCATGTACTAGTTACAGAACATTGCTGTTCACCGACAGAAACCCAAGGGAAATGTACACAGTAAAATCCTCAGTTAATTCATCCATTTGTACATTGTGTGTAGAGCATAAAGTCATTGCCAGATGACGCTTGACCACCAAATTGCACCATATGTCAGTTACATATGTAATGTATTACTTTGTTGATTTGATGTTTGTTTGATTTGATGATAGTACACTCTATTGAGTCATTGCGGAGTGAGTGACGTACAGTACATGTACTCAGATAAACAGCCTTACTAATACTGGTAGTTTCACTGGCTGACTTATGGTCTGCAATCACCTTTTAACGCTTTCACTCTCATCGTTCCTTTTTCTCACTCACACACAGGAAAATCCATAACTCTAAATAACTCAAGAGTGTACAAATGTAACCAAAAGGTAACACATCATTGAGGCTACTGGGCTGTGCTGGCCAGCCCTGAATGTAAATGTGACCCGTTGTGCCATTTTCACTTTTGCACTAGGCTTCATGTCAAGGGTTTTGAACTCAAATTTCATGTTATGCAACTGTTGCTGTCAAACTCTGATGAAAATCGGACGGTAATAAAACAAGATGATTATGACAGTGGAGAACATTTCAGAAGATAGCATTATTGTCATAATTGGGGGTGTGTGTTTAAAATGCTTTCCATACCAGAACCAAAAGCCTGGTCCTCTGGCAGATGCCTGGCAGGAAGGGGAAGGGCGGGACCTCCTCCCCTCTCAGACAGCTACTGAGCCAACTGAAGATGCTGGGAGGCTCCTGCCTCAGGAATGACGGACGCTGCATCTGGCCAATCTGAGCTGAAAGGTAGTGTATGTGTCATAGACCAGTAGTTCTCAAGGCCACAACCCCAAAAATAATCATATTTTAACTGGGGACCATCCACCATGACGAGCACTAAGAGTTGAGGCATTACATTTTGTATAACACGCTGTTGACACCAGAGCATACGAGCGGAGTGGAGCGCGAGCGGTGCGGGGAGCGGAGCAAGCCGTTTTTTAGTTGAGCGTGAGCGAGCGACTTTTATAATGGGTCTGAGCGCCGACCCTCCTCCGCTCCAAGCCGATCCTGTTGGGGCCGCGCGCCGCATGTTTCCAACAAAACAGTGGCGAGTGGAAAGTTCTCCAAGTCTCCATCAAAGCCGAGGCTCACGTTAGCGCAGCCATTTGTGTTGGGAACACACTGGCAAAGGAGAAAGTGTTTCGGACATGGTAGCAAACTACTTTTTTGACTCTGATTGACGGCCCTGAGCGGAGTGTGGAGCGAGCGCGGAGCGAGAGATGCGAAAATCAAGTTGAGCGACGGAGCGGCGGGGAGCGGAGCGGCCCGGTGGCCGACCAGAGCGACGAGCAAGTGGGACAAGAGCCCTCTGGAGCGCGGAGTGGCTTTTGTCATCGCTCCACTCCGCTCGTGTGCTCTGGTTGACACACACACACACACACACACAAATTCCTCTCACAAGGGGTATAGCTTAAATTAACTGCTCACATCCACCGCTAAATTGATTATCTGTTGCACCACTAATGAGTTGGTCAATGTCTTACCTTGGTCTATGAGGCATGTTTCAGTGAAGCTGCTGATGAATGAAGGGTAGTCTCTCCAGTATTGATCTACATATTGCTGCAACTGCAGGTCCCTGGACATACAGAATAGATGTGATGGATTGAAGGACAATCACATGTTTTAAATCTAATAATAGCATAACCAATAAAGAACAATGTCCTATTGTTTTAATGATCCTGTCCACTAGGTGTGGGTGACAATCAGCCCTATAGTCAAACGTTATGAACAACCAAACACCCAGACACACTGCTACAGTATCTGCATACTACAACGATACACACACAACTAGTGTGTGACAATCAGCCCTATAACATTGTCTGCATACTACAACGATACACGCACAACTAGGCTGTAACAATTATTACATAATCACCTAATGGCATTTTTTTAATAATTGCAATTATTTTTGCATAATCATTTCCATGTTGAAAGATTTTCATACATTTTCAAACTTTTTCCAAAAATAGCAGATCTACAAGCAGCTATTTAAAACATTTGAAAGTATGTATACAATTAAACATGTCAGTAATTTCTTTAAGTATTCAACTTGTACGTCATACTTTATCTTCCCTGTGCCAATCTTTGATTACCAGGGATAAAAGGCAAACATAAAAGGCAAACATAACATAACATAACATTCTTATTCCCATGTGTAACACTTACGCACAATTATTTGTGTCACAGTTAATCGTCAACTTAAATTTTGCAATCATGACAGCCCTCCCCACCCCTCCCTGCAAACCCAGCTACCTGGCCAGTTGCTGCAGCACACAGACCAGAGACCTGGCTCCGGCTCGCTGTAACTCGTCCAGCAGCAGCTCTTGGTAGAGCAGATGGAGAACATAGAACAACGCAGGGATGTGGGAGAACAGGGGAGCTGAACTGTCCAACCTCAGGCACGAACCGGAAGGATCCGCGTCCGAGGGAGCGGCGGCGTTGCCAGCAGGGGCAGGGTAGGACACCATGGGTCCACACACAGGCTGCCTGGCCATCTGACGGTGGTAGTGGGATCCCATCAGGTGCTCCCAGTCCTTCACAGGGAAGTCATGAAGAGGGTCCGTTAAAGGAATACTTCACCTATCAATTACTCACCCCATGAAGCCTTGAATTGTTTTTGTCCAATATTTTTACTAATCTTATAGGTAATATAAACATTTTTGGGTGAAGTATTCCTTTAAACTGATGAGTGAGGACAATTTATACACATTTACGTTTTTCCCTGCATGTTCTCTAAAGTGCACAGCAAAAAAAAAAAGAAAAAGAACAATTAACCCGAAATTATATGGACTGATGTCTTTATAAATGACCATGTCAGGCTAGTAATAGGAGTCTTTTTTTTTTAAACCTGCACCCCTGACAATGAAAAGGTGTATTTTTTAATATATGAAACGAACAAAAGATGAAATAAAAGGGAATCTAACCACCGACCTCATCAGAGCCTCCGTCTGAAGGACGAGCCTTCTTGGCTGCAATCACTGGAGAGAGAGGCACTTCAAAGTGGAGCTGGAGGGACAAAAACAGGTGCAAGCTGCTCAAGAAACAGCTAGCTGGAGGAGTCACAACACAACATGCTGTACATACATCATGGTATAAAACAGTTTTCAACTCCAGTCCTCAAGGGACCACAAGTACTGCTGTGCTGGCTACCACATTGTTAATTGCCATCACCTGGTGTTCCAGATCTAACCAAGCCATGATTAGAAAGCTTTAATAACAAGGGCACGATCATATAAAATACCTCACAGCGTAGAAACAGAGAGAAAACTTCCATTTCCCATAATGACGCAGTGTGTACTAGGGGTGTAACGTTATAGTAACTGAATCGAAAAAACGTTTTTAATTTGCGATGATCTACTATATCGTTTGCAAAAGCAAAATATCGTACCGTTTTGGCTTTGTATCGTATCGTTTTAAAATGCAGATATTCGGTATGGAATCGTTTTGCAATGCAAATAATCAATTGTATGGAAACCAAGTATGTGTGCCTTGTATTTAGCAGGGGAAATTAAAAAGAGGGGTCTAATTACCTTTCCATTCTAGACTCTTGGTCTATCGATAAATGTGTGTAATCTCTGTGTTCATGTCAAGGTGCGGGTTTGTCCATAATATGTTGAAATATAATGTCCATCATGTATTTGCTAGAGAATCACAGCGTTTACCTATTTATATCCATAACCAGTAAGACTCCCTAATCGGGAGATAAGCGACCGTAGGTCTCGCTAGAAGAGGGCCATGTGAGAAATGAGGGGTGGGGTCTCCGCGTTGCCTTGGCGGACGAATAGGTACCGGCCCCGGCTCTCCCGGACGCTCCTAGGCCGAGTTAGGGCATTTTATGTGAGCTGCAGTGGAGGGGGTCCTCCACTGGGGGCGCCACCACTTTTGCATCCGTTCTGGAGTAGCAGGAGTGGGTGGTCCCCGGGAATTCCCCGTGAGCAGCCCCGTGGGGGTGGTCATTTGGTCATTTTTGCACATTTGGTATTTTTTTTTTACACCTGGGGGTCCCCCAGGGACCTGGGGGTCCCTGGAACTCCGGGGGTCCTTGGAGGTTGTAGTTTGGCAGGTAAGGAGTGTGTGTGCAAAATCTGGCATGGATCGGGGCAACGGTTGCGGAGATATGAGCAGGGCAAAAGTGTGACGTCTGACGTGTGACGGACGGACGGACGGACTGACTGACTGACTGACGCACGGACACCTGGTGGAGCTTTCTGTAGTAAGTGCGACCTACGGTCGCAATAATAGATTTTTTACACGTTTCACACAGATTTAATTTCTTTGCTAAATAGTTACTATATCGATTTTAAATCATTGAATCGTATTGTATCGCCATGAATGAACCAATATCCTCCAGGTATCATATCGTCAACCATGTATCGTGATGCGTATCGAATCGCTATTCAAATGTATCGTTACACCCCTAGTGTGTACCGTGTAAAATGCAATGTGATACTTAAATCAATGTTGTAGGTCTTATGGCCATATACTCACACTGCGTGCCCAGCTCAGGTGTTCAGTGTTGTAGCCCATGAGGGACATTAAGCAGGTGACAAACAGGTTCCATTCAGTATGAATGCCGGGACCACCTGGTGCATTGTAGATGTTGTACCACTTCACTAAAACCTAGACAATAAAGTTCAAGATAAAATAGGACACAATACAATCGTTAACATTGTACATACTTG
Source organism: Nannobrachium achirus (assembly GCF_963921795.1). Classification (NCBI taxonomy): domain Eukaryota; kingdom Metazoa; phylum Chordata; class Actinopteri; order Myctophiformes; family Myctophidae; genus Nannobrachium; species Nannobrachium achirus. Next base: position 15,401,844 of record NC_137833.1, read on the forward strand.
CATGAAAAAGGTTACATTTTAATAAATCTCATTAATTGATGGTCGAGAAGCAAAGCTTTGTCAAGTATTAACCCTCTAAGCAAAGCAATATAGCCTGTTCTATTCAACACACCACTGCCGTCTTTCTTACCCACCTTCATAGCAGCTTCCTTTGGCAGGATGAAGCGAATAGCCTGGAGGCACTTCCTCACTGGTGTGGGAGCAGAAAAAGGTGAGTAAGAAACAGAGTGAAACGGAGTCACCCTTTTGACCGATCTGTGCAGGTGAGGAAGCTCTCCAAATGGAATTCTATATAACATTTCCTCAATACTGCTAAATAATATGTTTTATATTTGCATTAGGTGTGAGTTTTGTTGTTGTTGGTAACAGAAGGCAATTCCCTGATATGGAAATTATGTGGCATTAATAATGTCCATCATCTTGCTCAACAGGAAACATTGTCTCTCAAGCATAAGAAAACATCAGGTAAGACCATTTATTTGACTTAATTATAAGTTTGCTTGTAATTCTCTAAACAAAAAAGAAGCAATACGAGCACCACCACCATTTGCTACAGTGATTAGTGTTACAGTGTAATTGCTCTCCTTCATCCAATCAGATTCCTAATCAACTTCATCCTGTGATCTTAATTGGACGGCGGAGCTGACAAAGGTCAAGGAAGAGGTAGATAAATGCCATTTCATTAGAGGAAGAATACTTCATCGGTGGAATCAATTATTAAATAATGGACACACAGAACAATACGGACACACACACACACACACACACACACACACACACACACACACACACACACACACACACACACACACACACACACACAAGTGTAAGAAGGTTTTTAAGAATCCGAGGGCTAGCTGTAACAAAGACTATGGGAAATGAGATGTTGAAACTGGTTAACTTTCGGAGAGAAACATGAGGTCTGAAAGCAGAGATACATTAGTTCACCTCAGCTTCAACAGGCTAAATAATAGCGAGGACACAATGTGTGTTAACAGCCTCTACGTAATTGGTCTACAGCTAGCTGGAACTGGCCGGGCACACCATAACCTGCATCTAATCTGACACAAACCTTCTTACTCTGTTCATTTTTATGTGACTGGTCAAGCGTCATTAGTAAACTGGTAGAACAGCAACAAAATACAAAGTTAGTCCCACCGATCATCAACTCAACTTGTTTGATTGGTCTTATTGGATCCCCTTATATGCATCAGAAATAATACTAGTTATGATTAGTTCATATTCGATACAATTCTGGTCCATTATTATACGGTATTCATTCATATATTCACTGTATATTTATATTTTGTGATAGACTGTACATACATACAGTATATCCACTCATTTAGAGATCCAGTGAAGATACAGTATCTAGGGCCAGCAGCTTTATATTTTATTTTATCCATAATATTATTCTTTGTTATCTTGGCTTTCTTCTTGACTCTTACCTATACAGTACCGCTTGTGTTTCAATCTTTCATTTTAGCTCCAGTGATCTAGAGGCTTATCTGATTAGTATTATACGCGGTTCTATTCAATTGTCATGCACATTCCCACAAGGTCAAGGAAGAAATACCACCCTGGTTGACTTCCAAAGTTTGTGGGCGTGGCTGTTTAGCATAAAATCAACTTTGCATGCAAATTACCACTTAGCAAAGGAAGAACCTCCCTCACACATGTTTTAAAATGTCCTCATGGTGGCACTACAACAGCCATCTTCACGTCCAATCATCTTTTCCCCCTGTATTCCTTGGATCATGACGCAACTAAATGGCCCTATTTACATCTTCTGCCATTCAAAACATACTTTTCGCTACTACTTTTCCAGATTTTGTCCAAAACTCACAATTCGGTACACATTATCTCAAGGGTCATGTGATCAAGATGTATAACCTAGATTTCTCACCCATTCCAAGTGGCTATGACTTAAGTTTGCAGGCGTTGGGTAGGCAACCCAACCCAGCCTGTCGGACACCTGTGCTCAGAGGAGCACACTTTTCTAATTTATTTTTTATTTGCATCTATCCTTAAAACACAAACCTCGAAGAAAAGAATAAAACTGAATAAACTCTTCACTGATGTATAGTAGGTGGCTTAATCGTGATCAGTAAATTTATGTTTGTGTGCGTGCGTGCGTGTAAAATGGTATCCTCCATCCATCAACATTTTACGTCATTGTTAGCAGCATGCGGCAGCACTCAAACCTAATTTCCACATCCTAACTGCAGTATGACTCAGAGTCAGCCGTGTGCGCGCGCGCGTGCGTGTGTGTGTGTGTGTGTGTGTGTGTGTGTGTCCACATGCGCCAAACAAAATGTTATACACGTACATCGTAAGTGGTAAAATCTCCTGCCACATACAGTTGTGTGTTTCTATATGTTTAAAAGTGTGAGTGTGTGCGCACTCTAGGGCATTCACGAATAGTGATTTTTAGTATTCGAATTATTCGACCTCAAAGTATTCGAATAGTCGAATATTCGACAGGACTGGCCAAACTGTCAAATATTAAGTAAGCAAGAGGCGAACATTGTGAAAATAGTCGATCTACATGCTCACAATGCCTCGGGAGCATGTAGATCAGCTATTTTCACAATATTTATCTGTGGAACATTAAATGTAATACTTACAATTCCAAGTGCTTGTCAGGGTGGGGGTCCCCAGTTCAAATATGTTTATTTTGGGGGTCACGGCCTAAAAAGGTTTGAGAAGCCTGGTATAGAGCATTAACAAATTCATCCACCAGGGGCAACTCATTCTTTTTAACTCATACCCTGCCAAAAAAGAAGTTTCTATGATAAAAACGTCTTTAAAACGTCTTTTTCACTATGGACCTCCCTGCCAGACGTCTTCTGAACGTCTTTTTTTTTTAAATAATAAAAAAAAAAAAATTTTTTTTGAAAAAAACATTTTTGAAAAAAAATTTTTTGGACCTCCAACAGTGTACTAGGCATGATCGCGATCGCGAAATTGCATGTTTAACCCCCATACCAACCCCATCTTTCAAACATGGCAGCCATGTTTGTTTACATTTGAAGAAAACATAAGGGCTCCTTTCTCCTGAATGTCTGAACGGATTTCCAAGCGGATTTTTTTGTTTGAAAGCTGTGAAAAGCATGCACATGCATAGTGCATGATCTGTGCACGAATGTGTGCACCACCGTGCACACTATTTTTTTAACCCTTTGTTGGCGAACCGGCAATATAAGAGGTCATCCCACTTTAAATATGGCACCGACTGAGTTAAAGAGAAAACAATAAAAAAATAAAACTAAGCGAATATTCGACTTCGGTGAACAACGTCGAATAGTGACTTTGATATTAGAATATTCGAACATTCGAATATTTGGTGAATGCCCTAGCGCACGCCCATGCGGCTTATAATGCAGCCAGTGTTAATCTCACCCAGCTCAGAAGTAGCAACCTCAGGGACAGAGATCCTCAGCATCGTCCCGTTACCTAGCTCCTGCATACCAAGGGAGAGAGGAAGGGGCAGAGGAACAAACGTGGAGTGAAGACAGACCTAACATACACTGTTTGTCAGTAATGGAAATGTCACATTTTCAAACACTCAATTGGCAGCCTTTCTGCAGTTTAACATGTCATTGAGATAATATCAATATACTATAATGTCCAATACATTGAAAATAAGCATATTCCAGCTCTCAACATTTTCTTTTTTCATATTGTTTGTTATGTTATAAGTCTACATGTGTATGTATTGTTATATTGGAGAACTTTGTCTACACATCATCATTACAAACATGAATAATACATGGTGCTGTGGAGCACCCCTACTAAATGAAGACAGGAAATATACTATTCTGAGAGACTGTCTACAGAATAATGACAAGGCTTCAATCGGTGGGTCCTGTGGAACTACACAGCTAGCTGCATTAGACGACAGAGGGGACAAAAGGTTAACTGATTGCTTGTAGCATGTGTCATGACAGCAGCCTTAAGACACATGCTGTATGTCAATATGTGTGTGTGTGTGTGTGTGTGTGTGTGTGTGTGTGTGTGTGTGTGTGTGTGTGTGTGTGTGTGTGTGTGTGTGTGCGCGCGCATGTCTGATTAAAAGAGCATGTGTGTATCCGTCTTGTCTGATCTGTGCATTATGTACAGTATATACACATTTTCCCCACGCTGGATGAGAACATCTGTTTCTGCTTCAAATGTAAATTATAATTGTATATGTAAGCAAGAATGTATGTATTTGTGTTTGTCTGTATATACGCATCAGGCATTTAGGGCCATGCAGTACATGTGTGTGCCTGTGTATCTGTTTGAGAGCATTTTTCGAGTGTGTGCGTGTCCCTATGCTGTCAAAATTGTCTATACTCAATCTGACAGCACTCCTCCCGAGAGGCAGACACACAAATGTGTGCTGCACACACAACCACAAACTTTCACTCCCATGTTGTTTCATAAGCACAACCACTGAAAAAGAATAAGAACACACACACACACACACACACACACACACACACACACACACACACACACACACACACACACACACACACACACACACACACACACACACACACACACACACACACACACACACACACACACACACACACACACACACAGCAGTGACAGGAAAAGCCTTCCAGGTGTTGCTGCATGTCGCATTTTAAGCCCAAACACACTTTGAAATAACTCTCCTCCGGCATCTCCTAGATGCTGTCAGTGCCTAATGAAGAGGCTGCCAACCTAATTACTTCAAATGACCAAGAATCTCTCTCTGTCTACAGGAAGAAAATATGGTCCATCAGCTGCTGGAGATGGACAGGACTTGACACGCAGCACATTATGCTCAGTTTATGGCTTTGGAGGTGTACGTAAGTAAAGCCCGTATCAGAGTCGGGTCCGCGGTGGAAGGCTATCCACCGCGGTGTAGTGCCGTGTAGTCTTTTTGAGCGTCAACGTTGTAGTTTTATGACTCAAAAAGACTACACGGCACTACACCGCGGTGGATAGCCTTCCACCGCGGACCCGACTCTGATACGGGCTTAAGGAATAAGCAAGGCTGACCAGCACCTTGTGACGAGAGACCCATCAGTTGTTTGTTATATTATGTGGCTGGTAAGCGTGTGCCAGAGCAGTTTGGTGGTTCCCAAACTCCCAAAACAGAAATTTGACTTCCAAAACTAGTTTGAAAATGTGGATTTCAAAACTTGAGCTTGTAGATCTGCCATTTTCTTTCATTTATTTTTCAAATTGTTGTATTATTTATTATTTTGTGAGCATCTTTATTTTTAATTTTTTAGAAATTCTGTTTGGGAAAGACTGCGTGGCATATTACCAGCAGGTGAAATAACAACTAGTTTATTTCAGCCCTTTTGACAAAACATGGATAGATACTACAGTTTAGTTTACAAGTTCAAAAAGACACCAGAAAGTTGTAGGCTGAAGCCAGGGCTTATTATGCTTACCCTATTTGAAAGGTAAATTATGTATTTAAAAAAAAAACAAGCAGTTTCAGACCTTAGTTCAACAAAACGGGAGCGTGTCGATATTGCGACGTAGTATTTGTTCGACGTCCCATTAGTTTGACGCTGGTGAATGCTAAACTGGTGAAATGCTAACCTGCCGACGCTGTACAACATACATATTCATAATTAAAAATGTAGGCTACATCCGGGGCTTTTCAATGAGGCAGGTGCACCCTCTCTGAGGCGTGTACAGCAGCGAACTGGGGCCCATCAAGCAATTTTGCTAGATTCTATCACCCACCAGTGAGACACGGTTGCAGACAGGGTCTCGGAGTGCGTGGATGTACGGCGTGGGCTGCTGGAGTGGAGTGGCGTAGTCATCCAACCAGGAGGTGTCATTATGTTTGTTCCTCAAATGCCTCAACCCGGACACGGGAGAGGGCAAGGCGGCCTGGGATGCAGGTGGGAAGAAGAGGGGAAAAGGGAGGGGGAGCAGGCACGGAAACAAGGGAAGAGGAAGGATAGAAGCAGAGGCGAATGAGTGGGAGGGGAAAATATTGGAAAGGAGAGAAGGATGGAGGACAGGGATGTGAGAACAAAAAGGTGAGATCTCTGCTACTTAAACTCTTTACGTATTTCTGTTAACAGTGAAGAACCTGTTATGATGGTGACCAATAAACTTAATCAGGACCAGTTGAGTGCTCCATCATTTTTATTTGGGTAGTCATTTTTGAAGTGCCCAGGTAATATGTCTTTTTGATATAGTTTGTCCTTGTCGAGCACCAACGAGTCCTTCTACCAATAACTGCTGGCTGAAGCGCGCAGACATCTCCTACTTGTAAACTTAATCAGGGGTCTTCCAAATCTGTGTGTGATAGAAGCTTTTTTTTTCTCCTTTTCTAATTAACCACTTGAACCCTAGCATTCATATTCGGAGAACTTTAGGCAAAAATAGAAGATCTACAAGCTCAAGTTGTGAGCTTGTAGATCGTCTATTTTCGGCAAGGAGGTCTGGTCTGTGTAGAGGGGAAAAAAGAATGTAAAGTTTATTAAGTATTGATGGTTCAAGTGGTTAAATACGTACAGTATCTGAAAACACAACATGAATCCAAAATACACTGATGATTGTGCTGTCAAACGATGAAACTATATGGAATCTATGAAAAGGTTCTGGGGGTCCCTGCTCCATCTCAACTCTCGACTGGCCTGAAAACGTTGAAGACCCCTGAACTAAATTAGAAACACATACATCGTCCAGCCTGTGGATGTGTCTGCTGGCTGCATGGGCTGGTGTACTGATGTTGTCCAGTGGTGTACTGCCGCGGTATGGGATGGGGTTGGACAGGTTGATGTTGTCCAGTGGTGTACTGCCGCGGTATTGGATTGGGTTGGACAGGTTGAAGTTCGGGGACAGCAGCCCAGGGACAAACACCTTACTCACCTGAGAAAACAAATTAAATTCCAAAATGTTTTTATTTAATTTGTTGGTTGGTTGTGTAGTTGTGGTAGTAGTAATAATTTAAGTAAATCATTTTTTTCTATACGAGGTGACATGGATTGAATGCTCCAAAAAATTCAAACGACGAAGGAAGCGTTTTTGTTGAACTTCATGACAGTCAGACACTAGATTGGTGCGGATAGGCACCAGCTCCTCCTCAAAACTAACATGTTAGCTAACAACCATGTGGCCACACACAGCTCAGATTCCATTATAAAGTATTAAGGACAACACCACAGATAATGATACGGCAGCCTACAGATAGTAAGTGACAGTGTTATCCTGACATTGCGGTGTCAGGATAACAACCTCCAGTTTAAAGGACGAATTCAATCCATGCGTACAGTAGGTAATGTACAGCTGTTGTGAGGTCTCTTTGCACCTCTGTTGGATGCTTCATCTTCAAATATGTGTGCATTGTTGATGTTTTGTGGTAGGCATTTTACAGCTTCCATTTGACTTTGTTTTCATCACATTTTTCGTAACGTGCGCCATCTCCATCTCGCTGTGTATCGCCCTCTCGGTGTCTGTGATGCATGTATTTGCGTGTGCGCACGCACGCGTGAGGGAGACTTGAAATGTGTGATTGGTTGTGATAGTAGCAATAAATTGCAGTGTATTTTGTACCGTTTTTTACTGGCCAGGATGTCCACAGAAAAGAAAATTACATTTTATGGCTTTGTCATAAAAGTCCAAAACCGGCAATTACCGTCCCAACATGATCTCAGTCTGTGGCTACAGTTGTGCAACTTCTTTTTACTTATAAAAAAAGGAAATAGATATTTTGAACATGCAGTAGAAGTAAAACGTTTTGTCCTTATTACCCTGTTGACTCCTGTGTAAAGAACAAGACTTCCATTGGCCTCCAGAACCAACATGGCATCAATGTCCTGCAGAGCAGAAACATTGTTTTAATATCAGACATACAAGATACTAGCAAGGAGAAAGGGTAACATCTAACATACTTCTCTCTCATCTTTTTTGCAAGCACACCTTTCACCCTAATAGAACTAGTGTACGTTTGACTCAACTACATTTTTAGGTAGGGACTCCTAGAAATACAGAAATGCATATTGATATTAAAAAGAAAATGTACTTTGTAATTTGTACTTTAGAATACTTAGAATTTGTACTTAAGTATATATTTGTCCACCACTGATTATGATGCATCAGAACCTTCATGTACCTGCAGAGGTGCTGCGTCCTTGGCAGGGATGGACGTTACATAAACGAATATGAGCTGTGACGTATCGTTGCTCTCAATAAACTTCACACATCTGTGGAAATTGAAAACCACAAGTCAACACAGGGCTGCAGTGGCTCAGGGGTAGAGTGGCCGCTTTGCAACCAAAAGGTTCCCAGTTCGATCCCGGGATCCCCCCAGAGTTACTGTAGAAGTGTCCTTGAGCAAGAAGGTGAACCTCTAATTGCTCTCAATGAGCAGGTTGGTGCCTTACATGGTTTCCTCCGTCATTGGTGTGTGAATGTAATGCACAATCTCGGTAAAGCGCCTTGGATAAAGGCACTACACAAATGCAACATTTACGTTATAAATATTACATCTAATTGTACAGCACCGTTCATGGACATCTCAACAAAACAAATAAGCAGCCCGGATCGTGTTGTGTGTACCTGAGTTGTTGGTGCGACTCCACCAGGAAGCAGAGGTAGTGGTTCTCACAGAGGTCAGAGGTGAGGAAAACTTTAGATGCCTGGCTACTCATCTCTCTTAAACATACAAAGCACAGAGATACATTACTGTCAAATAACTGTTGAAAAAAATCATTGAAACACTGTTTGAGATTAAAAATGTCTATACCTGTCAAAAAAAGAATTCCTTCCTAAAGACATAATCACATGATAATAAATATGATCCACACCCCCCATCTAGGAAACTTACCATGAACTAAATGTTGTCGAATTTTAGGTCAAGTTGGTATGTTGGAATACACAGAATCTAGCCATTGATTGAAATAACTATTAATCAAGAATTTCAGCCCAATCAACTGGCCCCGGTTACACAGTAAAATGTGTTAACATTGTTGCTTATTGTAGTTCTTACATTTTAGGGCATACTGCATACAAACAGGACTACTAAAATGACACTAGGCAGGCTCTTTCACCAGCACTCCCGTGGTGGCAGCCGCAAGCTTACTTGGAGGGTATTTATGCCGAATGTATGCCGGTTTAATTGTTTTCCACGCCCTTCCCCCTAAATTGCGTAGTTTGTACGCAAAACGCATACAGATTGGCAGGTATGCATTTAGACTCTGGTGTGAGGTACGTAGGCTACTATACATGACACCTCCTGGTTGACAAGTAGAGCCTGAAGCTCATGAGTGCAATATCTCCCCTTACCAGGCAGGGAAGAGCAGTACAACTTTTGCCTCCCAGGCAGGACACTCAGGTTCAAATCCCGGGTCAGACATCAACTTAAGCATTGCAGCGGCACGGCATGTTCTAGTCTACCTGTTTGAACCAGCAGCCGCGGTCTCGCTCCACAGCTGCTCCATGCAGAGGTCTGGCATGATGGGCTCCATCTCTGGCACCAGCGCAGACTCGTTGATGGTGCTGTTGGGAGAGGGCAGCAAACTGTGCTGCCCCCTTGAGGACGGGCTGTGGAACGATGCGTTGAAACGAGCCGCACCAGAGAAGGATGGAGTCGCCATGCCTGGGGAGTGGGAGCGGCTATAAAAAGGGGACAAAGGCAGACCGACGTGGTTGGAAGGAAAGGATAAAGCGAAAGAAAAAGAGTGAGAGAACTGATCACCAGGAGTTAGAGTTCCTAAAATGCCTCTGAGCTTGAAAGTATGAATGTATCAAACTAAGACTCACCTGAGGGCAGCCATGTTGGATATACTCGGAGAGTGCACCCGTGAGTGGAATCCCGGCGACACTGGCACAATCCTGCTCTGGTGTCCGTGCAGTGTGCTGAAGTGGAGAGGAGAACCTGCTGCGAGGCCAGAAGGTCCACTAACATCAGAGAACAGGGAGGGAGTCAGGAGGGTACAAAGTTGTAAAGGAACAGAAGTAATACTGTGGTAAATCAGGCAGTAACGCTATTACAGATGTGACCTTGAGCAAGGAAAGGTGGGAGGTGAAAACAGGAATATATCCTGTTTTCCACCAACATTAGCGATACATAGGTTTTTAAACCTGAAAAATCTGGCAAATGAGTCCTTTCTTTGACATTGGAAGTAAATGAGTTTAATCGTTTAGTTTTGTTTAATAACACAAATGTGCCGGTGCAGTGTCTGCAAATACTGTAGCACACACACACACACACACACACACACACACACACACACACACACACACACACACACACACACACACACACACACACACACACACACACACACACACACACACACACACACACACACACACAATCTCTGTCTCTCTCCAACTTCATCTTAGGCGATCCAGAGGCAATACCCAATTACAATGATCCAAACCGATGACAGTAATTGTTTTGGGATTGCTTGGGAAAAGGCATGGGCAGGGCCAGATTAAGACTTTGGAGTGCCCTGGGGCTACGACCAAGCATCAGTTAACTGTATGCAGTCACGACACACACACACAAACACCAGGCACAGGATGGAAAAAAAAGAAATAAAGAACTGTGTCTGGAGAAAAAAGGGTACTGCCTGACAGCACAATCCTATTCACCTTGCAGCGGGACCAGAACAGGCACCACCACTGCCCCCGGGGGAGTCCAGACGGGAGATGTTGCGGAGGTGGGAGGTAAGGAAACCTGGGGCCATTATATCCATTGGGGTCCCGTGCTGCTCCACTGGACGCCTCAGCACTGCAGACTGCTCCTGGTGGAGGAGGAGAGAAAGGAGGTAAGGGGACTGTAAGACCACTGCGAGACTGCTGCAAGTAGTGAATTGAGATATTAAGTGATTAGTGTATAGTATACAGACATAACACACACACACACACACACACACACACACACACACACACACACACACACACACACACACACACACACACACACACACACACACACACACACACACACACACACACACACACACACACACACACACACACACACACGTCTGATATGAAATGTGAGTTTACCATAATCACAGTAATCCTTAATCATATTCAATGGCTTATGTGGAGAGATGAGTTCAGGGCACTACTGGGGGATTTCTGGGTGTCTGTGACCAGGTGATGCTTGCTGACGCAACGGTTAAATTATGTTTCTGCACTGTCAAATAGGTCTATATCTTTTCAGATCAAAGCCAAAGCTTTTTTTTTTTGAAGCGGTGAAAGCCGCTTCCAAGGGGTGGCTTTGTGTCCCGTACATGTACATATATGGTCATTCCAGTCCAGAATGAACAGGCTTTGTCTGTCCCGTACATGCAGAATTGAGGATTGGTCAAGCTTCACATGACAATTTGGCCCTCCAGATAAAATCATTAATCATTCAGAATTCATAAAAATATAGAACTAAAGCACATAGAAAGTATAGATCTAGAACACAGATTTCATAGCTCTAGAACACATAGAATAAAAATTAACCGCTTCACTTCGAACCGAGGTTTGATTTTTTTTTAACCCTTTTTTTGTTAACCCTAGTAGCTAGGTTCTAAACAATAAGAAAGCATGTTTACAGTTGTTGCACAGAAACAAGTACATTTACATGGAAAGTCTGCTACTTTTGCAATGTAGTTAAATATAAGTTATGAAATGTAGTACATATGAGATTAATAGCAAGGGAGGGGGGTTAAGAGAAATAATAATAATTATAATTCTTTGGTCATTTCTGTGGGAAAAAAAATAGTTAAAAAAAATCTTGAATCGTGATTCGAGTGAATCGTGGCATGCCTATACATACATACATACACACACACACACACACGTGTGTGTGTGTGTGTGTGTGTGTGTGTGTGTGTGTGTGTGTGTGTGTGTGTGTGTGTGTGTGTGTGTGTGTGTGTGTGTGTGTGTGTGTGTGTGTGTGTGTGTGTGTGTGTGTGTGTGTGTGTGTGTGTGTATACACAGTATATACTGTAGAGCTTACATCCGCTGTGACTTTTCGGAGGGCCCAGACAGAGTGTATTCCCTGTACGGTGTCGTAGGACACAACTAAGGAGGGTTGACAGCAGCTGAATATAATCTTCATGGTGGTGTCTGACACATACTGAACACGACTCCCTTCATTAACACCTGAAACACACAGAAACGTACCGCCATCAACACCTCACAGACAGACAATATACACTCTCAAACATAAACACATACTGTATTGTATGTCTACACATAGAGCCACATAAAATATAATATATTGGGGTTTCTCACCTGTTGGTTTACACACCACTGGTTTGATTTCATCCAGAGGATGCAACATACTGAACACTGTAGGTAGAGGTTCCCTACAGACAGAATTACAGTATACCGTTTAATTTAACACTTACTCTGCCCTTTAAAAATGGTGCCAACCTGCCAAATTCACCCATTATAACAAAAATAATGCACGCCCATGCACAGATCATGCACCATGTGTGTGCACACCATTCACAGCTTTCAAACAAAAGAAATCTGCTTGGAAATCCGTTCAGGCATTCATTCAAACATGCAATTTTGTGATTGTGATCATGCCTAGTAGATAGAAGGAAGTAAAAAAAAAAGTAAAAAGCAAAACGGACAAAAACTCGGGAAAATTGTGCGTGGCGGCGGCAAACAACGTGAATAACTCGGGAAATTCGTGATAGAGCAGTCAATGAGTTAACACATTCGACATGCGACGAGTTATGTTTTTTACGCTGGATGGCGCTGTTCACTAGCTTATGGGTCACCAAATATTTAATATTTTCTGATTCCGGATGACGTCATGAATATTTTCAGATTCCAAAAGACCCGCGAGCTAGCCGCTTCTTTTGAATGGGCGTGGATCTGAGCGACGCAGAATATTCAGAGATTTTTCAGAGGTACAAGAAAAACGCTATTCTTTGGGACAGTTCTGCTTTCATGTATCATCGTCCTTGACGATTGGTTGGCGAAATTTTATTTCACAAGATTTCTTGTCAATGAGTTAATAGTGTTTTTAGGTTATCCAGTTTAAAATTGTCCTTTGCCATGATTGTGTGTAAGGCTAGGGTTCCACCAAAATGACGGCGTCGTGCCGGCGTCAAAAAATGAACCGGGGCGAATTTGTGCATCCGACGCGGACGTTGATGTCGGCAGTGGAGCACCCTTCATTGATTAAAACGGGAGCGTTCCCAGCGTTGACGTTGACGCGACGCTCGACGCGCCCGGTGGAGCCGGGGGGTAAGAGAGAGAGAGAGAGTGTGTGTGTGTGTGTGTGTGTATATCTACCCCGGAAGGCTAAGTGGTGCATCAGTCGCAGTAATTTTGCGTTCGAGCAGCAGTCCATATTTGGTCGACCACAGATTGGAGACCTGAGAGAGAGAGAGAGAGAGAAAGAGAGAGAGAGAGAGAGAGAGAGAGATGATGTTTGTTTCAGAAATTTAGTTCATCTTTAGTATTTTATTTTATGACAGTCAGGCATACAAGCTATAAATGTCAAAAACATGTCAATATAGATTGCCATGATATTACAAATAATACATACAGACTTTGTGGCCATCCGTAATTGTGGGTGCAGGTGTGAAGCACAGTTGACAGTATGCATCAAAATAAGTGCCCAGACACACGCTTTTTTTACGACTATTCAGTGGGACATCTGGTCACCCTACATACAATGGAATCGAGCCTGCGGAAGTTCTTTTGGATGCTGAGGGCAGGATGTGTTCTTGACATCTACGCTGGACCCCTCTTCATTCATCTGCTAACAAGTTAATTCATTCACACTCCCACAAGTGCTGTCGTTCATTAATGGTAAACGTTTGTAAATGGTAAATGGGTAATCTGTATAAATGGTTGTGGTTAATCCTGAGCCGAAGCGTATAAAAGAACACGTTTTTTTTTTTTTTTTTGCCCAGAGCGTAAACAAATCTTCACATGCGCAAGTGGAGCGTCCTTGCGCAGCCTGCGAGAACGGTTGCATTCACTGGCATGGAGTGGAAGCAAAGCAACGTCCGCTTTTGCTTGTGCGCCTGGTGGGTTTCATAAAAAGAAAACTAAAATCCTGAGTGTTCATTTAACCATGAGTGTTTAGAAGGTCTCCAAGCTGAATTAACACTCACATTTTACAGCAGGGGTCTTCAACAGAGGGTCCGGGACCCATAGGGGGTCCTCAGAGTTACTACAGGGGGTCCTCCAAATCTTTGTGTGATAGAAACTTTTTTCTCCTTTTTTATGTTAACCACTTGAACGGTGGTGTTCTGAGATTCAGAGAACTTTAGCCAAAAATAGCAGATCTACAAGCTCACAACGCCTCGCACTGCGATCTTGTAGATCGGCTATTTTCGGCAATAGAAATTTAGAGTAGAGGGGAAAAAGAGCAGACTAAGTACAGAGTGAAAGGTCAAGTTTATTAAGTATTGACAGTTCAAGTGGTTAGAATATCTGAAAACACAAATTTACATGAATCCAAAACACACTGATGATTGTGCCGTCAAAGAATGAAACTATATGGAATCTCTGAAAAGGTTGTGGGGGTCCCTGCTTCATCTCTCTCTCAATTAAGGGGTCCCTTGGCCTGAAAACGTTGAAGACCCCTATAACTCTAAGTCTCCTCTCCTCCACACACTGTTTACCACAACACGGCGGTCAAACATACCCGTGGATCCAATTACATTCAACTAATGACAACCACACGCATAAACATAAACCCTGAACAGCACACACAAAGCATGTGGTCGGTAACAGACCCCCCCCCCCCCCCCCCCCCCCCCCCACACACACACACACACACACACACACACACACACACACACACACACACACACACACACACACACACACACACACACACACACACACACACATAGTCGTATATGCAAATTTTGTATGTGCACAGACACTCAAATATACAAACACACACATACAGTACATAATTAATTGCAGGCGTCTGATATCGATGGCACTCATTCCACCAGTCAGCTGTCAGTGATCCAATGTCTCCATCATGATTGGTTATCCTGACAACATGCCACGCCTGGGTAATATCAGCAGTCTGGCTGACGCACAGTCATGTACGTCAGCACAAACGTAACACACAACACTAGGGTCTATTTACTTAACGACTATCTTTTTTGTAATATATACCGTACATACTGTATAGTCGTGCAGCAGAGCTGCCAACACTCAAGCAATGAGCGTGAGACTCACGCAAATGACCCTCTTCACATGCTCTCACGACACACATTGTATTTCTCACGCCGTCAACGGTCAAATCACAGCCGTCACAAAGTGGAAAACTGCGTCATCTCAAGTGCCACTGAGACATCCGCTTCGGCCGCGATTTGTGCAACAAAGGGCTTAAAATATTGTATCTGATTCTGAAGCAATCCCACCCTTTAACTATAGTGGAAAGCAGAAATGGTTAGATGTGTGTGTGTGTGTGTGTGTGTGTGTGTGTGTGTGTGTGTGTGTGTGTGTGTGTGTGCGCGTGCGTGCGTGCGTGCGTGCGTGCGTGCGTGTCTGGTGTGAGGGACGTTGCGTGCACGTTCCTTGCGCACGTCATTCTCTACAGTAAGATCGTCGGCGACAGGATGATCTACAGCATAGATTAATTAATGTTCTATGTTCAACATATCCAAAATGTTAGAGGCCGGTTGTACCTTGGACTTCGCCGTCTGATCTTTTTTTTTGCCACCAGAGGTCCCCCATAGCCATTTTCTCTTAGGTTTTCCTGAAAGTTGGCAACCCTATACATACTGTATAATCGTGTAGAAATGTAGATCGTCTATTTTCAGTATTGTTGTTTATTTTTGTATTTCTACGTATAATTGATTAAAATTATTACGATTGCTGCTGCGATAATATACGGTAAAGAAAGTATTATTAGGGGTACGAGGTCTATTATCAAGCACAAAGTTATCAAGCACAAATAGCTGAGGATCTCATCCTGTAAGCATCTTCTCATCAAAGATGTTCACCGATGCAGCAACGTCCCATGCTTTAAACAGTCCACCTCAACTATGAATGACAACTATGGGATGGAATTCGGACGTCAGCGTTGTTGTAAAATGTCAAGTGGTCCACTTGGTTCCATTTGCACACTCTCTCAACAATATGGATTTTACGGGTGTACCAGGTTATATATTTTGTCTCACCTGGAAGGGCAGAGGTGAGGTGAAATCTTTCCCGCTGACACTGTGAACGTTGACACAGTTGCTCTGAACAATACACACCGTCTGCTCGATGTCCTCATCCACTGCAAAACATCACACATCAGTCCAAGACAGGACACATCCAACTATCCACCACACACAACTCTGGAATTGATGCTTTTCAGACTGTTTAGTGTTTACAGATATTTGTTTTAATGTAACAAACTCTAAGTACAAGGATTTTATGTATTACACATTTTTGAAAATGGAAACAGTACAACTAATCTCTCTTTTACTTTTACTATACTCATTAATTTCACACTTCCCTAAGTGACACCGTTACAACTGGAATGAAACCACTTACCATCTTTCTTCGACTGTGGAACTGCAAAGTTACACCAAAGAGCCTGCAGAGAGAAATGGAGAGATGTGAGCCATTCTCTTTAATTATATATTTTAAAATGTTTACCCATTCCTATACTTTAAAATAAACACATTTGTATTTTAGGCAGCAGGTGCAGAGATACAAGAGATCATCATCATCATTATCATCTCTGAGAGGTCTATCTTCTCAACTATCACATTGCTCTAATAGTGTTATACTCTCTCCCCTACAGTTACTGTGCAAACCACTGTACAATGCATCAGCAGCAACAGCCAACCTGTTGCACCAGCCATCCTAAATGCGATCAATTCTCACTACTGCAGACATGACATGATTGTCAATTATAAAAGTGTGATACATGATGATATACAGCAGTGGTTCCCAAACATTTTAGCTCTAGACCCAAAAACATACATTTGCTGTCTTCCCAGGTCGCAAAATAGCTCTCCGTGCGTCGCGCCTTGCCGAGCCATGAGGCCCATTGGGCAGGAGCCTATCTCCTGTTACCTCAATCCAACCCCCGATGCTGAGTCGAGTGCCAAGCAGGGAGGCACCGGGTCCCATTTTTCAGATTTTGGTATGACCTGGCTGGGGATCGAACCCCAACTCCCAGTCTCAGGGCGGACGCTCTAACCACAAGGCCACTGGAGCTGTTAACGTGTTGCACTTGTAGATTAGCTATTTTCACTAATTGTTTTTACATCAATGGAATTTCTTTGATTTTTGGGGGAAGATTTTGTTTAAATGTAGCAAAGTATTGTGAAAGAATGTTTTTATTTCAGAAATCTTTAGAAAGATTTTTTTTTAGGAAACATAAAAAAGTGGTAAAAAAGTAAAAAAATGGTCCTGACACACGGTTCGGGAAACCGTCATATACCGTCATATACATAAAAGCAGCCCGTTTCTACAACGCGAGGCGGGACTACGGCTGCTATGACGTAATCGCCGTAGGGGTCAAAACCGTTAAGCAAACAGCCGGCGGCGGCGGGGTCCCACCCGTTACTGAAATCTTTGGTTCCCATGACGACGCGTATACGCAGCAGACGTTGCAGCCACAACGTGGGAAGGGAGCTTTAGGCGTTGCAGAGACTGCACTGACGGCGGCAGGTTTATCTATCGAGCGCTGATCATTTCTGGTTACCGTTGTCATCTGCTGTAGCAAAAGCTTAACCCATTCAGAACGGGTACACATTTTGTGTATCATTATTTTATGATTTAACTATTGAAAAATAGCAGATATACAAGCTCACAGCGCGGCACCGAGTGCCGCGCTGCAAGCTTGTAGATCTGCTATTTTTGAAAAATCGTGAAAATTAGAATTTTGACCCGATTCTATAAGTGTCTATTGAATCCTTCTAAGATTTTTTGAAAAATCTATGTTTCTATGTCAGCAACCTGGCCAGCCATCGTCAAAGAAAAGGTCCTTTTCACTTAACTGGAGCTCAGTTAGTCTGTTCTTGAGAGACTACTATGTCAGTGGTGCGCAAACCTTTTCATGTGAAGGACCCCCAAAATGATATTTATTTGGCCACAGACCCCCATTTCAAAATATCTAGTTCCAGGGACCATCCAGAAGCAAAATTTGAGTTACAAACGTTCGCTTTGAAAATACATATATTCAAAGATTTGCACAGATTTTCACGACTTTTAAAAAAATAGCAGATCTACGAGCTCGCAGCGCGGCACTCGGTGCCGCGCTGTGAGCTTGTATATCTGCTATTTTTCACTGGTTAAAGCATTCAATAATTCTAGGCCTAAATGGCTTAAAGTCGCTAATTGTGCAGCCCTGCTACAGTACCTGTTGCACTGGGCTGTCCACAGTGAATGCCTTATAGACACTGGATGCCTGGGAGCGGCTGCCTTGGCTCCAGATCACCATGTTTCCTGCCGTGTAAAGCTCCTCCTCAAACCCTGCATTCTCCTCTCCAGATCCAACGCAGCCCTTCCTCAGCTGCCAAACTTCCTGTAAATATACCGATAGAGAAAGGTCCCATGTTATAGCATTCATGTTTGGCACATTCCATATCCATCCATAACGTCTAGAAATGAAACACTGAAGCTAATGTTTGCTAGTTGGCCGGTTACATAAACCCCTGCCACCAAAAAAAACAATCACAGGGCCCTGTGTGCAGACACCGATTGGCTCTTCTATTATTTGATTTCATCAAAACACCCACCAAGCACTTGGTTTACCAGGCTAACACAATACAGCCAGTAACACTGCAGACAATACTTGCCTCAGTGAACTTGATGAACTCACTATACAGCTCCAATCTTACCGTCAGCTTAAACTGAGTTATTAGCACAGCTATAACCTGATTCTATTAACCTTGTTTCCGGGAAGCTCAGCTAAGATTGGTCAGCCAAGTAAGCGTGTTTAATCGTCCCTCTTCGAGAAAAAAACAGTAAACTGCATTTTGACCATATGAGACCTTTAAAGGACAACTCTGTTTTTTAAAACAAGGGTTCATATTTTAGAAAAGAAAATATGAGTGTTAAAATGTTTTCATTTACTGCTTTCTATTGTTTTAGCAATTTTAGTATTTTGATTTCAGTGGGTGGATGTGTACAAGTGGCTAAAAGTGTCTTTTTAGACACAATAAGCCGGCAATGTCTTTGTTACTATTTACACCAGCTCCCATGATCTGCCCATGAAAGATTGCAGTACATCTTGGGAATGAGCTTATAGTGTCTAAAAATACCTATTATTAACTCATTGAGTGCCTATCCCGAATTAGTTCGGGATATATTATCGTATCACAGAGTGCCTATCCCGAACAAGTTCGGGATATAAAAAAAAAAAAAAAAAAAATGAAATTTTTTTTTTTGATTTTTTTTTTTTTTTTTTTTTGACCCCATCAAATCTGGTGAACATGATTTCAATCGCGATTTTGCATGTTCCACCCCCATACAACCCCATCTAACATACAGGGCAGCCATTTTTGGTTACATTACATGTAAAACATAAGGGCGATTATCTCAAGAATGCCTGAACGGATTTCCAATCGGATTTTTTTGTTTGAAAGCTGTGAACAAACTGCACAAATCCACTCCAATGCAATCCAGGATTGCATTGGATTTTTCAGAGCTCATTCTTCTCTGTTTTTTTCCCATGCATGAGGTGTGCAAGGTTTAATCATGGCTAAGTTGACGAAAATAAGGCTTCTAAAATGCTTGGTAGCCAATAGCTAACTTCAAGCTAACTTCATCCTCTTCCTGTACATGCAGTCATGCACAAAGGAAAGTGTTCAGGCAAGTCATGGCTGCAGGGCTTCTGCATATACCAGCATATCTCTATGGGATTTTCTCTGGCCACTGGGCGCCCTCTAGTGGTGAAAGGGGTGGCACTAAATGAGTTAAGCCACTTGCATGCATGCCCCCAACCTGGAGGCATGCATGCAAATCAAAATCGTTAAAACCACTAAAACGTTAGAAATGACTTTTTTCTATAAGTGAAAACATTTTAACACTCATCTTTTCTTTTCTCTAATAACTATCTAAAATATGAACCCTTGTTGTAAAATAACAAAGTTGTCCTTTAAAATAAGACAAGATAATACGTTAATGATCCCAGAGGTGAAATTCACTTTGCCACAGTTGCCAGCAGCAGACAACAGACCCCTACCCCTTTTACCCTCTATCTCCTGCAAGGTAGTCTCGCGTGGCCAGACTGTTGCCTCCGCGATTTGGTCAAATATGCTCCCGGCATACAGTCTGGTAAAGGGAAATAGAAACGATGAGTGCGAGATGAAGCGGAAGTGAAGCCCCCTCGTCACTTCCGTTTCAGTCTCACATCGCACACATTTATCATTATATAAATAAAAATCATATAAGCATGTTTAGCTTGCTGTTTAGCAGAAATGACATTTTAAAATATATTTTCTTGAACGGTAATGCCCGTTTCCATTACTCGCCGTTAGGGAGCTGCTGTTCCAGACTCTATACAGCATTCAGAGATTGTGGAATAGTTGTCTGGCTACGCGAGACTACCTGCAAGGTAACCTCCTGGAGGGACCCCACTAGGCCAGAATTTACCCTCTCTATCTCCTGCAAGGTAACTTCCTGGAGGGACCCCACTAGGCCAGAATTTACCCTCTCTATCTCCTGCAAGGTAACTTCCTGGAGGGACCCCACTAGGCCAGAATTTACCCTCTCTATCTCCTGCAAGGTAACTTCCTGGAGGGACCCCACTAGGCCAGAATTTACCCTCTCTATCTCCTGCAAAGTAACTTCCTGGAGGGACCCCACTAGGCCAGAATTTACCCTCTCTATCTCCTGCAAAGTAACTTCCTGGAGGGACCCCACTAGGCCAGAATTTACCCTCTCTATCTCCTGCAAGGTAACCTCCTGGAGGGACCCCACTAGGCCAGAATTTACCCTCTCTATCTCCTGCAAGGTAACTTCCTGGAGGGACCCCACTAGGCCAGCATTTACCCTCTCTATCTCCTGCAAGGTAACTTCCTGGAGGGACCCCACTAGGCCAGAATTTACCCTCTCTATCTCCTGCAAGGTAACTTCCTGGAGGGACCCCACTAGGCCAGAATTTACCCTCTCTATCTCCTGCAAGGTAACTTCCTGGAGGGACCCCACTAGGCCGGCGGCTCCGTCCGAGGCCCAGAGCTCCGAGGCGGGCTGCAGCTGTCGGAGCTGCAGGTTGATGGCGTTGGGATGGTTCCTGCAGTGCTCGCGTCCGAACGGGACAAACGACTGCAATTCCCCTGCGGCGATCATCGTGGCTCTCTCTTCACACAGGACGTCCGACATGAGTTCCAGATATCAGCATTATTTCTGGTTCCCAGAGAGAGAGAGAGAGAAATCAATAAAAAGGCTACTGTATAAAATGATACAGGATATGTGGGCACTAGGGACATCTGGGCAGCTCCATGTAAATTTGGCCATTTTGTCAAAAATATAAAATATTTGAAGAATGGTCTTCTTAACTAGTGTAACGTATACATGATGTGAAAATACACATTATCAGACTTAATTTCATCCTTCAACTTCTTAATGTATGCCCCAAAATGACTGGATATACAGGTTTTGTAGCAATGTGTAGCAATTGTAGGGAATATTAGACCTTAATTAATTGTCGAATGTTTAAGCATGTTCTAATCATGTATACTGTATTCCCAAATATTTAATTTTAACATCTTTGAAAAAATTGGCAGTTTTAACACCAAGTAGCCCACTGCCCACCCTTCCTTGGTGCCTGCCCACCTATCCTGTTACCATACAAAATAGTGCACTTAACAATTAGCTCTCATTTTTGAGAGGTGTAGAGTGATAAATAGATTATTCCATGGGGATTCATCCTGTGAGGATTTGGGCGGGGAGGTAGAGAGCAAGAATACCGTCCGCTGTCAAAGAACACAGCTCATTCCAACAGCATAGAAACAGATGACAAACAAGAAAACAATGATAAAAAAACACTTAAATATAACAGCATATTTCGGTGTACAATTTCGTTGTTTAATCTTAATTGACATGTATGCA
The DNA here is from genome assembly GCF_963921795.1 of Nannobrachium achirus. NCBI lineage: Eukaryota > Metazoa > Chordata > Actinopteri > Myctophiformes > Myctophidae > Nannobrachium > Nannobrachium achirus. The sequence continues at coordinate 15,423,852 of NC_137833.1, forward strand.
AAATACGATCACGATAATAATACAATTTAAATTAATTGAATATCGCATATTATGCAGATAAACAAAACAAACACACAAATGAGTAGAACACTAAATAAACATTGAGTTTGTCGGTGTTGCTATTAGTTAACAACAACTATACTACCACCAGTGGTGTAAAGTAACTAAGTACATCTACTTAACATTTTGAGGTATTTGTACTTTACTTGAGGGTTTCCAATATTTTTCCTTCTACTCCACTACATCTCAGATCCAAATATTGTACTTTTACTCCACTACTACAATCATTTGAAAGCTACAGCTCACGAGTTTGCCTTGTAGGTCTGCTATTTTCAAATATTTTGTACTTTTACTTTTGCTAATTGATGATGCCAAATTCGTACTTTAACACAAGAACATTTAGAATTAAGAATTAGATAGGTATTGCAGTATTGATACTTTTACTCAAGTAAAACATCTGGGATTATTTTCCACCACTGACTACTAGGCCTACTACTTCTACAAAAGTATAGTCCTTATAGCTGGCTATTACAACTTTAGAAATAAAAAAGTGAAGTTGAATTGCACCTACTGTACATAAATGTGTACTGTGAAGTTGAATATACTAACCTGTTGCACATAGAATACTGTGAAGATTTTTACAAAAAGTTAAGTAGCAACTAGGCCTACTGGAAAAGAATATGCTGTTGGCGTATAGAATATGCCAACTTTATGCACATGTACATTTGAGGATGCTCTTTTATTTTTCTCTTTGCTCTTTTGTCTCTCTTTCTTTACTCAAATATTTCTACGTCTTATTATAATTAACCTTTTAGATTATTTTTTTTTGTATGTTGTTTGCTGTTATTATATTGTTTGCTGTTATTATTTATACCACAGCATTGTCTGAAGTATGCCAACAACACAAACAACTATTACTCTATGTACCTGTGCAAAAGACGTAACAATAAAGTACAACCTTGAACCTTGAATTACAACAAAAGGAACAGAATGAGAAAGCTGTCATGCAGATCGGTTAGCGTGCTAGCTAGCTAACAGCTCCCTATATGGCATGCTAGCTGTCTAGTGTTAGCATAGCAGCTAATGCTAGTGGAGTGTTGCATGTTTATTATTATGCAGTGAAGACACCGAACCTGATCATAAGGAATAGTCAGGCTCTCGTCGCGGACTCCTTGTCTTTTCTATGTGTGAATATTGCTTGATCTCCGCGTAGTCAACAGCAACAATAACGGCAGCATAAAAACAACAACCGGTGTCCAGTAAAATGTCCAGAATGGAGAAATGTAGCAGCCAGCATCAAGTTTTCAAATGTGCGCGGACATCTTTGCTCTGCTGTCCCGAGAATCTCTTCCTACTCCTGACGAACCAATCAGGAGGCAGGACGAACGGCAGCCTGGGCACGGGTGCCAACCGGTGCCAACATTGGCACTGACACTGGCATATGTGTGAGTTTTTTTTTTTTTTTTTTTTTTATATATTTGTTTAAAGGAGTAGTTCACCCCCAAATGTCTTTTTTTTCTATTGCTTAGTCATGCCATGGAGACTTGAGTTCTTCTATAATATTTATGTATTTGTCGGTCGCATTCCTAAGACAAAAAAATGTACCCCATTGATTCTGGATGGATTGATTATGGTAAATGTACCCCATTGATTCTGGATGGGGACCCAAATGCAAGGGCCTGGATAGGGACCCAAAAGCATTTGGGTCAGAATCAAACGGGGTAAACCGGAACCCCCCCAAGGACCCACTTTAAGAACCACTGTTCTACGCTGATTTAGTAGCCAAAGGCCACTAGTACAAAAATATAAGGCTGAACTCTTTTTTTTAAATCCCATGATTATTGTAACCCATTTTTCCTGGGCACTACACTCCCTCTGCCAACCTGGGGAGAGTAAAGGATTGACTTCATGCTTCCTTCTATGCATGAGCAGTCCAAGCCGCTTCTTTTCACCTGACAGGGGGGAGTTTCCCGGCTGGACATAGAACGTGGAAGGAACACATTATTCCCCTCCATCAGGCGGCTGGCCAGGGGGAGGCAGTATAGAGACCAGGATTACTGCAAGTTTTTTTGTGAGGGTACGTACGTACCCTAGGAGAACATGCAAACTCCACACAAAAAGGACACAGAAAGGCCTTTTTGCCAAACCCACCTACTAGATAGATAGATACCTTTATTATCCCAAGGGGGAAAATCAGTTGCCCAGAGGCAGCACGGCAGTATACGGTTATTTACAAAGTTACAGAGAAGTATGAAAAAGATAAAAAGAAAAAACAAGAACAGAGTACAGAGTACAGTAAGTACAGTAAGAGCAAGGTACATCAAGAAAAATAACTAAAAAACGAAGACCCCCAAAACACAAGCCAAGCCTGGCCAATGTTGTGGGTCACGACAGAAGAAAAAGACAGAAAAAAAGTAAGAAAAAAAGAGAAATACTGCGGAGCTACAACCGAACGGTCTTCCCACTTGGGGCGACCACTACAGAAAACGTACTGTAGGGTATGTGCACTGATGACACAGGAGGAGAGAACACATCCCCAGCGCCCACAGCATCCCCAGCAGGAATCGAACCCAGGACCTTTTAGCTGTGAGGCGACAGCACCGACTGCGCCACCGTGCCCCCTAAGGTGGAACTCTTAAAGGAAAGTTACGACAGCAATTAGGACTAAATTAGATGATATTTACATGAGGAAGTGGTGACTGTATTAAATACAGTCTCCACTTCCTCATGTAAATATCATCTAATGTAGTCCTAATTGCTGCAACAGCAATATATATTATATTTACAAATGAACAGCATATTCAAGGTCTCATGCATGCAGTGTTAAAAGGATCTTTGCTTAATTGTATTTTTGAGATAATCAGTAGGAAAGCTGAAAGTGATCTAGTAGCAAAACCATATCATGTTTCTTGTACATTTTCACTTTGTGGCATTGTGTGGAGGTTTCAAGTGTAGAGAAGCAGACATGGAAAGGTGTCCGTTCAAACACGCAGCAAATAATCTGGGAATATAGAGGTATATAGTGGTTAATGGCAGTGGTGGAAAGAATCTACTCGAATACAATTTTGAGGTGCTTGTAGGTACTTTACTGGAGTATTTCCAATTTTCCATCATTTTACTTCTACTCCACTACATCTCAGAGACAAATATTGTTCTACAATTATTAGAAAACTTAAGTTACTTACTTTGTAGATTTGATTATTATTACAAAACATACACTCATTTACTGCCATTTTGAAACAGCTCCCATCAGGGTTCCCCGCCAGAAGCCTCCATAGACTTCAATGTAATTTATAGTGCACGGATCATGCACGCCCATGCACAGATGATGCACCATGTTTGTGCAGTTTGTTCACAGCTTTCAAACAAAAGAATCCGATTGGAAATCCGTTCAGGCATTCTTGAGATAATAGCCATTATGTTTTACATGTTATGTAAACAAAAATGGCCGCCCTGTTTGAAAGATGGGGTTGTATGGGGGTTGAACATGCAAAATCGCGATTGAAATCATGCTTACTAGATTTGATGGGGTCCAAAAATAATTTAAAAAAAAAAACTTTTTCAAAAAAAACCTTTTTTTTTTTTTTTTTTTTTTTTTTCAAACTCGTCATACTAGTCATAGGCAGAGTGGACACATCCATATAACTCGTCAAACTAGTCATAGGCAGTAAATGAGTTAACCACTTCAGCCCTATATACATTTCAGCCATTTGAAAAGCAGATGTACAAGCTCACAAAGCGTCTACAACTATAAACAGAATAATGCTATGTTAACCAATTTAACAAACCCTGCATGATGAATTAAACAACTGATATTTTCTTGAGGCAATTATTGGAGCATTCGATTTTCTAAAATAATTCATTGTGGTCCTATGTAGGCTATTCAATTAATCTACATAGCATAAATAATAAAATAATACATCAATAAATAAATAAACACTTATTACAGTATGTACAAAGTAGCAAAAGGAGTGAATGAACCTGGTTTGCTTTGTGGAAGCCACCTAGTCCAATTGTGAGGTGGGCTGATGTCTATGATGGATGAGTTAGAGGAATATGGTGTGATTTGAGTGAGTTAGAGACTGTGTCCCCTTCCTCAATGTCTGACCCCCTCTACAGCAGGAGTCTTGGACAATATCATGTATGTCCCCCAGGGGGAAAACTGTGTGTGTGTGTGTGTGTGTGTGTGTGTGTGTGTGTGTGTGTGTGTGTGTGTGTGTGTGTGTGTGTGTGTGTGTGTGTGTGTGTGTGTGTGTGTGTGTGTGTTTTTGTTTTTGTGTGTGTGTGTGTGTGTGTGTGTGTGTGTGTGTGTGTGTGTGTGTGTGTGTGTGTGTGTGTGTGTGTGTGTGTGTGTGTGTGTGTGTGTGTGTGTGTGTGTGTGTGAAGAATGGAAGGGATGCCACACTGGCATTTCTTCACATCTAAAGAAATTAAACGTTATTATTTTTCCAATATCCGATTCAACACCACATTCCCCGTGACTCAGACCTCTTCCTCTGCTCTGCCATCTGCCAGGCCTTTCTGAGCAACAAATTGTTTTTGTATGATTTCCGGTGATGTATTCCTTCAAGGTTCATGGCGGGACAAAAGCAGCAGGCCTATACCGGTACTTGTCCTCTCAGAGGAGTTTTCCCCCCCCCAACATTTTACTTGATTTCTTTTATACTGTACTTAATGCCAAAAGACATGCATGTCAGGTTTATGCTCCTGCCTCTGCCCTTGACCATGAGCACATGGCCTTAGAGTTTGCGATGGTACCCAGGCACTCTGTACTACAACATTCCCCGCTGACAGGTGCCACCTCAGCCCGTAGGAGTACATGACGCAGAGACAACAATCGCCCTCCAGCCCGGCGTCCCTCCACCAAATATGGCCAGTTGTGTTTGTAGAGTAGACACTTGGCAAACTGGATTCACTGTGGAGGATTGAACCCCTCGACTGGATGCCCGTGGTGGTGGGAAGGTACTTCACCCCTGTGCCACCCGAGCACCAGGCTGCTCACTGCTCCTAATGGTTAGGATGTGTTAAATGCTGAGGGAAGATTCCGGATAAGCTTATAAAGGTGCCTGGTCATTTCACTTATTGCGCATAGCACTCCAATCCCACTGCTTGCCAAATTGTTCATGGTGCTTACTCTGACCTATCTGACCTACCGGTATGTCACTCTGGAGTAGAGCCAGTGATAAATCCCCTAATTATAATTGGAAATCATGGATGTGATCTGAAACACAATTTCTTTTTAGAGCGTATTATATATATAGGCTACGTGTATACAAAAGAATACACCAAAAACACTGGCACAGATACAACAGGGGGAAAGCAAACAAGCTAACAACTAGAGCAAAACATGGGTGGAAATCTGTAGCCACGTTGATATTTTTCCCAATGTATTGGAGTGTACTTTACCTGATCACAATCAGTTAAAAGTATTACTTATACTTTAAGTCACTTATGCGGCTAAACCTCTGATGTTTGTAACAATGCTGTATATTGGACTTACTAGGCTATATCCAATGTCCCACAGGACAGACGGATGATAGACGGACAGACAGGCAGACAGATAGATAGACAGATAGACAGACAGACAGACAGACAGACAGACAGACAGACAGACAGACAGACAGACAGACAGACAGACAGACAGACAGATAGATAGATAGATAGATAGATAGATAGATAGATAGATAGATAGTAATGACAGACTTGTGATGTACTGTTAATGTCATTAGTGCTGAAATCTATCAGCTATGACTCCTGAAAGCAGACATCACCGGAGAGGGAAAATGCTGTAATCTGATTGGTCATGATGACAGTCGGACCCAAGTGCACCGTGGTGGGTAGGGCTTTGTTGGTTAACAAGCACTAATGGTGGAATTGTGTGTGTGTGTGACGTGTGTGTGTGTGTGTGTGTGTGTGTGTGTGTGTGTGTGTGTGTGTGTGTGTGTGTGTGTGTGTGTGTGTGTGTGCCCATGTCCACTTGTGCGTATGTCACTAATGAAACTTATGAGATGACATTACTGTACGTAATGTCTGCAGGCTGAATACAGACCAAATGTATTTATGTGTTTAGTTAATTTAGGATGCAATGAAGAGCTCTGGTCGTCTAATTGAGCTGGGGGCCTCGGTCTAAACATGGGTCTCCATTAGAACAAACCCTCTTGGGACACAGTGTGTATGTGCGTGTGTGCATAGTACCTGTGTGTGTGCATGTAGCCTACGGTATGTGTGTGTGTGTGTGTGTGTGTGTGTGTGTGTGTGAGTGTTTGTGAGAGAAAGTATGAGGACAAGGACACTTTTTTTTGTTTTGTTTTTTTAAGATTTGTTTTTGGGCTTTTTGCCTTTATTGGATAGGACAGTAGACTGACAGGAAATGGGGGAGAGACAGGGAGTGACATGCAGCAAAGGTCGCCCAGATCGGGAATCGAACCGGCGACGCCGACAGGCATTGATGCCGAAATGGCAATGATGCCGAAATGGCAATGCCTATATGGTATGCGCCTGGTCCACTAGGCCACCAGGCGCCCAGGACAAGGACACTTTTGTAAAAGACAAAGACAGTGAGCATGACCAATCAAGTGAGTGTGTGGAGGGGATAATTTCAACAACAGAACCAGCTGCAGTTATAGTGTTTTGGGAGAAAAGAAACATTGAGAAAATATAAATGATGCGTAATATTTCTGTGGCCACCTTGGTTGAAAAGCTTTGGGTGAAAGAAAAGTGCATTATTTTCCATTGCTATGACTCGATATATTGTCACGCTAGCTAAGGTATTTTATGTGTCAAAAAAGGTGTCATGCGTAAGCACAGGCGTAGGAGGTGGAATTTCATGTGGGACTTCCATACGGAAATGTAATTTGACCCCAGCTTCTATAAAGTCATTTTGGATGTGCGTAATACCTGGATTTTGTCAAGGGAAGGACTTCTTCGTGTCATCCAGCCCAACTCACACACACAGACACACACACACTAGAAATGCCATTAGTGTAATAGAAAACCTCTCACCGATTCGAAGGGGACACAGGACTGACTCATCACAGGGGCGTAGCTGCAGATATTCTCTCTGTCTCTGTCTCTTTTGTCACTCTCTCCCTTGCCTCTTTTGCTTCTCTTCATGCCTCTCTTTCACCCTGTTTCTCTCTCTACCCTGGTCTCTCTCATGTCACCCATTTCCCCATTGTCTTCTCTTATAGTCACTTTCCACATCACCAAAGTAGTAGCACACACACACACACACACACACACACACACACACACACACACACACACACACACACACACACACACACACACACACACACACACACACACACACACACACACACACACACACACACACACACACACACACACACACACACACACACACACACATGCCAGAGACCACCTGACAGTAACATATGTCCCCACAGGCTGCCAGCAGTAATCTCCCATCAAAGCCATCTCTCTCTGGCTGTCTGTGGGGCAGTGATTGGATAATGTGGTCCGGAGTAGCACTTAACAAGCCGGGGGAATCCCCCCACATCATGCCAGCCACCATCAGGTAAATGGGGAGAATGCCACTTAAGTGTTTAACCACTTTAATCTTGGTGTCCCAAATAAAGGGACACAGGCGGACAGATACAGGGATTTCCATATATGGGCATAACAGGGACACAGATAGACAGGTACAACATACAACTGGTACTCTGACAATAGGTATATTGCATAATGTCGGGGCATCATTCTCGACTTGCATTGATCCCAAGTAGGTCTGGCACCTAATCACCCAATAGTGTTTATGTTACTTGAACCCTTCACTTAGAAAATTGTGACATGGGGAAATGCAGTCCAACTATTTGTGTTTTCAAAGGATACCAATACCGGTATATATTTTTTCATGTTTGACTCGATTGACTTTATAAGGTTGCGGGTGCAAGCGGCCCCTTAGAAATAGGGTGAGAAGTTCAGTCACCCGAGAAATACTTGGAGTAGAACCGCTGCTCCTACACTCGGAAAGGAGTCAGCTTAGGTGGTTCGGGCATCTAGTACGGATGCCTCCCGAGCGCCTTCCTAGGAAGGTCCTCGATGGACCCTAACCCTAACCCTAACCCTCGCACGTCCCACTGGGAGGAGACCCCATGGCAGACCAAAGACCAGATGGAAGGATTATACCTCCAAACTGGCTTGGGAACGCCTCGGTATACTCCCTGAGGGAGTGGAGGAAGTTGCTCGGGATAAGGAAATCTGGAAGTCTCAGTTGGAACTGATACCCCGCGACCCGATTCCGGATAAGCGGTTGAAGATGGATGGATGGATGGATGGATTATTATTTGGAAAAATAAATAATTACTAATGCCTAGTATTGTGTGAAAATTCAACACATAGGTCAGTTGTATAGTTGCGTGCTTTTAATGCCTAATTTATTACTGTATGACAAGCAAACTTCCTGATAATATCTTGCGAAGTACTGTACTGAGAGTGTTGTTACTAATTTTTTAATGTTATAATTGAAAACATTTTACACAGGTTTCTGTCTATAGTTTGTAGTTTGTAGGTTATGTATTGTATGTGTGTGTGTGTGTGTGTGTGTGTGTGTGTGTGTGTGTGTGTGTGTGTGTGTGTGTGTGTGCGTGTGTGCGTGTGTGCGTGCTTGCGTGCGTGCGTGCGTGCGTGCGTGCGTCTGTGTGTGCGCGCGAGTGAGTGAGAGCAACAGTGAGGTAGATAGTGAATATGTCATGTGTACATGTACCGGTATGTAAAGTATAGGTGGAGCATAGCATGTTTACCGAAGTGTGTGACTCATAATAAATAATTATGTTCTAAACTCAACACTGCACTTTTTCATCTTTCCATTATTGACTCAAATGGTTGGGTACTCATGAACCAAACTTCCTGCGGATGAACTTCCAATTTCATGAGTAAAGCTGTTTGCGCTCGTCAATGCATACCTCATCAATACTGTAGGTTCAAAACGGAGCCATTGCTCACATATGGGAACTCACTGTTCTGTACATTTGGTCAACATAATGGCACTGCTGTTGTTGTCTCCTGTGAGTTTTCCTTCCTACCGGAATCTGTTTCCAATCACCATTGTCAATTAGACAAGCTTGTTTGGCCATTTTGTTGCTCCCTAATCAACTTTCTCTCTGCGTTGATGGCATTACAGCTAAGACTGGGTGACTGGGGGCATGTTCATTGAGAGAAGTGATAGGTCTTGATCCCCAGACCGTGATACCAGCAAAGAATGATGTGTTTATTTCTACATAATTTTGAATATGAATTAACTTGATAGCATATATTATGATATATTGAAGAAAGCAAAATACTAAAAAGAATTTATACAATTGACAATATCATAATGCAGTAAATAGTTAGTTACTTCATTGACACAATTGTAAACACTGTATTGCATACCGTAAAGTCCTCTGTGTTAGTTTAACTCTGATACAAAAAATAAATTGTTCTCCAAAAGGACCCATGAGGGTCCATCATATAACACTGAAAAATGAATACAAATGTAATTAATTAAAACACAATAATAAAATATACCACATTATATTTGAGGCCCCCTTTCTAACAGACAACTCTTGGGATTTGAACCTGAGTCTCCCCCGTGGAAAGCCAACATCTTAACCACTAGCCTAAAGGGGAATTGTCCTTTCCCTGGCATTACTCATCACAGATGACTGTAATTCTGACGTTTTTGTATCCACTGGTGGATGGTTTTTTATATGTCCAGTTGTTGTGTGACTTGTGTTTGATTTGCTGCTTTACTATGGGGGAATGACAGTGACGTCAAGTGCCTTACTCCATCCAACCATTTGTCAACCACGTACTTAACCCATATTATGAGAGAAGATATAGGCTGATTGGTCCTGACATGACTGGGAGAGAGAGAGAGAAGAAGAAGAAGCACAGCCAACGGAATAGACTGTGAGGTGGGGCGAGAGAGACATGGAATTGGACAATGAGATAAAGACAGAGTGAGATTGCTAGAAAGAGGGAAATAGACAGTGACATTGGGGTGAGGCTACACAGAAAGACTGTTGCATGGGATAGATCGAAACATTCTGTAAATAATAATATAAACAATAATAGTAATGCTTAGCCTATTGGATATAGGTGCATAAAGTCTAAGAAAGCATTTCTGGCAAACATGTAGAGAGATTACGAAAAGATGGAAAATAAAGAAAAACAAGTGGGGAAATATTGATCTATTCTGGGGAGACAATGTATAGAAAATAAACTCAGTTCTCAGTTGACATATAAATAAAACCCATTTGAAGGCATTGTTCAAGTTAGTGGATTTCAATCCTTTTCACATCAAGATCCGTTATTTATTTGGCATATGCCAAATAAAGACAGTTCACTGATACAAGGTCAACTAAAAGGATACAAGAAAGCTGCTAAGCTTGTTTACATTGGGGTCCCTTCCTTTGTAGCCTATACTCAATTCATAACAGATTCATGTTAGGTATAACTGGGGCAAAATCCAGTTTTCTATGCATTTCGGGGAGTTTGAACCCCTTTAAAAAGATTCTCTTGCGGCTTGTATACTATGTGTGTGTGTGTGTGTGTGTGTGTGTGTGTGTGTGTGTGTGTGTGTGTGTGTGTGTGTGTGTGTGTGTGTGTGTGTGTGCGTGCGTGCAGTGGTGTGATATGGATTTTAGAAGTGGTACCCCTCTAAATTCATGACGTCTCTCCGTCACGTGCACGTCAGGTACGCGCGCGCGTGCACGCATGCCTCGCATGCTCGGTGCCAGTTGAAATACTGTATTCAACATCACAACATTTTTAATGTAGCCTAACTATATTTCTTATTATTTAGTTACATTATAGTTTCAATTAATGTTTTTTTTATTAAATATATTATAAATATATTATAAAAATAAAAATAATTATAAAATATAAAATAACTTTACATAGACTTTACTTTACAATCATAGACACTTTCGAAACTCTCCCTCCGCTATGCATGCAGCTCTGACAAAACAACACACTGCTTCGTTTTTCTTCCACTCTTGTGAAGTAAACAGATGAGATGTTCAATGCAAGGCGAACGTGCTGCTGGCCGTGTAGGCCTACAAGTGTAAATGAGGATGTAGATGAGAACTGCCTACCCGAGTATTGTTATGCAAAACAGCTAGAAGCTAGACTGCTAGACTGCTAGAAGCTAGACAGCTAGACTGAAGTGTTCGTGCTGACCACGGCGTCACACAACTTGACTACGTGCGTGCACGCGCGGGTCGTGTGTGCGTGCATGTGGGGCGTGCGTACGTGCAGCTTGAAAAAAAGAAGTGTGGGCTCGCCGAGCCCAACCGAGCCCACGGCATCTAACCCCTGTGTGTGTGTGTGTGTGTGTGTGTGTGTGTGTGTGTGTGTGTGTGTGTGTGTGTGTGTGTGTGTGTGTGTGTGTGTGTGTGTGTGTATGTACGTGTGCGTGTGTGTTTCCCCTTCCCAAAAAATAGTTATCTTATCTATCATTGCATACTCACATCCTCATTGATTGATTGATTGATTGATTGATTGATTGATTGATTGATTGATTAGCCTACTTTATTAGACATTTGCATATAAAAAGGTAGGCCTACAGTTCACTGATACAAGGTCAACTAAAAGGATAAAGACCACAAGAAAAGCTGTTTAGGCTTGTTTAAATCGGGTTCCTTTTTAACGCAATTCACTGTTTTTACCAAATAAAATGAGAGAAGAGAAGAAAAAAACTAATATCACCATATATTACGCATGTTTGGTTCGGAGTGTGCGTCCAACTGAGCAAGGCCAATGACGGAGGCAGTCCCAAAGGCAGCGCTGACCTGCCTGTCCCAACGGGATAGAAGAATAGAATGACGTCTCACGTTTCGCACGCCTCTCACAACGAAAATAATTCAGATGTATAAAAACCACGAGCAGCATTAGAAGTTATAGGAAGAGACCTTAACTCGGTGAAGAAGCAATACCTTCAGAGACGAGTATAAAACCAAGGAGCAGCCGCTGCAGCGTCAGAAGTTATTAAAAGAAGCATCCTTCAGAGAAGAGTTTCCAGCGCGCTCTACTGTACACTTCTGGAGGAGATATCAGGACCTTGGACAGCGCAAAAGTCTAGAGCGAGGGAGAGCTTGAACGGATCACTTTTTCTAAAGCACATGTAAGGCTTATTTTTCTATGACCATAATATCATTTTCTCACTGCATGGATGGGGGCACGGGGCTTTGTTTTAGCTCGCAACCGATACAAAATTGGATGTGGGATTAAATTATGGCCAATTGTATAGGGACGATGATACGTTTACTAACAGCAAACAAAAGCATTTGTTGGTTAAAAATGCTTTAGAATTTCATACAGCCTATAAATACTTTCATGGTAAGAAAAGTCATTTTTTTCTTGTAGCTGTGCGCAATTACGCACGGGATTCCAATAGTGTCTTGTTTCTCTGGTCTAATTCCCACCATAACAAACTGTTATAAATCAACAGGACACGTAGCCTGAGTAGTTAACTCAGATTTTATTTATGCTTTATTGCTACTGTAATTTAATTTAGGCTTCTATACCGTGAAATTACCCTATTTTTCATATACATAAATGCATTTGAAAATGTCCAGAATAACAATCTGTCGTCGTCCATATTTTCAGATTTAAAGCGATGTTACAGAGGAACGGCACCCAACTTCTCCTTCTAATAGCCCTGTGCAGTGTCTTCTATTCCCGGACCGTCGGTCTGCCATACACATCCATGAGGTAGGGAGACATCACTCATGGAATGTCCTATTATATTCATATAGGCCAGTGGTTTTCAACCCTTTTCATATCAAGACAATTAAAGGAGTAGTTCACCCCCAAAATGACTTTTTTTCTATTGATTACTCATGCCATGGAGCGTAGAGTTCAATAATATTTTTGGGTTTTTGTCGCATTCCTAAGACAAAAATGTGATAACAATAAATGTACCCCCATTGATTCCGGATGGTGACCCGTTTCGAAACGGGTCACCATCCGGAATCAATGGGGGTAAATTTACTCAAATCAAATTTTTGTCTTAGGAATGCGACAAAAACCAAAGAATATTATTGAACTCTACTCTCCATGGCATGCGTAATCAATAGAAAAAAGTCATTTTGGGGGTGAACTACTCCTTTAAGGTCCATTTTTTATTCGTCATTTGAGCCACGGACCACCATTTGATTAGATTTAACCTCCCAGAACCAAAACTAGAATATTTTGTTGTTGTTGGATATAAGATTTTGTCCTCAATTCCATGCTGTATTGACGTTATAGCCTCCACAGGAGCAATAACAGGCAAACGTTGATCAAAATAAAAATTCTTCCACATTTTCTATAATAGTGTAGACTTCTTGTAAATTAAGTATTGCAGTCTTGAAAGAGTATACAATGAAACCAAATGGACCCGTTTGGTTTCATTTTACACTCTCAAGAGTTAGTAAATGGTCCATTTGGCAATACCAACTCTCCATCATTCTGAGGATCACCACCAGTAACCCCCTCAATGACCACTGGTGGTCCCCGGACCACTGGTTGAAAACCACTGATATAGGCCATTTAATATGTTAATTGCTAGGAGCCTAAGGTGTTATTGAGGAAATCTGTAAGCATGCATTTTTTTGTTTTGACTGATTCGTGTAAATTAGTGCATTAAAACATTTTGGACAATCGAACCCTATTGTTTGGATAATGCAGTGGTTCTCAACTTGTGGGTCGGGACCCCAAATTATTTTAGGGAGTCCCCAGATGATTAACTTAACATGCAACATTGTTTTCTCTCTCAAAAGTAAACAAACCAACATAAGGTTTAAGTGTATATTTCTAAAGTGACAATTTAAGGACTTTTTAATGCCTCTAAAATGACAAATTAAACATTGGCCAAATTGTCAAATATTAGAGGCAGAAATTGGGAAAATAGCAGATCTACATGCTCACAATGCCTCGCAACATGTAGATCGGCTATTTCCACAATAGAACAGTGTTATATAAAATGTAATGCCTCAACTCTTAGAGGGTGGGGGGGTTCCCAGTTAAAATATGATTATTTTGTGGGTCGCGGCCTGAAAAGGTTGAGAACCACTGGGATAATGCACCGGTTGATGATCACTCATCATGGTGCATTAGAGGGATTCAGTTATCCAAAATGTTTAAAGTTGTAATTTGTTGTAGGCTAATTATGCAATTGTGTTGTAATTTAACAACAAAGAAATGTTTAAGCTGGGTTATTGGCCTTGCTTTAAAGAGAAAGGGAAAGAGGCTATCTCATTTTGCGGCATTCCCCTTCTATCATGCCTTTAAGCCAAATGTGAGGGGAAGTGCATTGCCTGGAATGCAACAAAACAAATGTTCTTACTCTTTGGCAGACCAACAAGACACGCAGATGGACTCTTTACTAGCGGATACAGCAAACTTCTAGGGCAGCTATCAGCGCGAAGGTACCTGGAATCCTTGATCGGAAAACGAGTCAGGTAGGCATTCCTTTACAATAGATTATGTACTTGTTGGCAGTCCTTATATTTGCTTGGTTTTCTGCATGTGCATGTCTTACAGCTCTCACCTGAGACCATATGTATTCCCTATGTATTCCATATGTATTAACAGTCCCGAATAGAGGTTTTATTTTTGTTTTAATGTTTTAGCAATATCTGTTAATGAAACAATCTTTATTTATATTCATACAGAAGTACAGGAGTGATTTATTTATTATATATAGTTTCCCCAAGGCAACATATCTTTCACCAATAGTAGGGTGCTTCATGCACAGTTCAAGAAAGAAAGAAAGAAAGAAAGAAAGAAAGAAAGAAAGAAAGAAAGAAAGAAAGAAAAGGGAATGGCTGGGTGTGTGACAAGAAACAGATTAAAATGCATGTACAGTAAATAGATCAGTTCCACTTGCAGTCACATGGCATAATGTAATATGTAACATTTAACAACCCTTTTGCAGTGATGACCTGAGTGAGGAGCGGGAGAAGCGCCACTCAGACGCAATCTTCACAGACAACTACAGCCGCTTCCGAAAGCAGATGGCTGTCAAGAAGTATCTGAACTCAGTGCTAACAGGAAAAAGAAGGTAGGCAATACTAGGCATTATGAAGTATAGTGTAGGTAGATCAGGATGGGGTGCTGATGGAGAAGAGCCTTCTTCCCTTCTGTCTGTTGGTTTACCTGCCTGTAGCCTCGAGATCCAGGCATTTCTGTACTTCTGTGCATCGCTGTCTGTCAATGTGTCTGCATGGTTGCTTATACCTGCCTAATGTAGTTAGATCAGTGGTTTTCAACCGTTTTCATATCTACAGTAGGTCCATTATTTATTAGGCATTTGAGCCACGGACCATGCACCATTTGATGAGATGAGTTGTTGTTGGATAATATTTTGTCCACAATTCCATGTTGGAACCATAGGAGAGATAACAGTCACACGTTGATCAAAATACCAATTCTTCTACATTCTCTAATTGGAGTAATTCAGGTGTTTAACAATCATTTAACTCTTGAGAGCGTAAAATGAAACGAAATGGACCCATTTGGTTTCATTTTACGCTCCAATTAAAGATCTATAAGGGTCCATTTGGTTACCAAATCTCCATCATTTAAGCTGGGGATCATCTGGAAGGGGCGCTGATCTGACGTGCATTTCTCTCCCTTCTGTCGTTGCCTGTGTCCTTTCTTTTTCTCTCACTCTCTCACATTTGTATCAGTCTTTCTTAATTCAAGTTTGTGCATTGCTTGTATAGAGAACATCATCCATGTAACAGGAGCTGTGTTGCTGCATGCAATTTTGTGTTTAAGTTTGGGTGGGTGTGCACTGTGCAGTGCATGATGTGTGGGCCTGCGTGATTTTCCATTGGTATCTATTTGTGCTTATTTTATATATATACATTCCTGTACACGTGTGTACATGTGAGTGCATGCACACTACTTAACCACTTGAACCCCAGCATTATACTCTGGGGGAAACGTTAAACAAAAAAATCTACAAGCAAGCTCACATATACAAGTCCGGTTGTGACCCATTGTGAGCTTGTACCATAAATCGGCTATTTGGAATTGGTGTAGAGTGAAAAAAGCACACAGTGTACAGTTGCAACTCAGGTCAGTTTTACAAAGTTTAGAGGAAGTCGTTAATTTAATACCCCACATCCCACCCAGCATATACACACAACAGGTGTTTTGTGTGCATCTTTGTCCATTCATACATGCACTTCTGTGCTTGTGTAATAACTCTATGTTCTGCTTGGCTGTTTCTTCATCCAATACTTCCATCTCTCCACCCCTTCAACTGTATTCCCTCCCTACGCACTATTCCCATACCAACCCACCACAGCCTAGAAGAGCCTGGTGCCAGTGAGGAGTATAGGAGTGAGCCCAGTGCCTTTCAGGAGAGTTATGATGACATCAATGTAGACCAGTTCATAAACAACTTAAAACTGGTAGGTTAACGCATGAGTGCACACACGCACTGCACACTCACACGTATGCATGCACGCAGTCGCACGCACAGACACTCACGTACACACACAGTCTTGCTTTTTCCTATAAACATGTACACAGTCACACTCACATTTCAATGTGTTTATGACTATCACTCTCTATACCACTTCTTGTATCTCCTTACTGACCTTTTCACTCTCTTTCCTTGCTTCCCTTGTTCTCGGTGTCCTGTTTTTCCGCAGCCTCTTTGAGGAAGGCCAGTGTGAATACCTCAAGTAATAATCTTCATAACGCCGTCCATTCCAGAAGAAACCAGTATAACTCCAAAGGACATCCCGAAAATACAGTCCACTGTCCAAATGTGGTTACCAATGTGTCAATCAATGAATCAAACATCCAATCATTGAGCAAATAACCTGTTTACATTGTATATAAGATACGTAACGCTAAATATTCTGGTACAGAGATTATTCGGGCTGCACTGATTAAGTGTGTCCACGTGTAGTGCTGGGATTGCTCCCAGCAGTAGTACGGTCGACTTTGTGCCACTAATTCTTAACACAGCATTTGTTCCATCGACTTTAAATGGAACAATTGTGCCGGTAACTTTGAGTGGAACACTTTTCCCATCAACTTTTCAATGTCATAATTTCCCCCTTAACATTTAATGGCATATTTGTCCCATGGACCTTGAATGGAACAACTGTCCTATAACAGTCAAAGGAACAATGTTGATCAGAGGGCTTGAGTTGGGTTTTTGGAAAACGACAAACTTGATGGGACATCAATGAGGAGGAAGAAGAGGATGGACACATTTTGCATTATAATCAGTTTATACTATTCAAATAGAGATTAAAAAAATATTCATAAACCTGCCTAGAACGTATACTGATGTACACCACTCAACAAATAAAAGATGTTGGTTTATTTTTTAAAGCTGAGTTGTTTGTGTTAAGTGATTGATTGTCTTGTAGACTCTCAAAAGTGTGTCAAAGCCCCACAAGCACCAGTAGTTCTGGAGATATCCTGTTTGGGACCAAAGTGTTGGACTGACAACCAAAATTGCCTGGAAGAGACAGGGTTGTTTTTGAAAGCATTTCTCATATTTGCTCTCTCATATTTGTGCTATATTTTGGCAATGGATAATTTTATGTAGTTTCAGCTCAGTGCTCAGGTTCTTTTGCAGTCAAATTGAGTAATAAGGAGTAAATCTGGAGTAAAATGTTAAAACAAACATCCTCCTTTGCTGCCAGTGTTCACTGTTCACCCTAGGTGTCTAGCCTTGTAGAATGGAAAATTAGAAGCAATCTGCCATCCAAGTTGAGCACCTCTTATTAGTCCATTCACAGAGCTTCCCTTCACTTCTTGGTCCATTTTACAAAAGTGTCTCTCTCTCCAACCAGAAGATCCCCTGTTGGAAACCTTTATGTTAAAAGTGTCTTTGAGCAAGAGTTAATTAATCCCTAACCCTAACCTCACACTTAACGTTCGGAATAATGGGTCGGAATTATGAGTGGACCGTGAACAAGACTCCGGATCCATAACGGCTTCTGACAAGCAGCTTGGTTGCCTTCACCATGAAGTATGTGAATGGGTAAATTCAACGCACATAAATAGCACTTTGGTTAAGGTGCTAAAAATGCAGAACACACACACAACCCCACACATTATTTATACTCTATAGTCTATAAATATGCTCTCTCTTGCTTATTGCTCTCTTTTTTTCACTGCCTACCACTTAGGCCTTGCAAGGCTGGTGTCATACTAGGATGCCCCTCCCCCGGCAGCCATTTTGAGATGGTCGGGGGATATATATTAACTATAGTATCAGGGCTTGACATTAACTTTTTGAGGCACAGTGTCATCTGGACAAGTACATTTCCCATTCACTTGTCCAAGCACAAAAGTAACTGGGTGACATGTTGTGATTTGGTGCCTTCTGTTGCTCAGGTGGTGTCTGTGTGGCTTGGGTAGAGGTCACCTGACTAATTAGCCGTGTATATGAGGTCCTCAGGAGCAGCCAGAAGACAAGATGAGAACAGAGGCACACAATCGGAGGAATGGGTACTAAAACTAAAGAAATGGGAGTCAGACCTTAAAGGACAATATGATGATTTATGGAAAGTGACAACTCCATGTCAAGATTTGAGAAGAAAGTTTTCCAGCTGTGTTTCGGTGACTATTGAACTGGTTGCTCTTCTAAAGAGGTGTTCAACTGAGGCTGGGAAAACAGAGGTTGGCCCAGAGAGAGCCCAGAAAGAGAACATTGAGAAACAAAGAGACTTGGAAGCTGTAGAATCTAAGGAGGAAGAGATTGTTGAGGTGTTTGAGTTCATGGAGGGGGACGAGGTCACTTCAACATATGTTCCAGAGCCAGCACCAGTGTCTCAAGAGGGGGCCGAGGAGGCTTCTCCAGGTGTGGCAACACGGAGTCCCCTGATCCTGCTGCCATAGAGGTAGAGCGGAAGCAAGACATACTGGATACCAACTCCTGTGGAGAAGGCCCAGAGAAGGAGGCTGAGATGGCTGCCTCTTCTGAGGTGGAGACAGCCACCAACCCAGGGCCCAGGACTGCAATGGTTCAACTCGACTTGCTGAAAGAGCCTGATCCAACGGACAATGAGCAACCCGTGGCAGCACTGTCAAGGAAACTAAGAAGCAGCACTCAAAGTACTTTGAACACAAATGAACGGTGGAGGAAGGGCAGCCGCAAGCTGAGGTTGAAAACAAAGAGAAATGCAAGGTCAAGGATCAGGAGGAGAAAACGAAATGGAAGGAGGAAAGTAAAGATGAAGGATCCATTGGGGCAGCAAAACTGAGGAAGGAAAGGTCTGACACAAACCTGAAACGAAGTTAAAACGTTGGTGCTTTTTGATACAAAGTAAACGAAGAAAGGTCTTCAACAAAGAACACAAGGGAAAAATGTAGGGGGAAAAAAACAGATTAAAGGTCAAAACAAAAAAATATGTTGGTTGGTTAAAGGTCAATTTAAAGGGTTAAATGTGATACTTTGGTTTAAGAAAATTACAGATTTACACTGCCCAATTATTTTTGTGTTAATGTTATTGTTGGTTTACCTGGAAATGTGTATTTGTGGGTGACATGTTGTGATTTGGTGCCTTCTGTTGCTCAGGTGGTGTCTGTGTGGCTTGGGTAGAGGTCACCTGACTAATTAGCCGTGTATATATGAGGTCCACCTGAGGTGCAGCCAGAAGACAAGATGAGAACAGAGGCACACTGAGTGCTACAGAGAAGAGCTCTCTGTGTTAGAGTCTCTTAAAGATTTAGAAGACGGCCAACAAGGGGCTGTTTAAGATATATAAGAAAGAAGAGAACGTCCTAGTTTAACTCTCCTAAATATTTGGGTACAGAAGGCGCACATATGTCATTTTTATTGTTTTGTTTTATTGTTTGTTCACTGTTTGATGTTATTGTTTGGTTTTATTGTAGCCTACTCATTGCTTTGCCTTTTATTGTTTAACTGGTTATTGCATTGTTTGTGGAATTATGTTTAATATTGTTATAATTCATGATGGCTAAAATATGTATATTTGTCTTTGCAGTTTTTCCACTGTTTTTTCACCTGGTGTAAAATAAAACTCCTTGTGAACAACAGCAGTCGGAACGTAGTCCATTATGTACCTGAAGAAGACTGTTTAGGGGCGTTACAGTTAGGGCCAGGCCTTCATTTTCAGGCCCGTTGAGAACTCAAAGACAAGCAAGGGCGAGGTTGCGCCATGTCTTGGCCATCTGGCCAGTGATGTATAGGCCTATCGGACCAGTTACACATATATGGAGATCCATGTACTGTGTATATGGAGATATGCTGTGAGACCCCAAACATGCTTACTCAATACTCATTTATTCATTATGTGAAAGTCCTATGACAAGGGTCTTCAACCGGGGGTCCGGGACCCCTAGGGGGTCCTCAGAGTTACTACAAGGGGTCCTCCAAATCTTTCTGCGATAGAAACTTTTTTCCCCTTTTTTATATGCATGCACTTGAACCCTAGTGTCCATATCCTGAGAACTGTAGCCAAAAATAGCAGATCTACAAGCTCACAACGCCTCACGCTGCGAGGCGTTGTGAGCTTGTAGATCGGCTATTTTCGGCAAAGAGGTTTGGTGTAGAGGGGGGAAAAAGAGCAAACTAAGTACAGAGTACAAGGTCAAGTTTATTAAGTATTGACGGTTCTAGTGGTTAAATATCTGAAAACACAAATTGACATGAATCCAAAATACACTGATGACTGTGCTGTCAAACAATTAAACTATATGGAATCTATGATAAGGTTGTGGGGGTCCCTGCTTCATCTCACTCTCAACTAAGCCTGAAAACATTGAAGACCCATGGTCTATGACATCTGACATCATACTGTACATACAATCCCTTTTATCCCTGTCTGTAGAACCAGCCACACAGATATGGTCTGTCTTGGCCATATACTGTATGGATTCTGTTAATGTGGTATGTGGCCTCCATATATGGGCATTCCCATATGAAGTCCTGTTAGATATGGGCTTAATATTGATGCAGGTTTTCATAGTAAATGCGACCTATGGTTGCAACTATAGGGTTCATGCCGTTGTCTTTGAGCAAGAGTTAATTAATCCCTAACCCTAACCTCACACTTAACGTTCGCAATAATGGGTCGGAATTATGAGTGGACCATGAACAAGACTCCAAATCCATAACGGCTTCTGACAAACAGCTTGGTTGCCTCCACCATGAAGTATATGAATGGGTAAATTCAACGCACATAAATAGCACTTTGGTTAAGGTGCTAAAAATGCAGAACACACACACACACACACACACACACACACACACACACACACACACACACACACACACACACACACACACACACACACACACACACACACACACACACACACACACACACACACACAACAACAAATTCATGACGTCGTCTTTGCTCAGGGTCAGAACATTCAGTACACAGATAAGTCATAAGTCCAGGCTGTACATCCCTGACCCTGTGTGTGTGTGTGTGTTGCGCACGTAAAGTTGTGTGCACACGTTTACGTGATTTCATATTACCAGCCTTGACAATCAAGTATTCCATCTACAAAGGAGAGTGTGGCATGCTATTCTATTGACAGTGCCCATGACGTCCGCTGTGGCCGTACATAAGGCACAGAACACATAATTGCTATGGGGTCATCATACAAGCCGCTCTTTGAATGGAGTGTGCTGCGCAAGCAGCAGTAAAATACATTCAGCTAACATATTTAGAACAATGTTAATGTGCAGAACAGTATCTCTAGTATACTAGGCCATCCTGGTGATGACTGCTGTACTGTCTGTTGCCTCCACCCTCAATGGGAAACATTAAAATAGTAGACTCCGCTCTCCACTTGATTTTAAGATGACAGGAAAGTAGCAACACATTCTTTCATGTCTCTCTGTACTTGCCAAAATTATATTCAACATATACAAATATTTTATTTGTGCTCATACTTTATGTGTATTTGCAGTGACATTTAGTGGTGTGGTGATGCACCAATTCTCATGTGAGTTTTCCCTATAGGTTTTGTCTGCATCGGCAACAGCTAACCGATCATGGTAAAAGTACATAACATGTGAAGATGTGTATCATTGAGAAGTATACTAAAGGTCATGTACAGTATTTGTGAAAATACTTGACTTACTTTACTTAATCCTCTTTACCCCGTTGAGGGGCATAGGGGTTCACCAGAGCTCTCCATCTCACTCTCTTCTGGGCCAGGGCTTTTGCTTCTTGCCAGCTCACTCCACACCCAAAAAACTGATTCAACCCCCCTATAAATGTGACACATATAAATTATGTTTGCTTTATTTAATTACTTCACTTCAAGGCATAAGCATATACATTTAATTGATATAACTCAAATATTATTAATAGTGCCAGATGTGATACATTTACATTATGTTGGCTTTATTTAAATGTATTTAATTATAATATATGCAAATGTATTGAATTGATGTAACTGAACAAATATTAATCGTGCTTACCTTAAATATATACATTTACAATATATGCATTTTTATTAAATTGTTCCAACTCAAATGTAATTAATAGTGCTTATACAAAATCTATTCATTTAACATTATGCATTTATATTACATTCATGTAACTCAAATCTTAGTAATGGAATTTAAAAACACATTGAAAATGAGTTCCAATGAAAACTCCCAGAGTCCCATAAACCACGCCTCTCACCAATTTTATTGAGTAGTTTTTAAGGCTGAAATCATTCTGAGAATATTGTTTGAATCCAACTCAATTTTATTAAGTACATTTTACAGATCTGAGAAGTGACTCCAGCCCTTTCCCTTGATTGGTCAAATAAGTTGGTCACATGTTATGCAAAGCATGCTGGGAACAGCATTTTTCTAGGTTTTCAGGGAAATGTTTAAGCTTTCGGGAGCTAAAAATGCTAAATGTATCATATCAATGTGTCTGCCTTGGCAAGATGACTGTCATATGTCAGAATTTGATTTGTCAGTATTTGAGCCTTAACCCTAACCCTAACTGCTAGGCTGCTAGTTTAAGCTTGAGCTCCCTCCCCATGCTAGGCTAAAAGAGAAGAACTCATGGTAACTTTGAGGTTATTGCGTTGGTTTTCTCTTAAATGTTCTGATTATTCAATAATCACTGCTATTGCATATATCCATTATGCATCTGTATGTTGATATTGTAAAACTTGAAACAAATCATCCAGAAGAAAACCTGAAACCGAACTCTTCTTATGTAAATGTAAAAGTATTTTAATTATCTTAGCTTAATTCCATAAAAATGAGTTGAACCAACACATTTACGTTAACATTTGTTTGAGTTGGACAAACGTAAATTAATTAAGTTCATATAATTAACTTGGCTTAAGTTAATGAAAATGAGTTGGACTAATTGAACAACATGCATTGCATTGAATGTAGATTTGACTTGGGACTACATATATCCCATATATAAATTTACTCATATAAAATGGGTGGAAAAGTTTCACACATTTAAAATGTGTTCAACTGAGAGATTATTTTTTTGCAATGTTCTTTAGGTCTTGGAGAGTGGAACGTCTCCAGGTGTTTCTTGGCCTACCCTGTTTCCTCTTTCCCTATGGATTGTAGTCCAGGGCCTGTCTTGTGATGTTGTTTGTGAAGATACACAGTTGAGATATATTTGACAAAACATAGACCTATATGGATGGATCTGTTGGCTGTTGTGCATGGAACAAATTAAGTATTACAGGTGTAATCTCAGTTACCAACTGCCCTCCCAGATCCTCCAGATCCTTACACTGACTTTAACCACACCCACCCCATTTAGCCACAAACATTTAGTGGCTAAAGTGGGTTTGATGTGGCTAAGTTCAGTGGGTCAGTCGGTGACTAAACGAGTGCCTTAACACAATTGTCTCTGGCTGTTCATGAAATGCATCTCAACACCAGACACTGATATCTCTCGGCCCGCCTTGCCCAACTAATTAGCATACATATTTTAGGCCAAGCCCGGCCCGAAACGTCGGGTTGGGTAGGGTCGGGTTCGGGCAGAATTTGAGAACTCTAGCTCTGATCAGTGAATCAGTCTAAATTCACTCCAGAACTTAATTTCAAATCTACCACTGCACACAGACAGAACAGTATAGGGTGTATTGGCCCTTACTACTCAGGTCACGAAACTGATGGAATGTATTTGCTATCAAATTTGACATGTTTATTATTGCATTTTGTTGCTAGGACACAGACAGTATACATATTTATCATGAGAAGTGTCTGAGACTCTTTTGTATTTGTACCTGCAGCTGCAGCACCGATGTCATAAAACGTGATTCCCTTCTTGCCATGACCCCTGTTTCTCCAGGTCCTTTGCGAAGGCATCCACATAGGCATGGTTGCCGCAGCGTCACCGGTTCGATTCCCGATCCGGATGATGTTTGCCGCATGTCGCTCCCCATCTCTCTCCCCATTTCCTGTCAGTCTACTGGACCTCCCTTGGTCAATAAAGGCAAAAAAGCCCCCCCCCCCCCCCTCCAAAAAAAGAAATGTCAAGGTCTCCACTTAACTCTGACAGTATACAAATGAAACCAAATGGACCCGCAAGGGTCCATTTGGTTTCATTTGTATACGGGTTCATTTGGTTTCATTTGTATACTGTCAGAGTTACTTACTTGTAAAGTTCAATTTAGACCTCCCAAAAGGAACCCAGAGAGTCTAGTTTTTGTCAAGTACCTTGAAAAATAACCATAAAAACCAACGTGAAAAAGAATCGTGATAAAATCGTGTATCGTGATACAGCTTGGGAAAATATTGTGATATTGTATTTTTCCATATCGCCCACCCCTAATCCACAGCCATCTTCCGAGCCAACTCGTACGTACATCTCCAGGTGGACCTGGGAACCATCCAGAACATCAATGTGCGAGTCTGTGCTGTCTCTGAGTGACGCATTGTACATTTTGATGAAACCAGCACAGCACATGGTAACCAGCTAGGCCCTAAGTGTTGTTCTGCTTCTGAATCTGAAAAGACATGATAAATGAATGGATGGTCTGCAGAACCAGGCACACTAATATAAAAGTACAGAAGGTATAGCCAGTGATGGAAAGTAACTGTAAGTAAGTACTGTACTACTGTACTGACTTTACACAGGAAAAAGGACGCCCCTGCCTTGCACAGTCCCATGAGAACTCTATCATCCATAACATGAACGATACTCTCATGACTAATTGGAAATGACGCAAGTTCGGGGACTGATCAACCTGAGCTGGCCGCCTCCGGCGAGGGTGTATAGTGTATAATGGCTGAAACACCCTAAGACCTAGAGGAACACTACTGATGATGTGTCCTAGATTAAAACCTAACCCCAGCCCCCCCCCCCCCCCCCCCTTGCATCCATCATTCACCACCAAGATGACACACACACACACACACACACACACACACACACACACACACACACACACACACACACACACACACACACACACACACACACACACACACACACACACACACACTCTCTCGCATGTGCCTGCACAAAGGAAATAAACATCTTATCCTGTGTTTCTTAAAACTGAGAATTTTCATTTTTGGAGCTGTGTGAAGCACAGGCTCCCTATACGTGGCCGTGTGGGTCTGTCTGTCTGTGTGTGTGTATGTAGCCTGAACTTCCTAAACTTCGGCACGCTACTAGTCCCACAGTTTTGCCACCACACACTCGCGCCATATGTCAAATCGACCGGCTTACTCGGGAATCGTGGGCTAGTAACTTGCTAAGAGAATGGTTCAATAGTTTAATTGATATTAATTTATTAGTGAATTAATTTTCCCCATTGACTTATAATGGGAATCGCAAAAACTCACATTCAATTATTTGTCTCTCGCAAACCATAGGGGCTAGAGTTTCAAGACTTGGAGAGGAGGTTCATAATGATTTCAAGGATTAAATAAAAAATAATTGTGTCATTTGGCCGCATGGTGGCGCCATAACACCCCACTTTACGTTTTGGCCTGTAACTCTTGAACCGTAGGTCGGAAAATTAAAAATATTTTTTCCCTGGATTCCTTGGGTGATGACGCATCTCCCCATATAGGCCACGCCCATTTGCGCCATGATAGATTTTCCGCCATCTTGAATTTTCTCCAAAACACACTTTTTGCTCCTTTTCCTACATATTTTCTTCAAATGTCACAAAAATCGGTACACATGATCCACCACACACACACACACACACACACACACACACACAGCTCCACTTCACACGGGTGTGATTTTATTATTTATATTGCAAATATTTACATTTTTACTCCCCTGCAATTATTTCACAGCTTTAGTTTACAGATTTGTATTATAATTACAAAACATGCATTAACCACTTAAGCCCTATTTTTACTTATAATCTAATATTTCTATATTGTGATATTGACACAAACTGGACCAGAGTCCTTGAGCAAGACTCTGCACCCTAGTTGCTCCCGGAGAGCAGGTTGGTGCCTTGCATGGTTTCCTCCGCCATCGGTGTGTGTGTGTGTGTGTGTGTGTGTGTGTGTGTGTGTGTGTGTGTGTGTGTGTGTGTGTGTGTGTGTGTGTGTGTGTGTGTGTGTGTGTGTGTGTGTGTGTGTGTGTGTGAGAATGAGTGAATGTAATGCAAATATCTCTGTAAAGCGCCTTGGATAAAGGCGCTATAAATGCACCATTTACCATTTGCTAAAACCTTTCACTTTACAAAAAGATTAGAAAAATGTGACTCCTTAACCATTCTACTACACCATCACTGCATTCTGGTAACTGACAAAAGATGATGCGTAATCACTCTTGTGTGAGTCAGTTTGTTTACAAGTGTCAAAATGGAAGCGGATATTTGACTCATAAATGTCATGAGCAATGACCTGCAGGGTGGAGTTAAAAGTAGGCCATATTATTATTAGAATCCAAGGTCATCCCCAATGGACTCCAGTCTTTCTTCTCTGTGCCTTTAACCCATTCAGGCCGGGTACACATTTTAGTGTATGGGAGGGGCTTACAGTACATGTACAGTATGTATCAAAATATTTGTTTTTGTAGGCTAATTTCTGATTTGGGCCTAACTATAGGTTAGGCCTAAACAGATGTGGAAGGTTGAATTGTACCACCATGATGAAAACATTACAATGATGTTCTTGACAATGTGAATGACTGTTCTTGTGCTTTCTAGTCCCACAGACCTCCATGGATAGTGATTACAAACGCCTTGGCTGTGGATCGAGCACAAGACAACAAGACAATACATTATTATGCATTGCAAATACCGATTATTTGCATTGCAAAATGATATGATACAAAGTCAAACGATACGATATGTTGCTGTTTTCCTATCGATATACTTCGATTGTTAAAATTAAAATATATATATTTTTCAATGCAGTTACTATATCATTACACCCCTAGTTTGGATGCGTGTGTGTGTGTGCGCGCGTGCGTGTGTGTGTGTGTGTGCGCGCGCGCGCGCGCGCGGTGTGTGCATGTATGTTTGTGGTGTGTTTGTGTGTCCATTCTCCCTGGTACTGGGTGATATGTGATTACTGCTTGGTCGATGGAGAGGCTTCACTCATTAAGCCTCATCACCGCTAAACTTAATGGACATACAGAGTAAAAATAGACAGGGCTACAACCTTTTAACACTGGCCATACCTGTATGTGTGTGTGTTTGATTACCACTTACTAAAGGGAAGCCGTGCTCGCTGGTATGGAAGAGAAACATTTAGTCATTGTGTGTGTGTGGGTGCGTGCGTGCGTGCGTGTGTGCGTGTGTGTGTGAGAGAGAGAGAGAGAGTGAGTGAGTGATTACTGTCATTTAGTAAAAGGAAGTTAGAGAAATATTGTCAGGCATTGTGCATGTTTTGGTGTGTGTGTGACTGTGTGTGTCAATCAAATCACAGGTACTGTTTGCACCGCAGTCTCAGTGTGATGATTCCTGTTTCCTGTCAGTTTTTATGCCAGCGGTTGAGGGTTTGGTTGGCTTGGGGGTTTGACCTTCGAACATACGGTGGAGTAAGGAGGCTTCACTCCATCAAGAGTACACGTACGCATGCAACACCCAGCCGGTTTGAAGACAGGTGGATACATAGGCCTACATTCTTGTCACTTTCACTGACCAAACCCACTTAGCCATTAAAACCTTCTCTGGCTGTACACATGCATCACAAACAGTGTGTGTGTGTGTGTGTGTGTGTGTGTGTGTGTGTGTGTGTGTGTGTGTGTGTGTGTGTGTGTGTGTGTGTGTGTGTGTGTGTGTGTGTGTGTGTGTGTGTGTGTGTGTGCGTGTGCGTGCATGAAACAAAATGCACTATAGAATTCAGGGAGAGCTATTCTGCAGTAGGCCTACAAAATGTATGCTTCTGCAAATTACGTCAATGACTTGCACAGATAATTATTTAATGACTATAAATCCTCTGTTTTACGTTAACTCCAGAGAGTGCACAATACAAATGCACCAAATGGACACTCTTACAGATCCACTCTTCAGAATTAAATAAACGCTGAGGGTTTTATTGTGTGTTTTCTTTTTGAATAAAGCAGTTTGACGCCAGTCCAGTTGTATCCGAGCTTTTAGAGAGTGTGTCTGGTGTGTCTGTGTATACCCTAATATGTAGCCTAGTAAACTAGACTCCTCCTGGCTTCTGATTAATTTACGAGGCTACCTAATATGCTTTTGATCAATCGGGATGGGTATAGAGACCATAGAGCTGGGGTAGGCAACCTTAGGCACGGGTGCCAACATTGGCACAGGGGAGGGTGATCACTGGCACACTGGCAGAAGTGTGCTGAAAGAGAGAGGATTTTTATTTTAGAATCAAATATTTGTTTTAAACGTGGTCAATTAAATGAAGTCACCTAATTTGCAGAAAATTACATCCTGCACATAATTCTACATTCATTAAAATTCTGAATTTTGAATGGGGAGGGAGTCATGGAGATATAGGGGTGTCATTAAAATGTATGTTGACATGGCACACTGACCATCTAGAAAATAAAAACATGGCACTTCATTTCAAAAAGGTTGCTGACTGCTGCCATAGAGTATAGTAGAGACACACCATGGTGTTATGGATCTAGCAGGTGGTGAACACCTGTTTGCTGTGGGACCTTTCCACACACACATGCACACACACAGAGCTATCGTGAGCAGCCCTAATGACGTTTACAATTAGCAGCAGTCGCTGATTGTGTTTGTGAAGTGTCTGGGGCATCGCCAGGGTTCGATAAATCAGACCGATAAATGACCCTGGGAGAGACCTTAAAGGCCACAGCAGATTAATCTCGATCCATGTACACAACAGGGACTTGAACACTGCCAGCAGGTGACATTTTACAAAATGACTCAATTTAGCAGCTATTTCTTTCCTTGCACTTCAGGCTTCTAGGTGCCCCTAGATGCACAAGTTTCAAAATGTACAAATATTAACCGAATAGGTATTTGGAAAATACTGGAAAATACTGCTGGACGCTGGAATATATTTTTCACAAATATATGCGGAAGATATACAGTCAAAATATGTTCACATAATCACATATTTCCTCTTAAATGTTATTGTTTTTATTTAATCTAAAACAATCTAATACACCCTTTGGAATAATCTATAAAATATACAATTATTTGGACAATGACATAATCTAATGCAACACACACACACAGAGTATGTGTGTATATTGTGCCTGCTTTGTAGGTCTAAGCGTCTGGTCTTGAAAACTCACAGATTATGATATACTGCAGTGGTTCTCAACCTATGGGTCGGGACCCCCAGGGGGGTCCCCACATTATTTTGGGGGGTCCCCAGATGATTAACTTAATGTGCAACATTATTTTCTCACTCAACAGTAAACAAACCAAGATAATACTATAGAGGGTTTATGCACATTTTAAAGTGACAATTTAAGGACTTTTTAATACATCTAAAATCACATTGGCCAAATTGTCAAATATTAGACTCAGAAATTGTGAAAATAGTCGATCTACATGCTCATGAGCATGTAGATCGGCTATTTTCACAATAGAACCGTGTTGTACAAAATGTAATTCCTCAACAACTCTTAGGGCTCGTTAGGGTGGGGGGTCCCCAGTTAAAATATGATTATTTTGGGGGTCACAGCCTGAAAAGGTTGAGAACCACTGTATGATTGATTGATTGATTGAAGAATTTATTAGAAGTTTGCAATAGAAAAAAGTACAGTTTCATGACAGTACAAATCACTGGTACAAGGTCAACTAAAAGGAGATCCTAGAAAGCCGAGGCTTATTTCCACAGGAACCACACTTTAAGTATCTCATATAACATTGAAAGACAGACGGATAGAACATAGTAGGCCTACTTTATCTAGGATAATATCAGTTTCAAAAGCATAACATCAAAAACAAAAAAAAGAGAAAAAGGTGGGGGGGGGGGGGGGGGGGGGGGGAGCATGGGGGCTTAGTCTATTTACAAGTCACGGGTAGCAGCTGTCTGAAGGTGACTTTTCATACCAATTTTGAAGGAGGCTAGGGATTTGCTCTCCTTTAGGGCTTGTGGAAGGGCGTTCCACATGTTGATGGTGTAGCAGGAGAACGAGTTAGAGCCTTGTTTAGTGTTAAATCTACGTTGATGATGATTAGTGGAGCTGCCTCTGGTGTTGTGATTGTGAACATCCTTGACCTTTAAGAAGTAGTTTGTCAGGTACATGGGAATCTTGGAGGTGTAGTGTATCTTGTACACCAGGCCCATTGCAAGATGCTGTACTCTGTCAGCTACTTTGAGCCATCCCACGCTTTCGTGGTGATGATCGGTAAGGTGGGTCTGAGGAGGGAGACCAAGCACAACCCTAATTAGTTTGAAATAATAATGCTTCATTCTGCTGTTTTTTACAAACGACTCATTGTACATGACTAAGCTGGTCATCTAAATTCATAGAAACCATGTTTCACATTCTTTGTGATGGTGAATTTCTGGGAAATAATTAATTGTGAGCTTTTCAGCCGAGCACAGGTTCAATGTAGGCTACACACAAATAACTTTGATGTTGATGATGTGTAGGCCTACACTTGACATCAAAACAGGACATAAAACAGAGTGAGTGAAAGGTGGAGAGGAGAAAGAATGGGTAATTCTGGAAATATTCAGCGGTAACAAAGTAGGCCTAGACCTATTCATGGATTTTTACATCTGATCAAATAAAATAAAATGTTTATTTTGTTTAAATTGCACTGCAGTACCTGTCTTACCCAATTCAATTAAATTCAAGGTGCAATTGGCAGGGTGTTCTAACTCTCTCATAGGGGATAGGGTCTCCTTTATATCCAACTAAGGCTCAGAGTAACTATTTCATTAAAAACATTGTATTTTGCTTATCGAAATCTTGATCACGATTAAAACTGTAGTTTTAGTATGAAATGTGCTCAAGTTGTTCTGTGATTTAAATTAGATGTTTTTCGTGAATACAGTGCCCGTCAGAGATGTAACATTACAATCCCAATAGCTCAGAAACACTGCAAATGTTAAAGTGGGAGATAGTGTGTGTACAAGCTCTACAGCTATTTCCCATTCAACAGCATATAACCATAATGAAAGCAGTGGTGGAGACAAGACCAACAAAGAGAAGGGTGGCCCTGAACTGACGATCAGATAGTGAAGACCATCAGTGATTAAACGCCAATACTGCCATCTAGTGGAGAACACATGATTGTATTACATTGATGTGCCAAGTAACCCATCTACTTAGAAAGGTAATACTACTGGTCTGGTCTCCTACAGTTGTCCATTTCAAGTTACAGCAAGTGTATCTGGAATTTCTCAAGGATTCAGTCAGTTCAATGTCTAATGAACCTCAGTAAAAAATAAGTTCACCACACCCTACAGAAAAAGAGGCTATGCAGCCTTAGCCTACAATACGCCTGTGTCATATTTTTTAGTAAGACAATACTTGATACATTTGCCTTGTTGTAAAGAATGTCATGAGGGCAGGAAGGTGGAAGCAGCAAGGATGTGTATGACATGCCTCACATACTGGTCTTGAACCCATGACACTATAATTACAGTAGGTTGTCTGAGGCCACACTTATTTCAGTTCCCAAACTGTAAAATCTGAATTCGTAATCCATACTTGACACTGGTAGGGATGATGTGTTGTGCATAGTATATAATATATAAAGTACATTATACCAATGAAGAAACAGACTTGTCAAGTTTATGAACGTACTGTATTTTACAAAACAATAACATTAGACAATACAAATATTGAAACGTGTGGAAACATGAACATATAAATATTTACAACATGAAACATAACTTCCATACAACAGTACGGAAAAACATTTAAAATGCAAGGAAGCACCTTTGGTAAAAATGTCACTGAATAAAACTTCAATAAACTTACCAATGAAGAAACAGACTTGTCAAGTTTATGAGCGTACTGTATTTTACAAAACAATAAAAGTTGACAATACAAATATTGAAACGTGTGGAAAGTGACATAAACATATAAATATTTACAACATGAAATATAACTTCCATACAACTGTGCGGAACATTTAAAATGCAAGGAAGCACCTTTGGTAAAAAATATCACTGAATAAAACTTCAATAAACTTCCTGAGTCCAAATATTGTCTGGGGCAGTGAGCATTTGATTGTTGATAGTTATAAGTCAGATATGGATGGATATTCCTTCCACATAGAAGACAACTGGCCTGTTGTCCTCAGCGGTAAAGTCCACAATCTCCCTTGACAGACAGACACCTTTGTACGCAGAGCGCCTCATTCTGTCCGTCACAGGCGCCTCACATTTTTCTTGCTGCGAGCACTGCCTGGGAGAATAGCGGACATCTTTGAGTGTCGAGCAATGCGGGGCGTCACCGTTCTGCAGGGAGTAGAGCCGTGGAAAGGTTCCTGGCAGCAGGTGCAGAATTCGAAGCCGCAGCTGGCACGTGTGCATGTCGCCTTCTGAGCCTCCACCAGGTGCTTGGAAGGTGAGCCACAGCGTATACAAGAACGCAGAGACTCGTGCTGCTTAAGACCACTGGCCGCCTGTTGGGGGAAATTAACACACATGTTAGTATATAGGAAGTGAACTGCTCAATGAATGACACATTTCTTTGTATTTGTTTCTGCACACCCTAACGCCCAATTCATACTTAAATGCCATGTGTTGAAAATAGCCCAAAATGAACTCGCAACGCATTGCATCCGCAAGGCAAAAACTCTTAGGCAGGCTTGCTGAATGTTCACCTTATGATATGCCCAGTTTTGAAACAATTGGCATAATTTCCCTCATCGGTTGGGGCCAGATATCACACAATTTGACAAATGTGGCTTTAAAAATAATAATACTGACACCATATAAACAACAACTCAAACCAAACTCAGTCACCTGTACGTATTCACTGTGGCGAGATTCATTGGGGGTTCGTCTGCCAGCCTTGTAGTTTGGGGTGGATGAGGAAGGGGTGGAGTACAACGCACGAGACTGCATGCTGGACAACACCACCCTGGCATCTCTGTTCAGAAGGCACCAATTCTCCTGTCCTATAGAGTTTCTTGAATCCTACAGAAGAATGAATATGGGGGGTGATGAACACAGCATGGTACAGCAATCAGGAATTAATTAAGATGCCAGTTCTAAAGAAACAAAACATTATGGAGGGATGTTATGTGAACATTCCATGTTGGTAGTACAGTAGAGAAGCAATCAGTACTTGTTCTGTCCTTGGTTAATTATAAAAAGTACCAAACCAGAAATAAGCAGAGTTATAGGTTTACATAAAAGGAGGAGTAATCAAAGCATTTAAAGCATGATAGAAGTTTATTCAGATGTTTGACAAAGGGCTTTACAAGACTACTGTGTATATGAAAGAAAATCAGTAGTCTGAGCTCCGAATCCTACTTGCAAGTGGAAATAAAGGCTAGAAGTAATCAATCTGACAGTCAGAGTCAGTCAACTAGCTCTACATTACTCTGGCAACGTGTTGCATGACACTAAATTATGCCAGATTGGAAGGCCTACATTAAGTATGTGTACTTAAAAGTATGCATGTGTCGCTGAAGGCCATCTATTCACAAGATGGGAGTGAATTTTGTCCTTACCTTCAGCACCGCCAGGGCCTGTTGACACCGGTTGAGAGCAGCTGTATCTTCATTAATTATTTTCCTCCAGGACCTGCTCACCTTTCTACAGCTGGAAAAAAGACACAAAAACAAAAAAACATTACATAAATTTGCAGTACAAGATGTGGATGGACCAGGTATACAAATATACACCATTAGCTTAACAGGATCATTCACTAGTCACACGAGTCAAATCAATATGGTGTTGTAGGCCTACCGTACTCTAGCTGTAATACTTTTTTAAATACTGATCTCCTGCCCTTTTTGGTTGTTGGCAAAAATATTTAAATTAGTTGTTAATAGCACAAAGTTGTTTGTTACGTTTTGGCTGTTCACCCTGATGCCTATTGCCCATGCTACCCGAAATCCACTTTGGAGTGGATCAGTTATGAAACTGTTCAAGGTCGGGTGTGTGGGAAAGTGAGACATTTTATGCAGTGCTCATGTTTTCCCCTAGTCCGGGAGCAACAGTTGTTCACATTTCTCTGACCTCAATACAGCTTTTAAGTACAGATATTCTTTATTTCCAGTTTCTCCGTTACCTGATGAGGTCCATGTCTCCCAGCAAAGCCAGTACGTTGGTCAGCACCGACCTCATGTTCCTGGAGATCAAAGAGGAGAATACATCCACATATTCCCTCCCCATTTGCCGTCCAATCACTCTGTCCAATAGGTGGTCCTCTGCAACCCTATCCACCACACTCCAGTCATGCCTGCAACGTCACAAATAGAGATCAGCAGAGTGTTATGGTAAAAATCCACAACTTTTTTCTTTCATTTTTTTTAATGTCAGCGATGATGACATGCAAGATATATTGTTGCTGCTGCTGTGAGTGATGAGACTGTACCTATTATTGTTTTCCTGGTAGCTCTTTTCCAGTGCTTCACATGCAGCCTGCCCGAACTTAACTACGGGCTGCAGGTTGAGGTTACTTTGGGACCGTGTCTTCCAGTGGCACATTTTAGGTGTAGAAGTGAACACAGTCCCAGAAAGGACTAGGTCTCCCTTACATTTGGACGGAGAATGAGTCAGAGGAGCTCTTGACTTTTCTTGACGTAGTTTAGTCGGGGTGGAGTGCTGTTCCTCGCTTCCATGCTCAACATCATTTCTGCTGTTGTGCAGGGACAGGTAGCCGCTGTCCTGCAACACCTCATCCAGGAGGAACTGCTCTCCTTTGTGAATGTTCTTGTTTTCCTTGTTGTTGACTGGCCCGCTGTTGTCGAGAGGAAACAATTCAGTAGTCACACCCAAAGGTGTAAACTGAGGTTTGGCTGGGATGTGCTCTTTCAATGGGGAGGCTGGGATGTGCTCTTTCAACGGGGAGGCTGGGATGTGCTCTTTCAACGGGGAGGCTGGGATGTGCTCTTTCAACGGGGAGGCTGGGATATGCTCTTTCAATGGGGAGGTTTTGGTCTTAAGTATTTGCTTAGATGCTGTAGCTGCAGCAGAAAAGTCCTTCTCCATGTTGCTGCATGGAGCCCTGAACTTCTCGTAACTAGATGTGCATTTCATGGTTATCGGTTCACTTGGAGATGCACAAATCATGAAGTCCACCCCTATAAACAAACAAAGAAACAGAAATTATAATGAGGAAAAGAGATACATAGTAGGCTAGAGTCGACCATTACATGATCAGGCTGAACCCAACAACACCGTTCATGTAGGCTACGCTAAACTAGTCACAGTTGCCTACTCTTGAAACATTTTAGAGACACATAATCTGTTATCTCAATATGAGAGACACCATGCTTTTCACAAATCCTGAAACCATATTGTGTATTCCGTGTAATATAAATAGCCATAAATTATAACTTCCAGTAGAGGGTGCTAATAGTATTAGCACCCTCTACTGGAAGTTATAATTTATGGCTATAATATAAACGCTGTTCCCTCCAGTTCTACACGAGAATAGTGCAACATTCTACCCAAAATTTTTTTGGCGCGGTATGCATTTGGCGCAAAGACTAGGTAACGCAACCACACTAGATTGTTTTAAAAATAGACTAAACCACAAGTCTGCCAATTAAATACAATAACTAAGTGACTGTCTATAGCTTGTTCCCAACTATAATGTAAAACTATTGAATTGCTGTAGTAGTGACACATTATCGGGCGCACTCCGTTTACGCGCGCAACTCAAGTTATTTTAAATAAAATACAATGACTTGACGACATCTCTTTTGCGTTTTCTATCCGTGAAGTTCTGGTGAAGTTATGCCTAAAACACCTTTGTTGAACGTAGGCTAGTTATAAGTAGTAATAAGGTTAGCCGCATTAGCTTGCTACTTGCTAGTAACTTAGCTCAAGTTGTGGACTGGACATGTCGTCAACCACACCAGTTTGTAAACCGACCAAATACAATATAAAGCAGCATCATGCTGTATATAGTACGTTCTATAAACACCTCTTACCTCGTATTAAGATTGTCTTTATTGAAGTAATAATCTCCTACTCCTAGTTTTCCATGCAACAACAACAACAGCAAACTCCACTATAGTACTATTACGTCGTCGTCTACAACTTACTACGTACGTATCCAGAGGTAAGATGTGTGAACTGAGCTGCCTGCAGTGCGTAGCGGCGGCCGCCGCCAGATTCCTCATTTAAAATCGGTGCCAAAATTCGTGCAGCCAATGAGAGCGCAGCTCGCCCACGCCTGCCCGGCGCGTGCTTTAAATCTGTAGCCAATGGCAAGCCGCGAGACAACCCTGGGACAACCCACTCCAGCCTATGACTCCAGCGTGTTGACGTGATTGGTTCTCAAAGTGGGGTTCGGGGACCCCCAGGGGTCTTTGAGGGAGTTCCAGGGGGTCCTCATCTAAATGATAGATTTCAAGGTGTAACCTACCCTATTTTTTGATTTGTACACTCGGATTTAAATTATCATTGATTTTACAACATAAATTGGGTTCCCAGGCAGAGATAGAAATACAATTAAATAGCTTAAATGCATGTCAAAGTGTCTAATTGGAGGCCTTCTTGACGTGAAAGTTTGAGAACCACTGGTAGCCTTTTTCTCCCAATTTTTATGCTTTTGTAATTGATGTTATCCTTTTTCTGCTTTTGAAATTGATGTTATTCTATGTTCTAGCTGTCTGTCTTTCAATGTTATGAGATACATAAAGTGCTTTATATGAGATACTTAAAGTGTGGTTCCTGTGGAAATAAGCCTCGGCTTTCTAGGATCTCCTTTTAGTTGACCTTGTACCAGTGATTTGTACTGTCATGAAACTGTACTTTTTTTCTATTGCAAACTTCTAATAAATTCTTCAATCAATCAAAAACTCCTGTGTGTAAATAAGCCGTAAAGCTTACCAGGATCTAATTTTAGTTGACCTTATACCAGATTTGTGCTGTCATGAAACTACTTTTTTTCTGTAGCAAACTGCTCTTCAATCAAAACCTACTTGACAGGATCCCGACCCAGGAGGACCAGTTAGGCCTACATTACATCGATAGTCAAATCTTGGAGACGATGAATTCAGTGGT
The DNA here is from genome assembly GCF_963921795.1 of Nannobrachium achirus. Lineage (NCBI taxonomy): Eukaryota > Metazoa > Chordata > Actinopteri > Myctophiformes > Myctophidae > Nannobrachium > Nannobrachium achirus. The sequence continues at coordinate 15,461,368 of NC_137833.1, forward strand.
TCTCCAACTTTAATTCCAAGTGACATAACGTACACGACAAAGGAGAAGCATAAAGGGCAAGGGTGGCCTTGTCATGAAACTGTACCTTTCCTCTGCAAACTTCTAAAGTCTTCAATCAAAACTGAAGATGCAGAAATAGTAAAGAACTAGTGATTCAACGACACAATGTTGCCATCTAGTGGAGAAGACATTGTGCTTCATGCCGAGTAACTAAACTCTACTTGCCTTAGCAGCACAAGTAGGTTCTTCTAATCACCTAGTTGTCCATTTCGAGTTGAAAGTGCTCTAGAATGTAGTAATAACTGTTCAACCTTGTGAATGCAAGGTAACCTACAGCAAAATGAATCCATGTAGCCTGTACAGTAAGCCTACTGTATGTCAGCATATAGTAAGTTTTAGTTTACAATGTTCATTTAAAGAATTTAATGGGGGAAGGAAGGTCAAGGTGTAAGCAGCAAGAATGTGTATGACAGGTCTCATGTACTGGGCTTGAACCCATTACACCAATGTATTAGGTTGTCTGAGGCCACACTTTCCTAGCCTGGGGCCAGCCTAGATACTAATGCATCTAGCTAACTAACTGCAGTGTCTATCATTCCCTCCTTGTTTTAACATGGCTGGGATGTCTAGCTCAGCTAGGCTAACACTTTCTTAGACAGTAAGATCTGAATTCTTAACCCATACTTGACAGTGGGGATGAGGTATTGTGAATAATACAAAGAGACAGCAGTTTATGGAGAGACTGTATTTACATACAAAAATAAAATTGTCAATACAATTTATTGAAACGTGTATAATTTACAACATTGACATAAAATAAAACACCCATAACTGTACAGTTAAAAACATTAAAAGTGCAACAAAGCACCATTTATTTTGGTTAAAAACGTTAAACTTTCTAGCTCATCCAAAAAAAGTGACACATTTTCTATCTATCAATTACACACCTCATTAAGCCTTGAATTCGTGGAGATTGTTGGTCACATTCCTGAGCCAATAATTTGAGGAGATTGTTGGTCACATTTCTGAGCCAATAATTTGACAACGGAGGATTAGGAGGCTCATCAATTATTGTCATAGAAATTAGAAAAAGTATCAATGAATTCAAGGATTCAATGGGATGTGCAATTGATAGAAAATTCACTTTTTGGATGAACTCCTTTAAGAGTCCAAATATTGGCTACAAACAGACGCATTTGTTCTCGGAGCACTGCAGTCTGTCCATCACAGGCGCTTTACATTTTTCTTGCTGCGAGCACTGCCTGGGAGAATAGTGGACATCTTGGAAGTGTGTCGAGCAATGCGGGGCGTCACCATTCGGCAGGGGGTCGAGCCGTGGAAGGTTTCCTGGCAGCAGGTGCAAAACTCAAAGCTGCAGCTGGCACGCGTGCATGTCGCCCTCTGAGCCTCCACCAGGTGCTTGGCAGGCGAGCCACAGAGCTTACAAGAACGCAGAGACTCGTGCTGCTTGAGACCACCGGCCGCCTGTTGGGGAAAATGAACAAATGTTTTAGGGAGTGAACTACTCCATGAATGAAAGGCATTTCTTTGCGTGAACAGGGAGATTTGTTTTCCACTGTGACAAACGGGGGCAGCCCTCTATTCAGAAACACCCCTATTCAGAAATACCCCAACTGAGGTTAGGGTTAGGTGACACCTCCATTTAGAATAATGGAAGTCAATCTTCTGAATAGAGTGTGTAACCGTGACAAACAAAGTTTGTTTCTGCTCACCCCAATTAATGCCCAATTTATACTATATGAACTCTCACAAAACGCTCTTTGCCATGGGCGTGCTTGTAGATCGTCCATTTTTGCCAAATGTTCACCTTATGAGATGACATGCCCAGTTTCGAAAACATGGCATGATTGCCCTCATCAGTTGTGGCCAGCCCAGGTACCATACAAATGGGGCTTTACAAATAGAATGCTGACACAATATAAACAAAACTCACCTGTATGTATTCATTGAAGCGAGAATTGTTGGACAAAGGGGTTCGTCTGCCAGCCCTGTAGTTCGGGGTGGCTGATGTGGATGAAGGAGTGGAGGATGCAAGAGACTGCATGCTGGATAACACCACCCTTGAGAGGGTATCATTTCTGGTCAGAATGCACCAATTCTCCTGTCCTGAAGAGTTTCTTGACTCCTACATAGACACAGAATGAATATCAGGAATTAACATGTGGCGACAGTTCAAAAGAAACTATGAAGGGATGTTATTTTAAAATTGCATGTTGAGATTCAATCAGTACTTGTTCTGCCCTTGGTTAAATATATAATAAGTACCAAACCCGAAAAAGCCAGTTTTACATAAGTGGAGGAGGAACCAAAACAGTTACGATATTACTATAGTTTATTCAGATGATATTGGACATAGGGTTTTATAAGACCACTGTGTGTAAACAAGATAAAGCCAGCTGTCCTACTTGCAAGTGGAAATAAAGAATAGAGGTCATCTGACACTCTGAGTCAACTAGATGTTCAAAAACACTGTTACATGACAAGTGTGCAAGACTGGAAGCTCTATGGTCTTAACTCCAGGTGTACTTAACATAAGCATGAGGGCCTCATGACCATCTATTCAGAAAAGATGGGAGTGAATTTGTGTCTTTACCTTCAGTGTCGCTCGAGCCTGTTGACACCTGTTGTGAGCAGCTGCATCTTCATTAATTATTTTCCTCCAGGACCTGCTCACCTTTCTACAGCTGGGAAAACACATAAACAACAAATTAAATTGCTGTACAAGATGAAGATGGACCAGGTAAACAAATAGGCACCATTAGCTAAAACGTCTCATTCACTAGTAAAATAATTGAGTTGAAGCTAAACATTGTGTTGTAGTAGGCCTACTCTAACAGCAATACTTTAAATCCTGATCTCCCGCTCTTTTCTTTTGACCTCTCTTGTTGCAAAAAAAAATAAAAAATGTAGGGCACAAACTGCTCACCCAGGTGCCTATGCTACCTGAATTATTGAATAAACTGTTTGGAGTGGATAAGTTGTAGAACAGTTTAAAGTCAAGAATGTGGGAGAGATTATGCAGAGCTCATATAGTCCAGGTGCAACATGTGCAATTTCTGACCTCAATACAGCTTAAACGATGAAATGAGTCAAGATTATAATTCTAATAATTAATACATCTATTACTTATTCTTGTTCTGCACATAGAACATTGGCTGATATAGAAAATTCAGTCAGCTAAACAAATCTTCCACTCAAAGCAACTACTCATAGATTTCCAGTTGTCCTGTTACCTGATGAGGTCCATGTCTCCCAGCAAAGCCAGTACGTTGGTCAGCATCACCCTCATGTTCCTGGAGAGCAGAGAGGAGAATACATCCACATATTCCCTCCCCATATGCCCTCCAATCACTCTGTCCAATAGGTGGTCCTCTGCAACCTTATCCACCACACTCCAGTCATACCTGCAACATCAGAGATCAGCAGAGCGTTAAAGTCAAGTCTTATTTAAAAACCGATGATGACATGCAAGATACATTGTTGTTGCTGCTGTGCTGATGACTGTACCTCTTGTTTTTCAGGAATCCCTTTTCAAGCTCTTCACACACAGCCTGCTGGAACTTCACTATGGGCAGCAGGTTTTGGTCACTCTGGGACAGAGCAGTGGTGGACGCCACAGAGCTTTGCGACTGCTTCTTCCAGAGGCACATTCTAGGTGTAGAATTGAACACCGTCCCAGATGGGGCTACTTTACATTTAGATGTAGAAAGTTTATATGGGGACCTTTTAGATGGAGAAAGTTTATATGGGGACCGTTTAGGTGGAGAAAGTTTATATGGAGAACGTTTAGATGGAGACCACGTCGGTGCGCTTGACTTTTCTTGACAAAGTTTAGTTGGGGTGGAGTGCTCTTCCTCACTTCCATGCTCATCATTTCTGCTGTTGTACAGGGACAGGTAGCCGCTGTCCTGCAACACCTCATCCAGGAGGAAATGCTCTCCATTGTGACTGTTCTTGTTTTCCTTGTTGTTGACTGGCCCGCTGTTGTTGAGAGAACACAATTCAGTAGTCACATCCACGGGTGTGAACTGAGGTTTGGCTGGGATGTGCTCTTTCAATGGGGAGGTTTTGGCCTTAAGTGTTAGCTTAGCTGGTGTAGCTGCAGCAGACAAGTTCTTCTCCATGTTGCTGCATGGAGCCCTGACCTCCTCCTCGTAAAAAGATGGGCATTTCATGGTTATCAGTTCACTTGGAGACGCACAAATCATGAAGTCCACCCCTATAGGAAAAAAAGAAACAAAAATTGTATATTAGGCTCAGATATAGAGACTAGGCTACTAGTAGACCATTACATCAAGCTGGAGGACACCGTTCGTGTAGGCTATGCTAAACTAGTCACAGCACTCTTAAACACATTTTTAGAGACACATACAGTATCTCAATACGTGAGACACCCAGTTCTTCACAATGAAAGAAACCATCCATGTATCCTGGAATATAAAGGCTTTTGCCTCTAGACTAGTAGTTCTTTTCTACACTAGAATTGTGCAACATTTGCCACCAAAGTTTTTGCGCGCCGCGGTATGCATTTGTCACAAAGACTAGGACACGCAAACATACTAGATTGAATTTAAAAGTAGACTACACGACTACACCACACACACATTAGTTTACCTATTAAATACAATAACTATAGAACTGTCTACAGCTTGTAATGTTCCCAGTGTGATATTGCCTAAACTACTGAATTTCTGTAGTGACACATTATCGGGGAGCACTCGGTTTACGCGCGCAACTCAAGTTATTTTAAATAAAACATTGGCGACATGGTGTTCTTTTGGGTTTTATCTATCCGTGCAGTTATAGTCCTGAACCCGTTTTAAAAATCACTTTTAGCACTTTTGAAAGTAGTCTGCGATAAGTAGGTACCCGGGTCTTACTAATAAGGTTAGCCGCATTAGCTTGCTAGTAACTTAGCTTAAGCTGTAAACGTACCAATATAAACTAAGCAGCATCATGCTGTATGTACAGTATGCAGTGCGTTATAAAAACCTCTTACCGCGTGTTTTAGATTGTCGTCAAAAAGATTGCCGCCAAGTTTTCCATATAATAGGCTCTGGTGTCTGGTCCAGCACGATCGATCACTAGTTCCACTATTTACTTTCTTTTACTAAAATGCGGCGCCAGCGCCAGATTCCTGGTTTAAAATCGGTGCTGAAATTCGTGCAGCCAATGTGAGCGCAGCTCGCCCAGCTGCTCGGCGTTAGCTTTAAATCCGTATCCAATGGCAAGCGCCAGTCAACCCTGAGACAACCCACCGGCTTTATGACGTCTAGTAGCCTACGTGACTGACAGACAGGACCCATGCAGGAGGACTAGAGTCAAAGATAGAGTGAGGCCTATCAGGGGTCTTCATGTTTTCGGCCAAGGACCCCTTAGTTGAGAGAGATGAAGCAGGGACCAGTCACCCTGACCCCACAACCTTTTCATAGATTCCATAGTTTCATAAAGTTGACGGCACAATCATCAGTGTATTTTGGATTCATGTCAATTTGTGTTTTCAGATATTTAATCACTTGAGTAGTCAACACTTAATAAACTTGACCTTTCACTCTGTACTACTTTCCCCCTCTACACCAAAGCTCTTTGCCGAAAATAGCCGATCTACAAGCTCACAATGCCTCGCAGTTGTGAGCTTGTAGATCTGCTATCTCAGAATATGGACGCTAGGGTTCAAGTGGTTAAAATAAAAAAGGGGAAAAAAGTTTCTATCACACAAAGATTTGGAGGACCCCCTGTAGTAACTCTGAGGACCCCTAGGGGTCCCTGGCCTTACCCCCTGTTGAAGACCCTTGGTATCTGCACAATTCTACCACTGACTGGCCAGACAGGACCCCGACCCATTCCAGGAGGACTAGTGAGGCCTTATAATATTATAATGTATTAGTAGAGTTAGAGTTAGAGTTCTATATATTAGCCTACTTATTTTAGTCATATATTAGGCCTATAGGAGGATCCTGCTGATTTTCACCACCCATCCCAGATGAAATGCAATTCAAATCCATTTAAATTCAAAGAAGCTTTATTTGCATGATAAAACGGCTACTATTTCCAAAGCAAGTGTCAAAATAAAATAAAAACAGTTGAAAATGGGGAACATACAGTTGGAGGGGGTACATTAACATTGTGTAAACATAGCTATGTCGCATTGTCTCATCATATTATAGACTATATACACTATACAGGGTATAGCTTTTGCAACAAATAGCCCCCTTAATACAGAAAAAAATGCTTTTAAAAGTAGCAGCTCTGTTCATACTGTATGTGCACTTGTGCAGTAGGTCCTTAGGGTGGTTGTGTTCCAGTCTCTAGCCTTCTTTTATCGCAACAGTTCACAAATCTTGCAGCACTACCTGATTAGAAATACACTACCTGATAAGCAAGTGGTTCTCAATCGACCCCCAGGTGAACCCAGTTTCCTTGGGTGAACCTTTAGGGTCCCTGGACTCCCTGGACCCCACTTTAAGAGTTATGGTTACAGTAGTCTTCAAAGGAAGAGGAACTTTTCGTTGACGATAGTAAGCCAGATTGTGGTTACAGTGACTGCAATTATGGCAGGCATTCTGTTGTGTAGTAGCATATCTCCTTAAAAAAACGAAATAGGCCCCTATCTGTGTAGGCTATAGAATTAGTCCTCATGCTCATACTTTCACAAAATAGCAAAGAAAACAACAAAAATCTGGGACTTTAAAATCACTTAGAGAGATGGACCGTTACTCTTATACAGGTATGTACATTTCTAATATAATTGAACTGAATTGAAAACTAGAACAATAGGCCTACATAGGTAGGGTTGACTTTATTCACATTCTATCATGGTCATGTTTTGTTGAAATAAGAAAGGACAACATAAAGATTCAAGAATATCCTAAACTATAGCAACTTACTATAGTCGAACTCTAATGTTTGTGTGAGTGTGAGACCTAGGTCTGGGGGGGGGGGGGGGGGGGGAGGGGGGCATGCCCGGACAGGGAGTCAGGGGCCAATAGGACCCTGCAGGTAGTCTTCTGGGGCCCCCGTTGTGAAACTACTATGGCAGACTGGAACTCTCTATGCATATAGTATAGTTTCACACCCCTGGGTGGAATGTGTTGGTGGGCTGTTGTTTCAGTGAAACCACACGACACAGGGATGGGGGATGTTTCTTCTTACTTTAGAAAAAAGAAAGAAAGCGAAGGAAAAAGTACAAAATAGTCCTATATTTAATTATATCAATTAACTATTAAATGGTCAAGGATTTTAGTATCACATATAGGCCTATATGCCGCTGTGGAAACATTTGCAGGCAATGGGCTGATTGTTCTGCTGTATGGACAAAAATGAAATAAAAGTGACATAAAATCAAAAGACATATGACATCACACACTGATAAAGGTGCATTCTAAAAACAACACGAAAAAGGATACTGTCTGTTGTCTATTTCCTATTGAAATCATTGTGGTAGGTCAACTTAAGAGACCTCATAGCCTACATCATTCATTTGCATACCAACCAGCATAAATGGTCCTGCATAAATAATGCTAATTAATTAAATGATCCAACAGCCACAATGGGCGGCTTAAAGAGTTGTTAATGCCTGGCAAAGGCATTTCAAAGTCAAAGAGATAAGAATCATAAGATACATAGTGACAGAGCAGAGGCACGGTATGGTGGTTAAAGGAGTGATTCTCAAAGTGGGGACCAGTTTTACAACTGTACAGCTAGTACATCAGCTATTTGAAAATAATAGGACTATCTACAAGCTCACAGCTGTCCCGATGCGAATGCCATGTGAGCTTGTAGACCAGCTATTTTATTTTTTTCAAGTTTGAATATTCTTGAAACAACACAAATCTTGTATGGGGAGTTGGGGACCCCTTGCACAAATATGTTCAGATGGGGCCCATGGCCCAAATACATATTAATTTGAGGGTCCAACCCCTGAGTTGACATTAAAAAGTGTAGCCTATAAGCACCCCTGTGATAAAGGACCCCAAAGCCATGCAGAGCCCCTAGAGGTCGACTCTCTTGAAAAGATTATCCTTTGGAGGGCGGCAGAGATCTTTCTAGCGAGCAAATAAGTAACCCTTCATATCGCATTAAGGCCCATTATTTATTGAGCATTTGAGCCACGGACCACCATTAGATTGTTAATGAAAAAACAATAAAAATATTGTTAAAAAAAAAAAAAAGAAAGAAAAAAGACACAGAATTTGAATATTATGGTTAGATAAGATTTTGTCCACAACAATACATTCCATTCCATGCTTCATTCCATGCTTGTAGGAGAACAGGCGAAACGTTCATCATTTTTTTCTCTAATTGTGTAGATTTCTTGTAAATGAAGTTTTTAAATAAAGTAGGCCTAAATCGCCTAATGCAGTTAGTTTAACAATAATTTAACTCTTGAGACACGTTGAGCGTAATACAATGAAATGAAATGGACGTGTCCATTTGGTTACTTAAATATCTATAACTATAAGGGTCCATTTGGTTACCAACTCTCCAACATTTAGCTGGGGACCATCTGTAAACCCCTCAAGGACCGCTGGTGGTCCCCGGACCACGGGTTGGAAAACACTGCCCGTGATCACACTGCAACGAATGACTGCGCATGTGCAAACTACATTCAATATGTCTGCGCCCTTGGACGCCTGCAACGGTGGGAAATGTCAACATTGATATCGCAAACGTTTCATAGATAGAAAGTAGTTTGAATAATTTTGAATGAAAATTTTCAGGAAAACGTAGCGTTCTTCCTCTGCTATGTCTCATGTTGTCATGCTCGACAATGTTGTGCCAATAAGGCTGCCAGATTGTTATCAAACCCGTGCGCGACAGAATAACTCGAGTTAAAGTCTGTTAGAAACGGTCTTTCAGACACAATGTTCCACAGACGAGCCTTTCTCATGTTTCCCAGAGGGAAGAACATCGTTTTGGGTCTGTTGGTGCCTTGCCTTCCAAAATCACCAACTGTCATGTGCCAGAGGTTTGGACTTCATAAACTGTCCTCCACTTACAACCTCACCAGAACTCTGCATACTGCTATGCCATTGATGACAACAAAATTACTGACTGTTGATGAGATCTTTGCTCGAAGATCTCTGCAGGACCACTTGAAGAAGCTTGAGACTGACTATGGTGAATGCTTGAAACTCGTCAACAGCAACGTGACAGACCAGGGTGGTGAAGAGGAACTGAGGGCAAAGAGGTCTAAAGTATCGCGGCTGGCACCGCTCATCCAGTCCATCAAAGCCCTGGAAACCAAACAAAAAGAGATGGCAGAGACAGAGTCACTACTGAAAGGTTAGTAGCAAGCTGTTCTGATTAAAACAGGCCTGAGGAATACCAGTCACTTCGCCAAAAATCCAACTCGCCAAATCAACTTGCTAGGACACTTCGCAAATGAGCAGGGTTGTCAACATTGGACTGTCAGTCCAGGAGAATCCAGGAGATTTATTTTCTTAACAGATATATATTTTCCTGTGTTCTGTTGAATTTTGTGCATGTTTGATACTTTTATCAGGCTTGCTTTCCAAATGTAGGTGTACAAATTTGATGACTGAAGCAAAGTAAGACATCCTTAATAATGACTTCTCATCTGGGGGTCCTCCCCCAGAAAATATTTAAAGTTTTACTATGTAACTTTTTTTATAAAACAAATCTTAAAATTGTCCTAACTGTTAAATCGCTAAAGTTTTAGAACACCCACTCCGTTATTTTCAGCTTCTGAAGCCTTCTCTTTATATGTTTTCTATGAGCCGTGAGGGGGGGAGAATTTCGCGCCATGATGACGTAATCTGCATCATCTGTATACGTTGTGTATACGTTGCCCAATCACATCGCCGATCATGCACACATGGTACACTACCGGCCAATCACAGCTTATCTGCCCTGGTCTTGAAGTGGGGTCGCCATATTTGTAGTCGCCGTGTGTCTCTTTACTCAAAAAGTAATCTCGCCTACCAGGCAGGGTGAAGTCGTCCGTTTCTCCGGAATGCCTGAACGCCCAGGAACCAGGGACCCCTCTAAAGATAGCTCTCGGCGTTGTGGAGGCAGACGCGGGGGTGTGAAGGTACGAAAAACGGGCGAAAGACGCGAACGCGACCGCGGTTTGCTATATGGCTACTGACCACTAGTTGAGAATCTTACACAGTATAGCTTTAACATATAGATGTAATTGCCAATCATCTTGGCGAATCCAGGAGCATTGACAAATTTGACGAGTTGGATTTTTGGCGAAGTGACCGGTTACCAGCCTGAGGACTCAGTGATGAGGCCCAATCAGAGTTATTGCGACCGTAGTTCGCATATTAGTATGTGAACGGTCACAGCTTGTCCATATGTGTGTGTATCTCTGTCTGTCTGTCACGCCTGACACCGTAGTTCTATGGGTTTGTCGCTCTGACATCATGCTCTGGCTTCACTGTGATGTCACACTAACATAATCCCTTTTATGGAGTTCCCTGATGTCATCAATATTAAGCCTATATCTAACAGGACTTCATATGCCCATATATGGAGGCCACATCGGCCACATATCACACTAACGGCTGGTTCTACAGACAGGGATCTCCATGTATGGGCATAAAAGGGTATGATGTCATAGACATCATAGGACTTTCACATAACGACTAACTGAGTAAGCATGTTTGGGCTCTCACAGCAGCATATCTCCATATACAGTACATGGATCTCCATATATGGGTACCAGGGGTCTCCATATATGGGTAACTGGTCCGATATACATCACTGGCCAGATGGCCAAGAATTGGCCTGACCTCGCCGCATGTCGCCCTGAGGCGTCTAGCTGCGTCTTATTACTATATATATTGCATTTAACTGATGTTTAACTGGCTGGCTAAGGGTCAACTTGAGGTTACAAACAAGCACAGCACACCAACAGACAACTAAAATAATTACTGTAAAAATCTGGGAAACATTGCCTGGCACAACCTAGTGAAGTAGAACATACTGTATATTGGTTCGTCTGCTTGCAAATATCATATATGCACATGACAAGGCTCCTCTGGAGCCACTGGAGGGGAAATGAAATGTCAAAAATGTCTCGTCTCCTCATAGATGAAGATCCAGACCTGCGTGAGCTGGCAGAGCTGGAGAAAGAAGCCTGTCTCAATGACCTTCATGACATCAGACAGAGGGTACAAATAATAATATTTTAAGTTATTACCATAGAAGATACCGAAATATAAACAAGGGGAGCTATGATTATAGTGTCAGCATTTCTTTGTAGTTATTCATTAAAAGTAACAGCAATAAAGTGTCACTTTAACTAGCATTACAAAACATAGGCTATTATGTTCTCACTTGAACCCGTTAATGACTCAAGCAACCTGTTTCATCAATTAGATCCTGAGTCTGTTGATCCCTGAGGAGGAATTGGACCAGAGCGACCTTGTCCTTGAAGTCACAGCTGGGGTTGGTGGTCAGGAGGCAATGTTGTTCACAGCTGAGGTTAGAGTCTTTGTACTAATAACCAAATATGTGTATATGACATGTCAATCATTCATTCCTAATAAAATGCCATTGAAATATAGCATGCAACAAAGGAAAATGTACACTAAAAGCAGAACATTTTTCCACTTCATCATCATAGAGCCATGTATTATTTCTGGTCTGGCATATAGGACTGTGTAATGTAATGCCTAATGCCCAAGTTGTGGCTTGCTTAAAATAGCAGAATCTCAAGCTAACGTTTAATAATGCTCTTATTTGTTCTCTGTGTGACTATTTCTTTGTTTGTTGTTTCTGACCTGCAGGTTTTTGATATGTACCAGGGCTTTGCTCAGCACCAGGGCTGGGCTTTTGATGTCCTTGAGTACATGACCAGTGAGATAGGTAAGTGATTTGCCCTGTAACAACATAAACATAATTACCGTTTAACTGTCAGTCAGTCACTGAATGACTGTAATATTTGTGTTTTTAACTACCATCATGTACCCTGAAGGCAGCCACGTTTGTCCGAAACGTTGGCATTTAAATTTTATTCTAGGCTCTAACTTTGTTAATCCTTGAGTCTGGACTGGAGTGCGATGTTTCAATGTTATTAAACATGAAAGAGAGTAAAGGTAACTCTCCAACACACCAACGCTGGTAAGTGTTGGAAAGCATTTGTTGCAGAAAATCTGCTCTTGAAATGGTGGTGGGTAAACTATCGCGTTGGGTCGCAAGTTGTAGAGAAGAGTTGAATAGCAGTGGGCTTGTTGTTGAAAAAGACTTAGAGCCATAGGCTATTTTTAGCACCATAGTAGCCGTCTGTTTTAGTCGGCTCTCAGGTCCATTCACACCTTCCAACTGTCTGATCTCCTGACTTAATTCCACTGCCAGTCTACTCTGTAGTAATCTGTTGTAGTCTGTTTGGTGGCGAGCGTGTGAATCAAAACACCGTTCTGGTTCCGCGGGCAGAGATTACAGAGGCACGTTGTCTCAGGCGACCTTGAGCCATGTGAGACACCATCGAGCGAGCGAGTCGCCGTGTCGAGCGTTGCGAAGGTCGCATGAGCCAACCCAGCCGACCCCGTTAGAAGTTTGAAACCAGGGGGCCTGAATAGTATGTTCGCCCCACCGACTTTCGGCACCTCCGCGTGGTCCAAGTGAACACATCAAAGCGCTCCCTTCCTCCGGTTCAACCAATCACAAGCTGCTTCCACGGGCAGGTCTACTGAACCCAACCGGTGTTTTGATACACGCGTGGCAAGCTACCTTAAGGGCCCGTTCACATTGAGCCGATCCCGGGGCCGAGGATCCCCGACCAGATTTCGGGAGGACCCCCCGGGAAAATCGTTTGGTCGGCCCCGGAATCGGTCTTGGGCTTGAACAGTACCCCGACACGATCGGATTATGTTAATTAGCTTTTTTATGACCTCGGGACTCGTCGGGAGCACTCACGATAATATCAAAAAAGCTTGATATTTTCGGGTCATCGGGTAGGAATCCTTTACAATTATTGTCGTCTGAATGAGCTCACGGGATTGCATCAGATTATATGAAGCCAGCTCCTCCCTTTTTTAGGCTGCGCAGAGTGTAGGCTATTCTGTCACAGCCTACACTTTTATTATTATTATTAGCCTACTTACTTTTTACTTTAGCCTACTCTCTCCCTTGTTGTAATCACTTGTTCAAAAACGTTATAGCCTATAGCGTTCTTTCTTCTTTTTTCTTCTTCTGCGCAGTCATTTGGCAACAAGGCAGTGTCTTTTTTTTTGCTGCGCAGATTTGGCTAGGGCAGTGCTGTTCTATCCGTGTATTAGCCTATAAGGGCTCTAAATTGACCTTGTGCAACTTGACAGACAGACACCCTATATATAATATCTTATTCATATAATGTAATACTCAAAGTCAGAGACATTCCATTGCATTCCTTTTTTTTTTTACTTTTACGCGCGGGCTGCAGGCACATAATTGCGCCTCTCGTTCTGTCAGTTTGTTCATTGGTCCTCAAAGAGGACCGCCAGTCCTTGGGGAGTTCCAGGGGGTCCCCAGCTAAATGATATTGAGGAACCTAGGCCTGTCCCTATTCTATATGCTTGGATGTTGGTGGGACAGTAAAAAAAAAAAAAGCGAGAGGTTAAACTTTTTTTTTTTCTGCGACTGCACGCCCACAACGGCGAGGTTTGGACATTCATAATTGCTATTAGCTGATTAAGCTCATGTCTGTTTAATGTCTGGCTGGTTGCCGTTAAAATGCTGGTTGATGTTTTTTAGGAGTGGACACTGGTCAATCAATGATATTGGAGATGCGACACTCTCAGCCGTGTCTTGCTGGATGCGCATCACATCTCGCGTCTCGCTTGCCAAAAACATAACTGAATATATAATTATAATATCTATAAAGTGAGCAGCGGCCAGTGTGCGCACAGTAGCCTACCTAGAAGACTACCAACCTACCTTTGTTTTTATAATGTTTTGTCATGATGGCGCAGTTATCACTTGTGTGCAAAGGACGATGATACACGAAAGAAGAATGTAACACCAACTTCTACCAATTAATCCATTGCTGTGACAGACAGACAGGGTGAGACAGCCAACGTGCTTCCTTGTAGACTACATAATCCACTGGGTCCAGCTTGGTTCAGATCAATCATATCAACATAACAGTAATAACACCAACCAAAGTCAGAATAAAAAGAGTCCACGAATAGGCCTGCACACTCGCTCATAATGTCCTCCTCCTCCTCCGGCTGCCAGCAGCGTCAGTTCTGCAAATGCTAAGGTATGGTAACATGGCTGTTGTCTTGCACGTGTGAGGCATGCATGCGATACACTAGTCATGTTGCCAATACCTACTTTTTAGCAACAAGCACAAGCATGATGAATTCATTTTAAGAAGTACATTTTATTATTTTCTCCTGTAATCAAGGTACGTTATACCATACCCATGTGCGCCTCTGTAGTCTAATTTGCGCAGTGATGGAAAAAGTATACTCCCATTCTTTACTTAAGTAAAAGTATCAATACTGCATTATTAGCTACAAATATGGCACAGACAGAGAGAGAGAGAGAGAGAGAGACTCTTTGTTATAGACTATAGCGAATATATTTGTTTAATTTCGCTGTTTTAATATTTAATTAGGTAATAAAATGGATTTTGGAGCATAGCGAGTCAGAACACCGCAGCTGCAGGACTTCTGCGCTAATTGGGTCGTTGGCTCGTTGACTTTGCTGGCATGCGGTAGGCCTAATTGATTATTTTGGAGAAAGATTCCCTTTAGTATAAATAATAGTCCTTTTGGTTACCATTTGGTCTCCATCATTAAGCTGGGGATCACCTGGAACACCCTCATTGTCAAAACATTAAACAAATGGCAATTAAACTGACGTGAAGAGAGAGAGAGAAAAACACTCTTGATTTTATCCCTCTTGAGGGGGCGGAATCTTCATCTAGTCACGTCTCTCATGGCACCACCCCCCCGAGATCGTGGGTGGCTAGAATCGCGAGACGTCGGTCTCATTTGTAATGGTCTGAGATATTTCACTTGGCACAGCGGGATATACCGGGCCCGGTCGCAAGACAGAGGATCGCTGTCGTTTGAAATGAACACCGATAAACCCCGGGCACGAGATCTGATCTGACCCAACATCGGCCTCTCATCTGTGAGGCCCTTAACACGTATCTTGATTCTTGTGTCCATCTTGTGTTTCCAGGTGGGTTGCGGCACGCTTCGGCCAGCATCAGTGGCCTCCAGAGCTACAAGAGGATGAAGTTTGAAGCTGGGGTCCATCGTGTCCAGAGGGTCCCCAAAACTGAAAAACAGGGGCGCATGCACACTAGTACCATGACTGTTGTTGTACTTCCACAACCAACTGAGGTGAGACTTAGGACAGCGTCATCCATTTTCAACCTTATCTTTGTATAATTGGTCCTCGCTAATGCTCATAATAAAATGGTGCCATTGTTTCTACTACTACTGTGTCTCAGAGGAGGGCTGTGGGCAGTTCAGATTTCCATTGTTCTACTAATGTGAGAACAAACGCAGGAATAAATAGCCTGCAGTTCCTATTAGCTTGGATTCCCCATAGCAGGTTTCTGAACTGTCCACAGCTTTCCTCTATACACAGAGAGAGTAGACAAAGATAATACCATAATACAATGAGCATTAGTTAGGACCAATTGTATGAAAATAGGTTGAAAATGTGTGAAGTCGTCCTCTAATTAATTTCAGCATTTTCTAAACACTTATTTACTCTGATAAAGTTTGACTAAGGGTGTGGTCACACCAAACTTTTATTCTGCCTATGCTTTTCAATGAGAACAGAGCGATTCACCCCAAAATGTTTTTTTTCCATCCCTATCAATTACTCACCATGTGAAGACATGAATTCATGGACAGTTATTATTTGTGCCACATATTTTCACAGTGTAGATCTGCTGTTTTTGAAAACGTGTAATTCTTTTTAAATTTTTTGAAAATGTTCACCTACAATGACATCCAATAGGGACAACAGATTGAAAAGTTGTTACATCACTCTTATGGCCGTAGTCCAAGATTTTCAAAATAGCCAAACAACTCCACAAGAGGAACAAAATGTGGGATTGGTCAGAAGTTAAAGGTGGATGTGATTTTATTTTGTTTAGTATTGTTTCCACATTCTGAACAAGGCTTGATTCTGCCAGCACACAGTGATGGTTTTGGAGAGGTCACCTGAAGAGGTTAGGACGAGGAGGTGCTCGGCGTCACCATAAACACAACCTGTCGCAAGAAAAGGAAAAACCTCTGTGACAAATTTGCCAAATAACTTTGTTACGATAGTCTCAGGAAGCCCTGCTTAAAGGAGTAGTTCACCCCCAAAATGACTTTTTTTCTATTGATTACTCATGTCATGGAGAGTAGAGTTCAATATTATATATATTTTTTGTCACATTCCTAAGACAAAAATTTGATTTGAGTAAATTTACCCCCATTGATTCCGGATGGGGACCCGTTTAGAAACGGGTCCCCATCCGGAACGAATGGGGGTACATTTATTGTTATCACATTTTTGTCTTAGGAATGCGACAAAAAACTAAAAATATTATTATTATTATTGAACTCTAGTCTCCATGGCGTGACTAATCAATAGAAAAAAAGTCATTTTGGGGGTGAACTACTCCTTTAACTCACTGAACGCCATAAACGTCTTATACGTCTTTGGACCTCGGTGCCATAAACGTCTTTTACGTCTTTTTAATTAATCAAAAGTTTTATCATTTTTTCATAATTGTAATTTCAAAAAAATCGCTCTAGAAGTTGGCCATATGCCTCCGTGACCTGAGCGATACGGCCGATTTGACTGTAGCACCAGTGTAACACAGTCCGGCGGAAAATCGGTATAGCCGAAGATTGGTTCCGGCCGTTTAAATGTTATCTAAAACGTTCGTTTATACACTTTCCCGTGCATCCCTGACGAACTATAAGTACTCAAAAAACGCAGAAAATTCTCAGGATTCCAGCGGTGCCATCCATTCTTCTCTACCTATCCTT
Source organism: Nannobrachium achirus (assembly GCF_963921795.1). Lineage (NCBI taxonomy): Eukaryota > Metazoa > Chordata > Actinopteri > Myctophiformes > Myctophidae > Nannobrachium > Nannobrachium achirus. The sequence goes on from NC_137833.1 coordinate 15,478,350, forward strand.
GATCGCGATCGCCAGGGTTCCGAAGTGTGTAGCATGCTAGCTAAAAGGCCTGGCCAAAATGTAAACAACAGGCCCAAACCAAAAAAAAGATGGACGTCTTCTTCCTTCTTCTGTTAGTTGATCAGATAGTAGGAGACCACCCTCTGGTGGTTTTCAAATGGTATTGCACTCCAGATTGCACACAGGGCCCATCACAGCACACACATATGATGATGATCAAGACATCTTACACATGTTCTATTGAAGCCCAAATCTAATGATAGGATATATATATATAAATATACATGTTTTCCTTTGTAAGAGGGGTAGTGTGGCTTTCGATAGAAGCATAGATTTATATATGTAATTTAAGTACAAAATATGATTTTGGCCCCCATAAAAAGGCAAAATTAAGCAAAATGGCTGGCACCAGTTTTGTAGATTTTGAATAAAGGGTGGCATTATTAAGCTGAAAAAGGTTTACCATCAGATTTGATGCAGCCTTTATTTTTAGTCATGGTCTTGGTGAGTGTTGATATTGCTATGCGTGTCTGCAGGAAATGTGGATGTACATTTTTGCTGATCCGTTGACTTTCCCTCCTTAGATCTCTTTCACTATAAACCCTAAAGACCTGAGGATAGAGACCAAAAGGGCCAGTGGAGCTGGAGGCCAACATGTCAACACCACAGACAGCGCAGTGAGAATAGTGCATCTACCTACTGGTAATAGTGTTCAGTACTGTACAAAAATGTTTAACAGGATTGAATAAAACGATAGCCAAATGTATCAAACATGGAAAATGTAATTCAAAATGGTGCTAATTTTGCCAACATGGCAGTGTTGGTATCATCTTGTGAGACAATACATAAATGTATTGATAGAAATGGGAAACTGGTAATGGCAGTTTCTCAAATAATTTGTGTGTGTAGGTGTGGTGTCAGAGTGTCAACAAGAGCGATCACAGATAAAGAACAAGGAAAAAGCCATGAAGATGCTGAGAGCCAAACTCTTTTCCATGAGACTGGAGGAGGAGACCAGCAAACGCTACAATGCACGCAAAGTACAGGTGGGATAAGATACAAACATACCACAAAGTACAGGTGCGATAACATACAAAACAGAGATATGTTTCAGAGCACCACTGGGATAAATCCAGGTATAATGCAAAGCAGTGGCAGCTGGAAGCTGGTAAATTAAATAATCACAGAGGAAGAGAGAGATATGATCAAAGTGCAAAATACATGCACATCCTAGACCGACTAGTTGGGGTACTGTATCAAACAGCTCACTAAGCAGAAAATATAAATCAAATCTGCTTTTAGTGACTTTTTGAACACTAGGCTTCATGAGACGTCTACAATAAAATCTTTGCAAACGAAAGCTACCTGGTGTGCAGATTTATGGGAGATGGGAGAGATAAACCTTATTTATAAATAAGTCTGAAATTCAATTCAAGATTTATTTTACTATATACAGCATGTATTGATCCTATCTAACTGATTCATTTACGGAATGTCTGTCCGCCATCTGTCCGCATGCTGACATCACTGATACTAAACAGTGTAGCCACCATGGTAACAGCCACATGCTGAAACAATGCCTGACATCACTGACTGACATCACAGAACACCATATATGGGCATTAACGGGTGAAACAGTCTGCATGCTGACATCACTGATATTAAACGTGTCGCCACCATGGTAACAGCCGCATACTGAAACGATGCCCAAATAATGTCTGTCTGACATGATGAAATAAGTGACCAAATTTGTAGATGACTGACATTACTGACTGACATCACTACAGTGCCCAAATGTGGAGATCATGACATCACAGACTGGACTTGACACGGAACACCATATATGGGCATAAAAGAGAGCCAGACAGAGATAAGAAATCTCCATATAATGTATGGGCATGAAAGGGACATACAATACGAGCATTGCACAACTGGACGTCAATGGTGACTATTCTGCCCAACGGACACTGGTCTGGGTTCTCCAAAATTACTTCTGAGACCCCTCAGGGACATTCAATCCCATACTGTGCATTCATATACTGTGCACACCCCCGGGCACAGGATTAGTTCATGATAAATTAACAAATGCACCTGTAACCTGACCAAAAAAAGACGAGACTTGAAGCAATAATATTGTCAGAGGAACTCTTCTGAGATCAGGACTACATTGGACACATGTAATCTGGGGGAAAATAAAGGCACCCAATTAAAATATCTTTCGTCAAAGATTTTATCACTTGAAAGCAGACCATTCCTAGTCCTATTTCTGTGGTATGCTACCAATTTAACCAAGTTAATTTTACCGTTCTCAATAGACTATAGTGTTTTAGGAATTCCAAAATACAATACAGTAACACAATTACTGCTTCTTTTACTTGTCCCTTCTCCAGATTGGTACCAAAGCCCGGTCTGAGAAGATACGTACCTACAACTTTGCCCAGGACCGGATCACTGATCACCGTCTGGGGAAAACTGTGCATAACATCAGGGAGTTCCTGATAGGAGAGGAGCTCCTGGAGGAAATGAACTCCTCCCTGGAGGATTTCTCCAATCAGGAGATGCTCATGGACCTCCTTGGAGAAAACGAGTATTGACTGACTGTCAGTTTCGACAAGATAAGATAAACCTTTGGATTATAGACAATGAATAGTCAAGGATCTTTATAGTGCGTCAGGGTGCTTCATCTGTACTGGAAATTTGATGGTTCCAAACGCTGGTACAAACTGGGAAAAGTCCTTGACTTCTCTCTTGAAAGGAGCACTTATTTCAGGAATTATGACCTGCCTTCATTTTACGCAAAGAATTTGTGCGTAAAAGCCTGAAGGAAATGAACGGTTTTCTATGGCAACACATGGAATGGAAGCTTCGTGGTATTTACACTGACCAAAGAAACACGGAAATAACTTATTCTGGTCTTGTCGCAGTACAATAAAATTAAACCATAAGGGGATCCTGAGATTATTTCACTTTCCTATGAAACAACATGGTGGTTGACTCAGGAGAGAAAACATGCTGGTGTGTGTAGTGGTGTAACAAAGGTCATCAGAGTCCATATAGGCTGTTGTGCTAGTTGACAATAATGGGTATGCAGTTTTGACAGGCGTATTAAACACTTTCATCCTTATTGTAGAAAAAGCAGATCTACAAGCTCATAACGGACTATAACATTTGACAAAGAATTTAAAATTGAGCTTATGTGGTTATTAAGTCCACCAGGTGGCATCAAACAGAGAAAGAATCTACATCTCAGAGTCCAATCATCTCACAAGTTGATCTGGACAGTAGATGTAAAAAAAAAAAAAGAAAGAAAAAAAAAAAAGTTAATACAATTCCTAGGTTGGCTGGGGTCCCATATATGACAATGACAACACACTCCCCTCTCGGAAGCCAACTATTTCAAGGGAATATACACATTTCTATTACATTATAAAAGATCAATTACATATAAGTAAATCAACACATTTGTTGATTTATTTTAGTTAGCTGAAATATTTATCTGCTGGGAAAAGTATTTGGCTTGTACGATTGTGTGATGAAAATAAAATCACGCCCATCCCTTCACTTTACTAAACGATGTAGGTCTACTAACAACACTGTTTGAGGGCAAACCAGCCATGTTAATCCATTAACTGCTCGAATAGAGTTAATTAGCTCAAGATAATCTGTATAATAATTCTGCTCAGTGGCCTTGTGGTTAGAGTGTCCGTCCTGAGATTGGGAGGTCGGGGTGGTCATACCAAAGACTCTAAAAATTGGGCCGAATGCCTCCCTGCTTGGCACCTTGTATCAAAGGTTGGATTGGGGTAAGTCCCTGCAACTAGCGTCATGTCCAGAGGGTGTACTTGTACATCAAGCTGCCTCTCACACTACAGAAACAGGAGATAGGCTCCTGCCCAATGGGCCTCATGACTCGGCAAGGTTTACTTAATCTGTGTCCACTTTGCAAGTTGGAGAGGTGGAAAGTCTGGTGGTGCGAGGCTAGTTGGAGAGTAGAGAGAATATGCTTTTGTTTACCTAAAATGTTCATGTAATATACAGATCTATCTAAAATAAATTGTGTAAAAGTTTCTTCTGTAATATAATTCAAAATGTGAAACTTTCATAATTTCTAGATACATTGCGCATGCGGTGAAATATTCAAAACCTTTTTTGTTTTCATAAAAAAGAAAAAGAAAAAAAAAAGAAATATATATATATATGGCATACAGGATACAGCTCATGAATATTAAAAAATCATATCAAAATATTACAATATGCAAGACTACTCAAAACAAGGATTTATAATAGAAATGTATTATCGTGAAGTTTCCGCAGTCAGTGATGATTCGGGGTGCTATGGCATCGCATCGGCATGATTTTTTTTTCTTCACAATATTAAATATATTTTTAGATGGATCTGTATATATATTATATTCAGGTGCAGGCTCAGCAACTTGTTCCAACAAGAGTCCATCCTTCAACTACATATCCCAAGCACCAGTAGTACCAAGGTTGACTAATTGAAAGTGGATTCATCGTGCAGCTCTCCTCGCCCACTCTTCCCCCTCTCTCTCTCCGTCCACAGCAGTTTTCTCTCAACAGTCACATCCATCCTTTGAGCCAAGCGCTATACCGTTAGCCACGGAGGATACATTACTATCAAGTGAGGGAATATTCACACGCAATGAAATATCGGATTGGAAGTCGCTCGGGAAAATGACTTTTCGCCATTTTCGTGCTAATTCCTCAGCGAGAAATACTCACTTTTCATCCCAGGAGTGTCGCTTTCACTTGGAGCTTTGCAGGCTAGGCTAGGCTAGCGAGCCAGTTCATCAGCTGTTCGTTGTTTTTTTGTTTATTTATGTGGGATTTGCTTTCGGACAAGCCGTGTGGATGCTGGACGAACGCGGTAGTAGTGGACTTGTCAAATATAACGGGCGGCTTTTTACGTCTGACCATGTTTATGAACTGTCGAGCTGACCAAGTGCATGTAGTCTTTTCAAGAAACTAGTAGTGAGAGGGGAAAGGTTCTGTATGAAAGAGGAGGGGGCTGTGAGTGAAGACAGAACCGAAGAAGAGGAAGGAGAGCTGCTGTTGTGAGTGTGGAGGAAGGCAAGAAGAGACAGCAAAAGAAGACTTGTTGTGGGACTGTAGTGTAGAAGTCACACCAGAAGAAGAGGCTCATAGAGGAACACCATCCTGATGCCAGTGATGGCAAACGAGCCGATCATTCTAAATGTTTATGACATGGTAAGTTGCCCTGATTCTGAAACATGATTATCTCACGACCGTCATGGATGTGGTTCAACTTGGTGTTGAGCAGTTTAGCTATTTTTTGGTGTACAGTACAGCAAGGGTCTTCAACAGCGCGTCCGGGACCCCTAGGGGGTCCTCAGAGTTCCTACAGGGGGTCCTTCAAATCTTTGTGTGATAAGAACTTTACTTTTTCTTCACTAACCACTTTAACCCCAGTATCCCTATTCTGTGTGGAACATTAGCCAAGAATAGCCTATCTACAAGCTCGAGGCGTTGTGAGCTTGTAGACCTGCTATTCTTGGCAAAGAGGTTTGGTGTAGAGAGAAAAGAAAAGCAGACTAAGTATTGACGGTTCAAGTCATTCAATGTCTAAAAATACACATTAAACCAACATCCTACACTGATGATATTGCTGTCAAACAAATCTAAGCTTTCTCAGAAACAATACGTAGTGGGCGTCCCTGCTTTCTCTCTCAGCTAAGGGGTCCTTGGCCTGAAAACGTTGAAGACCCCTGGTGTACAGCATTTGAAGAATCAACACGGAGGATTTTACTGTGTGGCATCATTCAATATAGAACACACACACACACGCACGCACACACACACACACACACACACACACACACACACACACACACACACGCGCACACACACGCACACACACATATAGATATGAAATATTGTTGTGTTGTGTCGTCGGTGTAGTTTCATTGCCGTATCAGGAGTGGAGCAAAATGACTTGGGAACACTAAGCTTCTATGGCCAAAACAGTGAAGTCAGGTGAACAGAAAACAAACCACTAGTTTAGTCACTGTTCTGCCCAAGAAAGTACACCAGTTCCAGTTTCCACTCAGCAGCACACATGCAGTGCTAGAGACAAACTTTACCTCTGGTTCAGTGTTTTTATGAACCAATTACAATAATGATGTTAAAACCTGTGAAATAATAATAAAGTATATTATTGGATGTGAAACTAAGTCAAAACCAGATTGGCCATGACAGACACCCAGACTTGGCTGTTACAAAGGCCACAGGTTGGCTTTTACATTGGCCAGAGGTTGGATTTGACACATTGTGGTGTCATTTAGTAGTATCGAGGGTATGCGCAAACGACATGCATAAAGTGAATGGCAAATCGAGTGGCAAAGTGAGTTTAACGTTGTTTAATGCAATCAGAGAGGACCTTTCTGTTTGGGTGTATTTTTTGCCACTCAGGTGTTCCCGCATAACTTCCGGGCATGATGATGATGAATTCGCCACGCGCATAACCTCTATTGAGTCAGTTTTCCTGCAATAGTGATTTCTCCATTGATGAATCACTGATTGGTGCCGATTGCTTCATTGCAAACTGGCTTGAGTAACTTTTTACTTGTTGTAATACAGAGTCATTGAGTCAATATTTTTCTGTACTGTAGTAATTATTGCCTAATAAAATCATTTTAGGCATAATTTTAAAGGCTAGACCACACCAATGCAACTACTTTCAACTGCCATTGAGGATAATGGTTGCAAGGAGTTGCATGCAATACTTGACACCTGCAGTGTGATGTCATTAGAGACAACCAACCGTGACTTGACTCACTGCAGTGTCATCATGTTGGTGTGACCTCATTCTGTGGAACAGGACTGAATAGATCTTCATGGGCCTCGAGGAGAATTTGTCTTGTACATTACATACAAGGAGACCCAGCCAGGCATGAAAATTATAGTATGTCTCATTTGATATGCTCATTGACTATAGCTTATATATGTTGAGATGCTGCTGTTGGATATAAGACTGTAAACTAAGTAACTGACAGGATAGGAGAGGCAATAACATGTGATGAGCTGTAAATAGCCATATTTGAACTAACGATTTAAGAGTACACAGTGCAACCCACTGACATTTCTGTTTCTCTCCTGTTCTACTATATCTCGCTCTATCTGTCTGTCTATCTTCTGTCCACCTACTGTCTCTTTCTGTCCATCTGTCTCTCTCTGCTGCTGTAAGTGAACGTCTTGGCAGTCCATTATGATCCCTACCAGAGGAGATGTGTGCACTGTGCTTGTCTGATGGATGAGGAGGGGGAGGGCTGGGGTAAAGAAGAGGGGTGAACTACACATCTGGTCACTTATCCAAGCTGGAGAAACACTCCTCATTTCTTTCTCTCCATGTTTCTTTTCTCTTTCTCTATTCACTTTTGCCAACTTCCTTTCCGTCCTCCCATTCTGTCTAGTCTACCTGTTTTTCACCACCAGCCATCACATTAGTTAATTTAACATTCGTGTTAGTGACAGCTCCTGTCCCGTTTCACTGAATGGCTAAGCCCACATGAGTGTCACTTTTCCATTCTAAAGCATATGTTGCAACACTCACTCACAAGCACATGAAAACATATATATTTTACTCTAATGCTGCTAAAGGAAGATAATGAATCAAAAGCTCAGTTTCAGCCAACAAACATAAAATGCACACATTACTGGAAGGAATGTACTTTTCTACAATTGTGTTTCTTCACACGAGTATTGTATTTTGTGTCTGTCAGTCACTGCATTCTAAAACCATGTGTAAGTGCACCAATATGTGCATGTGACTGAGTTCTTTTAAAAGACCAAAGATGCTGCTTTATTTTATTAATATTTTGGTAATGTTTAGTTAGATGCAAGATTCATGACAGTATTTCTCAAGGGTTTTAGCTTGGCACAAGCTGTATATAATATTTTTTTCAATCCACTCCATTTATAGACATGCTGTCTCTATGTCTATTAGCAGAGAACAGAGGAGGTGTGAGAAGTAGCGGGGCGTTGAGAGAATGAGGAACGGAGACACTGACTTACAGACACAGACAGACTGATTGACTGACTGACTGCTGCAATTGACGCTTCGCTTGAATGGGTTATTAACTCATTCCCCGCCTCCCCCGATAGTCCCGAGAAAATCCCAATGTCGTTCCCCGCCAGGCCCGATAGTCCCGAGAATTTGCTTTTATATAATGTAATGTTTAATTACACTCTCCCCCAGCTCGTGACAATTTTTTATCCTTTTATCTTACAGAGAACCTAAAATATCACACATCAAAGTAAGTGTGTTTGAAAAAAATCAAACCTCGGTTCGAAGTGGAGCGGTGAATTTGAGCAGCTGTACCCTATGTGAGTGAGTGAGTGAGTGTAAACTGTGCCTGTGAGTGAGTGGTGAGTGTGCCTGGCCTGCACAAAACAGCGCCCCTCCTTTAACTAGTGTGTTGTGTGTGGCCACTCAAGGTATTGCCAGACTACGGACGGACGGACACAGCCAGCCAGCCAGCCACATACCCACGGATATACCTGTTCATTGGGAGCGCTTTCACCGCTCCAAAAAGACTGTAATAATGTATAAATTGCAATACAAATGCATATAAATCTCCCCATAACCCACAGTGAACTGGCACAGTGACGCATTTTGCGCACACAAGGCTGGCGGAAAAAAAAGAGAAGAAAAAAAAAGTGTGAGAACAGCTGTGTGTGTGTGTGTGTGTGTGTGTGTGTGTGTGTGTGTGTGTGTGTGTGTGTGTGTGTGTGTGTGTGTGTGTGTGTGTGTGTGTGTGTGTGTGTGTGTGTGTGTGTGTGAACATCTCTTAGCTGGCTGGTGGTCCACGGACCACTGTCTGTTTCAGTGGTCCCCCTGTCCTGATCAGCACAGTGCTATCAGAGTCTCTGATTCAGAGATCTGTCTCTCTCTCTCTCTCTCTCTCTCTCTCTCTCTAGATACAAAATAATTATCGCCAATTCGCCATATAAATGCTTCTAAAACATACCTGAGAATGATGATGGTTGATTAGAATCCACAGGTTATAATCCATATATCCAGGCTATAATATATTGTTTTGTAATGGTCCACAAGCAGCCAAGCAGGCCATTGGCGCCAGGCGGTCCTTTGCAAAGGGGGGTCCCTGGTCGGCTTTCTAACAGGGGGTCCGCGGGCCCAACGCTTCGCTCCGCAGAGCAGTGGGAACACGATAATCAACTCTTACAAAATCAATCAATAAAACTGCCCGATTACATAAAGTTCACGACGCGATCCAGTTGAGTCAGAGACAAGTGAAGTGGTCCCTGGAAGGGGGTCCGTCCTCTCATTACCCTGCCTGGTCTCCAGCCAACACTTCTCACGGACCACCACCAAAACTCCCACGCTCCCCCACCACGCTCCTCCCAAAAAGCAAGAGATCAACTAGTGTCGTTACTAACGAGCAAAGACGCAGAGGAGCTGTTTAGCAGGGCAGTGCAGAGGATTTTTTTAGGGGCAGGGGGAGACATTTTTCCAACATGTCCTAGAATGTGAAAATAGCAGATCTACAAGCTCGACTTTGATTGATTGATTGAAGACTTTATTAGAAGTTTGCATAGGAAAAGGTACAGTTTCATGACGGTACAGTTCACTGGTACAAGGTCTACTAAAAGGAGATCCATGAAAAGACTAAGCTTATTTCCACTGGAAACCATTGAAGTATCTCATATAAAATTGAATGACAAGCTCTCAATGTGTCACAGTCTCAGAGCGATGTGTTGAGCTTGTAGAGCTTGTAGATCTGCTATTTTCACATTCTAGGACATGTTAGAAAAAAGACTCATGCCCCCTTTTATGTCTATTTGTGTGTGTGCACCTGTACAGAGCAAAAGACAACCAGCAGACACACAGAGACAGAGAGAAAGCGCCCCCAAGTGGGGGCTCACAGAAATACTCACAGAAATACTGCAATATAGTATGTGAGTTTTTTGGTCAGATATAGCCAATAAAAATATTTTTCTCTGCATTTTTCTAAACAGAAAATTCTAAAAATAAATCCTATTACATAATTACATTAGTACACTTATCTGATAATGCCTGAAGCCATAAAGACACATCTCAAGTGAGTTATCCACTTGAAAACAGATCATTCACAAAAAGGTCAATAACTCCAATTATTTTGAATTTCCACCTGGATTTTGAAAAAACAAGGGGTTTGAAATGGCCAAAACTCTAGATTGCTACATCGTACATACAAAAAAATATTTTTTGGAGAGACTAGAGGATGTCCTCTTTTAATCCATGCACTGTATGACATTTTCGTGCAAACAGGGAATTTAGGAAAAATGTCTAAATATGAAGAAAATGCTTAAACAAAATGGCAGGGGAGCCTACAGTGAATGTTAAAATGGCGGTCAATGTGTTAAGGAAGACGGGGAGGAGAGAACATGGAGGAGAGAGAGATGGATATGTCCTAGGCCTAGAGCAAAATATAACTTACAATGAATCTTCCTGAAGATCACTGGGAAAACAGTGTGAGAAATGGAGAGGTACAGAGGGAAAGAAAGACAATCAGATACATGCACAGCACAGTCTAGCCTGCAGAGATCAGTGGGTAAAGGAATAGAGGAACAAGAAAACCATTGTTTCTATCTAGCCGCGAGTTAAGTGCCTAGAGAGAAAGGGAGACTAGAGATAGAAATACTAGGATGAATTATTATTCTGCCATGTCCTACTGCTTAAACATATAAGAAAGGCTGAAGAGAGGCTCCTCTTTTCTGCCAGCTTGCTGAGAATAATGGGAGTCGGCAGTTGGGAGGAGTGAGAAATGAAGAGTAGCCACGCACTAGTGGCATAAAGAAGATCCATCCACGCCTGGGTCAGACATTAAAGGAGTAGTCTTCTATCAATTACACACCCTATGTAGCCTTTAAAATTTCTAACGTATATTCTATTATCTAATCTATATTCTATTGCCCGGTCAAGGTTCTCACTAGTGTTGAACCCAAAGCTTTACAGTGTCGGACTTAAGATGCTTCAGTGGATGCTCTGCCCCATATAATAGAAGTGATTGATTTAAATTCATTTCTGTAGGAATGTAATTGATTTAATCGAAAACACCTTTCCTTGATTCTGGTGACTGATATTGTCCATCTGATAATTATGAGAGAGAGAGTTAGTTCATGTTTTCAATGAATCTAACATGGTTAAAATGAAGTTTGAAGTTAAAATGGGTTTATGTAGGAAGGGGGTGTGTCTGATAAAACATAATATTATAGATCTAAATACTGAATCAAGCAACTTAAAAACGGTCTGGGGTGCTCACAAAAGCCTGGGTTGACCTTGAAATGACCCCAAAGGTCAAATATGTTTTCAAAATGAAATATATATATTTAATTTGCTGCAGGACGATATCAACCTAATGATCCTCATGCACTCGCACGAATGTGAACATTTTAACTGGAACACTTTCAGAAGACAGGCATGCAGTCAGCAACTGATTGGAGAAATCAAGAATGAAATCAAAACATTGCACTCAATTGGGACTTGCCGACTGGGCAGGTGTAGACAGGTTTCACTTGCCTACCGTTTTATTTAGTTTTTTTATTGTCCTGGGCAATCAAGCAGTGTGTTAACTCATTCTGAGCCCAGGACATTAACGGATTAGGGGGTCCAGAGTGCCCCCTCCCGGCCCCATTAACGGCCGCTGTCTTATTTTGAAGGCCAGAAGTCTAGACCGGAAGTACTTCCGGTCTGACGTCATCGGATCGTGCGCCGGAACCGATGCGTGTCCACGTGGAGTTGTGTAATGGCCGACCGGGAGCTTTTATAACTGTGTAAAATAAGCGAGCATCTGCCTCCATCCTAGCTTCTAAAGTGTAGTTTTGAGATAATGGACATTAAAGATGAGATCGGCCGTCCACCTCAATGTTATGGGATGACTATTGTGTGCTCGTGGAGCCGTGATGATGACAAATCAGCGCGGATTTCGTCTCCGGAGCGTCGGCCATTGTACTAGGTATTTTTACTCGCCGTTACAGTAATATATTACTTTTCCCGCGACATCGCGTGGATGGCACTATAGATACTCTATTACTTTTCCCGCGACATCGCGGGGTTGGCTTTTAATGAGTTAATAGCAGCCACCCTCGTATATCTGCATTGAGGTAACCTCGCGTCACCAGGCTTTCTCGAGGGAAAGCCTGGTGTTCGTTTACAACGGGCGGTTTGATCCGGTCTAGGGGGAAACCAAACCACAAGCAGAAGAAGATGCGTTGCTTTGTTTTGGTTCTCCCCGTTTGTTTCCCCAATCCCTATTAAAATGGTCAAGTAGCCTCGTGTAGTCTTGCCAGTCGCTACGAGTTGGACTAAAAGATGCATATACCAAACTAATTTTTCAAAAGCAAAACTACTCCGCATCAAGGGGTTTATTAGGTAGGCCCTAAAAGTATGTCCTTGAGCGCAGGGGAATTATTTGGGGTTAAAACTGAATCCAGTTTGATCTTTCCGGCCAAATTGTAGTCCTTTGAGTACTGCAACATGACGTAGAGTGGTTTCCGCTCCCGACCGGATAAAACCCAGAAAAGTGAAGGGATCCCAGTCTAGCATTGAGAAATCAGAGGTGTGATGTCTAACACGCATGTAGTGTTTGACTATTTTACAGGTAATAGCTTTTACACATTTATTTCACATAAATGTCACGTTATTTCAAGAGCAAAACATTTTTGTAAGTTCCTGACAGTGTGTGGGTCCTTGTCTTTGATGTCACTATCAGAGATCTACTTCTGAATATACGCACCTGTCGCCAACCTTTGAGGTGTGTGCATCAGCCTTTTCTTTTTTTAACACATTTATTTCACAAAATACAAACAAAAAGGACTGACGACATAGCAGACTACGTATTCACTCTCTCCCTTCCTCTCATTCGCTCAATCTCTTTACTCCTCTTACACGCACAGCGTTGCACACACACAACATGAGATGACAGCTGTCCATGTCAGTAGACCTTTTCACAACAATGCCGCGTGTCCATAGAACAGGGAGGAAGAATAACAGCACAGACCTGCCTTGAACATTCTGTGTAAAAGGTGTTCGAAACGTATGGAGGGAGAGAAAGAGGTGTTAACTGAGGTTGTGAGAGAGATGGAGATATAGTTCAACAGACAGAAAGAGAGAAAACCCTGCTCTGTAATGCTTTTCTCAGTCCTTTCCGCCTTTATCAGCTATTGATTTGAACATTTGAATGTGTGGGGGAGATGGATTGACTTGCTGGTTAAAATAGTGTGCATATTAAAGGGCCAGTTCACCTCTGGGACAACCAGATCTTATTTTATTGTTGTTTGGGACACGATCAACACAATCCTGAGTTATTCTTTGTGTTCAATCTGTGTTTTGAGATATTTTAGTATTTCAGCATTTTGCATCATATGATGCAAAATGCTCATCATTCATGCTGAAATACTAAAATATCTCAAAACACAGATTGAACACAAAAAATAACTCAGGATTGTGATGATCGTGTCCCAAACAACAATAAAATAAGATCTGGTTGCCCCAGAGGTGAACTGGCCCTTTAACTGTAGTCCTGGGTTTTCACAAGGTGGCATACCCATTTCCCATTCCAGTTCATTGACCCATAGCTTGGTTTGATTGGCTCAGAAGCAGATTTGAAATGGAAACATGTGAAGGCGTCAAACTATAATCATCTATTTCTGAGATCAGTGCAGATCCACAAAAAAATAAATAAGGGGGAGGTGCATGATGGCCGCGGCGTGAATGACAAAGTCGTCAAAATGCTAGTCAAGTGATCTCCAAACTAAAATGCAGTTACAATTTCTAGATAGTAGTAGAGTAGAGTATAGCGGCCACCGCAGATACAATGGTTCACAACCCGAAATAAGCGGCGGTCGAGTTGGAGGCACTTTATTTCATGCCAAAAATAGTGTATTTTGCAGATTGGGTGGGGTGCTGAGAGGTTCACCATAGACTTTCAACAACGCAAAACTACCTTTGGTTTGGTGAGTAGTGAAGTAGTTTTGTTTATTTTGACTGAAGTTGAGCGCTCGTAGGGGCTGAGAAAACGCGGTCTATTCATTTGCCGACGGGTCTGTCAGAGTGTCACTGGAGGTGACGCGATGGACCAGAGCTAGGATTGGCATATACACATTCAGTGAAGGCAGTACAGAACTTTGGGGAAACACCCCAAATATTATGTGCGCTGCGCGCGCCATGTTTCAAAAATCATATATTGGGAGTTTGAAAATAATTTTCAGGCTTTAATCCCTGTCTGCGATACTTTGTTATCTATTTCTGTCTCACATCCGCTCTCTAATATGTATGTATGTCTAGGCTGTGCACGCTTGCTCATACTGTACCTACCGTATACACAGGCAGGTAGACAGGTGGTAAATAGATAATGAAGTGTCATTAAGCAAGGTGGCTTAAACACTCAGAGCTGTCCAGGGAATCCACTTAACTTGGATAGGATCCAAAGAACTGTAAGAAACATTGGGAATTCTGAGCATACTGTAGATACACTTCAGATAGTGCTGTTCATCAGCGTCCAAGCCATAGTTGATTATGATTAGCTCTATTATAATAACTTCAGGTTCTCCAGAAAGAGCTGGCTGAATAGCAGCTGGACCTAATTATAACCATCAACTAGTTGAGTTGTTGCAGGTTCCATTTACAGCACCCCATGGTTTCTTTTTATATTTCAGTTCAGGGGTCTGACCCCTTTGCTGAGAGAGAGATGAAGCAGGGACCCCCAGATTCCATATAGTTGTCAGTGAATTTTGGATTCATGTCAATTTGTGTTATCAGATATTTAACCACTTGAACCATCAATACTTAATTAACTTGACCTTTCACTCTGTACTTAGTGTGCTCTTTTTTTGTAGATCGGCTATTTTTGGCTAAAGTGGACATTAGGGTTCAAGTGGTTAATATGTTTATGTATTTGTGTTGATAAAAACATCAATCAATCAAACCCAGTATGGTAGATTAATTTATTTCCTCTGACACAGACAGTGTCATAAGCTTGGTCAGTTGTGCAGTCACTCAGTGCATTTGGAGCATCTTTAAACATGAGATGTCACCTGATCTGATCTACCCACATTGTCAGGAGATGTCAGAACCAGGCGGCTTGCTCTGTAGAGGCCTTTTAGTCAGCCAACAACGGGGTACGCAGTCAATTAAATAGAGTGCTAAGAAAACAAGTGTGTGTGCAAGGATAGCAGATACACATCAAACCTAGCATCTCGTTACAGTATGTGCATCCTCTTTTAAGAGAGATACCGTACCGTCTATCCATCAATCTATCTAATACTATATTTTGATTTAGTTTGCCCTGCATTTCCACTTAATTTCAATAGTAAGTGGACTAGGGATGGGAGGATAATCAGGGATGGGGCTGGGATCAATTTACCTTTTATTTGCAGAGCTGCAAATCCGGCAAAAGTTTGTGCAGATATATATATCTGCATAAACCTTCTATATTTGGTAAAATGTACTTAAAATATACGTACTTGATACAGTCTTTTTTCACTCTCTATCAAATGTCTTTGCCAAAAAATAGCAGATCTACGAGCTGCAACGCGTTGTGAGCTTGTAGATCTGCTATTTTTTGGCAAATGTGCCGCCCCAGGATAATGGATTTTGATTATTGTGATAATATCGTAAATCGTCATTTCTTTTGTCACAATAATCGTGATATGACATTTTCATATCGTCCCATCCCTAAAGTGGATGGACAGGAAAGGCGTTAGAGAGGCCAACACTTTCTCACCTCTAAAGCGTCATACAACCGACGCGTTGTGAAGTACTGTACTGCGTCGGACGATAGACGCTTTGGGATTTCCTACTGTGTCAAGGGTTGGACGCATTGGGTATGGCCAGTGGTCTAAGAAGAAAGAAAAGAAAAGTAGTTCCAGCCACCCGACGCTACCGCTCACGCCACTATAAACGACGGAGCCGCGCCGTCTCAGGCGCCGATGAACGCAGAGAGACGCCGCCGAGGGAGCGGTAGCGACCGAGTCGCCGCGGCGAACGGTGTGAACGGCGCATGAGCCGACTCAGCGGCGTTACCGAATTATGTGCCGTTATGGACAGAATAGTACATTTTGACCAGGGGACTGCTTCCGCGTCCGAATACGGCTCAAAGAAGGGACTACGTTATCATCCACGTTGTCAAAGATAAAAGCACAAAAAAAAAAGGAATTTCCCAGTCGTCTGCTTAGCTCAGTCGGTAGAGCATGATGACAGCTAAACCAGAGACCCGGGTTCGATTCCCCGTGAGCGGAAAATATTACAGTAAACACATGTCGGCGCATGCGTACTAAGACTCTCCGTTCTCGTCCTCTCCGTTCTCGTCCGACCGTAGGCGCAGTAAACGTTCCAAAGCGTCGCACGGGTGAAGCAGAAAGCGAGTTGGGAACGCGTCGGGAGGGTGACACAAAGGGGGTGAGAACGGGTTGGAGAGGCTGACATGCAGAAAATGGCCTCGGGTCGGATTCGACCCCATGCCAGCTTCAGGAAGGACTTGCCTTATGCAGTCTTACCAGGTGAGCCTCCGGGGCAGCGCTGCTTTTATGCATCTTCTACCACACAGCCACACTGTGCAGTGGATCAATAGTCTATTATACTGACTGCTGTCTTGGTCTCTGTCCCACAGCCTCTTGCTCTGTGTAATTCATTCATGCACACTCTTTTCTGTTCATCTCTCTCGCTGTCTCTCACACACACACACACACACACACACACACACACACACACACACACACACACACACACACACACACACACACACACACACACACACACACACACACAACCTTACCTCCTACATGCTGAGTAGTAGGGTGGTTTTAATGGGCTTTAAGGTAATTAGGGCCTGTTAAGATAAGCTCTTACTTCACAACCAAAGCAGAAGGAGCAGAAGGCGGGGGGGGGGAGAGAAGAGCAACACAAGCAGCTTCTGTTGTGAGAAGCGTAGTGAGCGCTTGTTGGCACCAGACCACCGGCCTCTGTATTGTCTTTATTGACTTATATGGAGTGGTTCCCGCTAATGACAGGATTACTTTTTCCATAGTTTTTTTTTTCTTTCTTCTTAGACACAACAGACCTGACATGGAGCCATGGACACCCAGTGTGCACACTGCTGCTTGACCTTTTCACATGATTTCTACTGTGTTAACTGACACGCTAGAGCGGCACCCACTGTGAGTGCAGACTGTGCAGTGGGTAACACGTATCAGAAAAATCCTCGTGGCAATGTTACCACCTAAGCTTATGCTAAGAGTATGCTTTTGGATTCAGTTAGTGTGTGTGTGTGTGTGTGTGTGTGTGTGTGTGTGTGTGTGTGTGTGTGTGTGTGTGTGTGTGTGTGTGTGTGTGTGTGTGTGTGTGTGTGTGTGTGTGTGTGTGTGTGTGTGTGTGTGTGTGTGTGTGTGTGGTTCACTCGCTAGAGTAGCTTGCATATAAATCAGGGTTTAATTGCTGTTTGACAGGGTAATTGGGAGATTATAAAGGGGGACTACCCCTTCCCCATCCAAAGCATGCATGCACGCATGTACATTCAAGCTAATGTAATGATCAAAAGAAAAGGAATATCCGTCCTGAACCAATGAATCTTGCTAAGCTCTAACCTACTTTTGCAACGTTTGAATCAGTCACAGGCGTCTGCCAGTTGTCTCATATGCGTCTGTTTCCTGTTGCACAAGACAAATTTACAGTCAGTGCGTGACTGAATATACAGTTAGTTTCTGTACCGCGTTTAGAATTGGCATACACTGCAGTTGCAGTCAGAGTTGCTGTTTCAAATTCAATGAAATTGGTCAAACTAGAAGCTATGAAGGATGTTTAGACAGGATTCTCAAGTCTACAAATCCAAGTTGTTCACTGCTGCACAATGATATCATGTAAAATTGGCAGTTCTACAAGCTCACAGCGAAGGCTATTTTCAAAAATAATGATTTATCTAACTATTAATTTAGCGAATGTCTGTCCATCCGCCGTCTGACCGTCTGTCTGCATGCTGACATCAGTGATACTAAACCGTGTTGCCACCATGGTAACAGCCGCATGCTGAAACAATGCCCAAATTTGGAGATCAGCATGCTGACATCATCCATGGTAACAGCCGCTTGCTGAAACAATGCCCAAATCTGGAGATGAGCATGCTGACATTACTGATATTAAACAGTGTCGCCACCATGGTAACAGCCGCATGCTGAAACAATGCCCAAATTTGGAGATGAGCTTGCTGACATCACTGATAATAAACAGTCTCGCCACCATGGCTGTCTGTCTGCATGCTGCTGACGTCATACTCTGACATCATAGTACTGACATCATAGACTGATACAACGGGTATTGCACAACTGGACGTCAATGGTGACTGTCCTGTCCAACAGGCACCGGTCTGGGTTCTCCAACATTACTTCTGAGACACCTACATTCAATCCCTCATATACTGTGAGTGTGCATACCCCCCCGGCACAGGACTATTGTTTTATATGTTTCTTAGAAAAGCAGCTTCCTATGAAATCCCTTTTGTGATTTGTTACTTCCTCCTTCAGGCATGAGCAGTTGCTAGCAGACAGGATTAGCAAAGAGGATGAGAAGTGACTGGTGTACTTAGCTGACCTTACCTCTCGTAGAACACTTATGTCAGACATAAAGACTCCACACAGCTACGTATTGATCACCCAGAGGTGCAACACACAGTGCCTGATCAAAATGCCTGAAGTGTAGTCATGCAAAAACCCCACTATCTTTGAATATGAATCATGAATAATTGGACGCAGCTCTATCACTTTTAACACATGCCAATTGCTTGTAACATTAGTGGTCTGATCTTAGAATCTGAAGCATGTTCTACAGTTCTACTTCATTGTTAGTCTCTCTTTATGAGAGCACTGTTTAAAATGTCTCAAGTACCAATGCACACATGTTGCACATTAGAGTTGTCCATCCCTGATAAATCTGTACTTAGCCAGACAGAAAAGACGCAACTGTAGTTCACGACATGTATCTAGCTTGCACCAACCATCCTGACTCTCACTCTGCATTAGTCTGGGTAGAGACTAGAGAGACACATTCAGAGGAAATTACAGTGCGGCACTCACCAATAATAACATTCTTTATTTAAAGTTTTCAATCAATTTAAGATAATTGGAGATCATTTGCAATGCAGATCTGTAATGATTCTACCGTTTATATCCTGGGATATCACCAGTATCAGCGCAGATCTATCTATTTGCACAACAACAGATTGGAGGCAAATGTTTTTTACAAGCAGCTCTGCTGTTATTTTCTGTTTGCTACCAGGGTACAGTGTGGCTTGTAATGTGAAGTGTTTGGCTGCTTCCATGGAATTCAGTTGGGAATTCTTATAGCCTTTATTTATCTAAGGTATGCTGCTGATCTAAGAATTTGCTGAGCATGCATGGAGTTTCAGCAAGGTTTTTCTGAAACAGTCAACACTCATTCTCACCTGGGAGCCACACAGTACAGACATACATTGTCAGGTACTGTTGACCACTGAGAGGCTCCACTGGAGCATTTAGTTTTACTTTTTTGGGGCGGTGAAAGCTCTGCCAATAGACAGGTATGTCTGTGGCTGGCTGGCTGGCTGGCCGTTTCCGTAGCCTGGCAATACCTTGAGTGGCCACACACAACACACAAGTTAAAGGAGGGGCGCTGTTGTGCACACACACACACACACACACACACACACACACACACACACACACACACACACACACACACACACACACACACACACATGCACACAGATCTAGAACACACATAATGTAAAAACATAGATCTAGAACACAGAATCAAAAACATAGATCTAGAACACAGAATCAAAAACATAGATATAGAACACATAGAATCAAAAACATAGATCTAGAACACATAGAATCAAAAACATAGCTCTAGAACACATAGAATCAAAAACATAGATCTAGAACACATAGAATCAAAAACATAGATCTAGAACACAGAATCAAAAACAGATCTAGAACACATATAATCAAATCTAGAACACATAGAATCAAAAACATAGATCTATAACACATAGAATCAAAAACATAGATCTAGAACACGTAGAATCAAAAACAGATCTAAAACACAGAATCAAAAACAGATCTAGAACACATAGCGCTTCTAGGGCACTATTGTGCAGACTAGACACACACACACACACACACACACACACACACACACACACACACACACACACACACACACACACACACACACACACACACACAGGGTATAGCTGCTCAGATTCACCGCTCCACTTCGAACCGAGGTTTGATTTTTTAATTTTAAACAGGCCTTGCTTTGCGGCAAATCATTACGATAGAGTTTGAGTAGTACTTGTTTTCTTTAGAGTTGTTCCGATATCGATTACGAGCATCTGAAAAACTGCCGATACTGCCTAAAATCCTGGTATCGGCAAGTATGGCAGTCTTTGACATTCCGATACCGCGTCATTTATCACGTGATGATATTTCATTTACAGTAATATTTTGAATGTTTCAGTTGATGTTGCACGACTGTTTTATACTCTTAACCTGGACCCCACTTTGAGAACCACTGTCAGAACAACTGTCAATGGACAGATTATTTTTAAAATGACACACAGTGACTGACTGGTATCAGATCGGTACTTGCACTCGGTATCGACCGATACGCAAGTTATGGGTAGTGGAATTGGTCTTGGGAAGGAAAAAATGGTATTGGTACATCTCTCTCTAATTGTCTTCCCTGCTGTTTTTCTCCTGACAGTCCAGGGAATTAAACCAGCCATGTGGAGGTCACAACACCCTGTCTGAATCCTTACAGCTAAGACACTGTTTGAGCCCAGTGCTGCTTTTCAAATGCTGAACAGTAATTCCTGGAATGTAATTGAATTAGCTGTGATTTTTATGTGTTAGCTGCTTAAAACAAACAACCCTATATGGTCTGACTATGCAGTCCTGTAATGAGATGCTCTGCTTACAGAGACACAGGCCATGGCTTGTCTATTCTACTTTAAATGAATATCGAGTTAAATGTATAACAAAAGAAAATAAACGAATATCTTATAGATTATATAATATTATGATATTGTATATTGCCCACAATTGCCCAGCCCTACACACCCTGTCCATTTCCCATCAATGCAATGAATGAACTCTTCCCAGCAACAACCTGGCCAATAGCACCGCTGCTTCCAAACACACAATGCTGAATGGTGATAAACGCACTACACAGAGAAGATGGAACCTAATGACAGAGATCAATGCAGCTCTGATAAATTATTTATTTTCTGTGTGTGTGTGTGTGTGTGTGTGTGTGTGTGTGTGTGTGTGTGTGTGTGTGTGTGTGTGTGTGTGTGTGTGTGTGTGTGTGTGTGTGTGTGTGTGTGTGTGTGTGTGTGTGTGTGTGTGTGTGTGTGTGTGTGTGTGAGATCAGTGAGCATGTATAGGCTTATAGTTACATATCATGTTACAGGCAGGCTCACAGGGAGACAGAGATGAGAAGACACAGTTGTTATCCGCCGAGTTGTGATTGTTGTGAGGTCACCTTCCTGTTAAATCTACAGTACATGTTTGTTTTAGATGAGATTGGATTAGTTTAGATTAGATAAGACCTTATTAAAACCTCGAGGGAGAAATTGTCTGCAATGGTTACGTTATCAGGTGACAACTGACAACAACTAACAACGGCACCAAAGTGCCAAATTAGTTATGTTATATTATTCATATTATTGTACTTGTATTGATTTGCTACTCTATGCTATTTTTCTTGTTGCCAGGAATTTTACTCTTAAAGTGGCTAATGCAGGAGTCTTCAATGTTTTCAGGCCAGGGACCCCTTAGCTGAGAGAGAGATGAAGCAGGGACCCCCACTACATAAAATAAATTGTGTTGCAGATTTAAAATGTTCATGGATTTCTTATACAGCTTAGACTTGTTTGACAGCACTATCATCTATTGGATTAATATATTCAACCACTGGAACTGTCAATACCTACTAGTCTACTCTTCTTTTCCCTCTACACCAAACCTCTGTGCCAAAATGTAGACGATCTGCTATTTTTTGGCTAATGTTCCACTAAGAATAGGGATGCAAGGGTTCAAGTGATTAATGTAAAAAACATGATCCAATCACACAGATTTGGCGGTCCCCCTGTAGTAATTCTGAGGACCCCCTAGTCTTGAGCCTGCACACAGAAAAGGAAATGAGTGACAAATAGAAAACCCATCAAGTTAATAAGTTATGTACATGTACAACCACAGATACAATCTGTCATCATCATCTTTCTTCCTTTTTTGCAGTTTTCTTTTATTGTTGTGTGTGTGTGTGTGTGTGTTTATGTGTGTGCGTGTCCTATTGTCCTAATAATATCGGTATACCGGTAAGACATCCTAAGGGCAAAAATCAACCTCACCCTAAAGGGCGAGGTCGCGTACATGGGCGTGTTCACGCATCCGCCATTCCGCCTGTGTGACGGCAGACTGCTGGGCGAGCGCTGGCACTTTGGCGTAGGATCAACTTTGACCAAAACAAATGCACAGACCTGGTTGGTTGGTTTATGAGGACAAAATGTGTCCATATCTTCATAATATGGGCATAAAAGGGACAAGCACGGAATTAATTTGCAAGTGTGACTATTGATCTCCATATATGGGCATAAAAGGGATATGATGTCAGACGTCATAGGTCTACGTCTACGATGTCAGACAAGGACAGAATTTGCAAAATCATTTTGATATCAGAACAGGTCACCTATATCCTTCTGCTGAGCTTGGATGAGCTGTCACGCACTGTGACGCACGCACAAGTTCTGCAGGTTTTTATAGTAAATGCAACCTACGGTCGCAACAACATGGCTACAGATGGAGTTCTGCTTCATACTTAATCAATTCTCAATGCCCCCTCTATCCCTTTCCTGTCGTTTCTTCCCTAAATCTACCTCTCTCTCCCCCCCAACAGTATTGGGTCAATGAGTTTACCACCGCTCTGGGCATCGGAGTCTTTCACTCAGGAATCGAGATCTATGGCAGAGGTAAGGTTCTGTTTATTCTACTCTGATCTATCACTAGTGGTGGTAGGGCTGTCACGATTATGACATTTTACATATAAAATAATTGCGATTAATGATTTAATTGTGTTTTTGTCGTTGACAATTACTTTTCTGTTTGGCTTTTAAGTTGCACATGGTAGATATGACACATAAGACATAACCTATATATACAAAGAAACTACTGACATATTTAACAACTTTATACTTAAAAAAGAACATTGAAAGTGGAAATAGCCGATCTACAAGCTCACAACGCGGCGACGCATTGTGATCTTGTAGATCTGCCATTTCCACTATTTTTGACTTTTTTTTTTACTTTAAAAAAATATATATACCGGTAAACATTTTTCAACATGGAAATTATTATGAAAAATAATCGCGATTATGTCAAATAATCGTGATTATGTCAAATAATCGCGATTATGTCAAATAATTGCGATTAGAGGCACAGCGAATACAATTCCCGGCACTGGCGGGTGCCTCGATGCTGCCGCGGCAGGTGCTGGCCGTTACCTAACCCTAACTATAACCCTAACCTTAACCTCAGTAAAACTATGCGCTGACGGTCCTACCTGCCGGTCCGTGCGGCAGCTGCCGGTCTGTGCGTCGGCTGCCGGTCCTACCTGCTGGTCTGTGCGGCGGCCGCCGGTCCCACCTGCCGGTGCGTGCGTTCGAACTGCCGGTCCTGTTCTGTGCCTGTCGCGGCAATTCCGCGGCAGACGCCGGTGCCGGGAAGTGTATTCGCTCTTTCTGGACGATTATGTAATAATTGTGACAGCCCTAATTGGTGGTGCCAGCTGAATTCTCAAACCTCAATGCACCTTTCTTTATTTGACAAGTTTCACTTCCAACATCAGCCAGCCACTAAATGAAAATACAATAAATTATACTTAACACAATATGACTGCTGGCTGAAAGTGTATAGCTGTCCTGAATTCAATAATTGAGAATAACTGCTTAATCATCAGGCAATGGATTATGTATGAATAAATGTATGAATTAATTGATTCAATTTGGCCCCAAAATACTTATATATCCCTCCAATTACACATGTTGAATGTGAAGAGTAGGACCCAGGTGCTACTTCCGCCCGATGGGGGCTCCCCTCTGGCAGGTGAGCCAGGAGTGGTACAATAGCTCAACAGAAATGTGTGGGGAGGATTTGGGAGAAAATAATTGTCAAAAAAATAAATAATCTTTATATTACATCAGAGTAAGTGATCTACTTCCGGGTCATCACCAGTATGTATCGCTAACTTAATACCAAACCACTTGGCCAAGATGTACTATTATGTACTAAATATAGCTTAAAAATTCAAACACCCATGTCACCTTTGCAAGATGTCATTTCCAAACCTCTGTATACAGTTGTATTTGACCATTACACACCACGCTGCCGCAACATGGCGGTGAGGGCCGCTCAGCGGCCTGAACTCTAGACTTTTGGGACGCAAACTTCTAGTATGATACACTTATACATCGTAAAATTGTTCCCATATGTCCATGTGTACATTGTGTTCAGAGTTTGCCTATGGAGGACACCCGTACCCATTCTCAGGGATCTTTGAGATTACACCAGGCGATGCCACAGAACTCGGGGACACCTTCAAATTCAAGTGAGTGTTCCAAGTGACTTACTGCAAATCACACACTTAATTATACTGTTAGTGCATGTGTGAGTATGCATTGTGGACAGATCACACCCTGTGAGTGCACGTGTGAGTATGTGGACAGCAGGCAGTGAGTCAGTGAAGCCAGTGAGTCATTCCATTTGACAAATTCTGAGTCAGAAGACTATAAAAAGGTTTAATGTAAGTGTTCTGTGTTTCGTAAATTGTAACTTCCTGTTGATCATCCCAACCCATTGTCCCTTTCATCTCACGTCTCTCTGCACCTCCGCTGAAAATATCAGCTGCCTCATGGCATGCCTCCTGGCAGAGACCTCTCCTGAGAGCACTTTGCTATAGGAATTATCTCCGGAAGGCTGAGAGGCAGAGAATATGTTGTTTTTTGGCCCTGACCGATCAGTGTTCTATTTACCATGCATGCAGCTAGTAGGCCAAGGATGTCACTTAGACCAGCGGTTCTCAAAAGTAGCAGCTTCGCCCCCAACAAGAAGTAGCAGAAGAGAGGGGGAGCACAAGCCATTGAAGCCAACAACACACACCTTCTCAAGCCCTTGTACTGTAAGCTTAGCAGAGGCTTAGACTTTTACTGTTCATAAACGATTTCCTAGGATTATGTTTAATATCAGCGGATGGGACAAATTCATGGACCACTAGTCCATTTGGTTCCATCTGTACCCTTGCGGTGTTAATTTCGATTGCGACGCGACCGCCTTGCTCGAAGGAAAACCAGTCCGTTCCGCTCGGAGTGGGGAGTTCATTCCAGACAGACAGACAACCATACCAGTTAACGCGAGTTGGATCACGAAATTCTTGTTGAAACAATAGTACTTTAACAATAAGTTAAAGTACTACTAGCAACATATTCTGGCAAATGCTTATGGGGGTTGGTAGGCTACAAATAAATGGTCAATTTAGATAATTTGTATTCTGGGGTCGCCAAAAAATCCCTCCTATGGGGTTGTGGCTAGAAAATGTTTTGAGAACCCCTTAGCATATGGGTATTGGGATAAATATATCCCTGGCCTATGGGATATATTTTATAGATACCTATGGTATAAAATACAATTAAAGAACACATGCAACAGAGCGCACGCTGGCCTAGCGGTCCAGGGGCATAGGCCACATAGGCTCTGATGCCTGACAGCGTGTTGCGGGTTCGAGTCCTGATCCCGACGACATTTGCTGCATGTCATTCCCCATATCTCCCTGTTTCCTGTCTACCTACTGCACTATCAATAAAGACAGAAAAGCCCACACAAATATCTTTAAACAAGAAACAGAAGAACACATGTAATGTGTTCTTTGAGTCACCTCCAAAAGCATTTTCATTCTGCCCATAGGGTCATCACAAATGTGAAACGTTGCAGTATGTCATATAAATGCTATTTCCCCCTTACAGCATCTTTGGGGGGTTGGCAACCCAGCCTGGCTCTGTGGAGCGCCCCTCTCTAGTTGTACATTGCTTTATGTGTTGATCTTATGTGCTGCTCTCATGGCCAGGTGTCCCTTGGACAAAGATTCCTTGGGACAGATATTCAGTTGAATTATAATCTGTATTTGTAAAACTGTTGTAGTCTGTTATTTAGTCAGTGAGTCATACAGCTTGTACACTACAGTCAGAGTGTGTGTGTGTGTGTGTGTGTGTGTGTGTGTGTGTGTGTGTGTGTGTGTGTGTGTGTGTGTGTGTGTGTGTGTGTGTGTGTGTGTGTGTGTGTGTGTGTGTGTGTGTGTGTGTGTGTGTGTGTGTGTGTGTGTGTGTGTGTGTGTGTGTGTGTGTGTGTGTGTGTGTGGTATGCGTGTGACAGAGGTTCTGTGCTGCTGTGTATTATTTCTGCTCTAGTTGATCCACCCATAGCTCAGCAGAAACTGTGGTGCATGCACACACACACACACACACACACACACACACACACACACACACACACACACACACACACACACACACACACTTGTGCTCTTTCCAAGTAAGTCAGTGGAGCATAAATGTGGATGCTCCAAGACAAATAGCTGTATTGTCCACTCTCTGTCAAATGGATCGGCTCCAGCAGTCCTGTGATCAGCAGTCTGACATGCTGTATTTCTCTCATGGTATGAACATCAACATATCAGTGCTCAGCATGCACAGAAATATTATGACCATGAAATGGACTGACCACGTGAATCCAGGACTGCCCCACTTGGACTTGTAAAAAAATCACACCCGTGTGAAGTGGAGCTGTGTGTGTGTGTGTGTGTGTGTGTGTGTGTGTGTGTGTGTGTGTGTGTGTGTGTGTGTGTGTGTGTGTGTGTGTGTGTGTGTGTGTGTGTGTGTGTGTGTGTGTGTGTGTGTGTGTGTGTGTGTGTGTGTGTGTGTGTGTGTGTGTGTGTGTGTGTGTGGATCATGTGTACCGATTTTTGTGACATTTGAAGAAAATATGTAGGAAAAGGAGCAAAAAGTGTGTTTTGGAGAAAATTCAAGATGGCGGAAAATCTATCATGGCGCAAATGGGCGCCACGCCCATTTGCGGGGAGATGGGGAGATGCGTCATGACCCAAGGAATCCAGGGAAAAAATATTTTTAATTTTCCGACCTACGGTTCAAGAGTTACAGGCCAAAACGTAAAGTGGGGTGTTATGGCGCCACCATGCGGCCAAATGACACAATTATTTTTTATTTAATCCTTGAAATCATTATGAACCTCCTCTCCAAGTCTTGAAACTCTAGCCCCTATGGTTTGCGAGAGACAAATAATTGAATGTGAGTTTTTGCAATTCCCATTATAAGTCAATGGGGAAAATTAATTCACTAATAAATTAATATCAATTAAACTATAGAACCTTTCTCTTAGAAAAGTAATAGCCCACGATTCCCGAGTAAGCCGGTCGATTTGACATATGGCGCGAGTGTGTGGTGGCAAAACTGTGGGACTAGTGGCGTGCCGAAGTTTAGGAAGTTCAGGCTACATACACACACACACACAGACAGACAGACAGACAGACCCACACGGCCACGTATAGGGAGCCTGTGCTTCACACAGCTCCAAAAACGAAATGCATAGCAACAGTAGGAATGTCATGATCGTAGAGTGGTGTCACACGTGAGATCAAAATTGCGACCGTAGGAATATGGTCAATCACCCTTTCATCTCTTATACCAGGGGTCTTCAACGTTTTCAGGCCAAGGACCCCTTAGTTGAGAGCAGGGGTGTAGTTGGCTGGATTATTCACGAAGCTTTCCCGGAAGAAAAAGATTCCATGATTGGCCGCTAGTTGCGCTGTTTTCCCCCCGCGAGGTACCAAAAAGATTTTTTCTGCACTGGACCCCATTCATTTTCCTCTTTGATTTTCTAACCTTAATATCGTCATAAATACTTTATGGTTCCTGTCGCTAGTGAAAAACTGCCTTTCAATTACCATTATATGCATTTTGTGCAAATATGGTCCCATTTATGTTAAAATTGATGATAAAGTTGTGGGGGGCGTGGCCAACTAAACTGATACCAGCCGGCTGTGTTCTTCTTCGTGTGCTGTATTTCGGGAGGCTTCGTGTGCTGTATTTCGGGAGGCTCCGACCACATTCTCCCATGTATCCCTGCGGTTGCACGTGACCGTTGGCAGCCAGTAGCATTCCTTATGATTCCTGGGGTACCATTCAAACAATGATGGCGACACCCATACAAGGGACAAAAAAGTGTCATTTTCGCCGCATAGAAACCAATGGCTTCGCATCGTCCATATATTTTTTACAGTCTATGGTTGAGAGATGAAGCAGGAACCCCCCACAACCTGCTCATAGATTCCATATAGTTTCATCGTTTGACAGCACAATCATCAGTGTATTTTGGATTCATGTAAATTTGTGCTTTCAGATATTTAACCACTTGAACAGTAAATACTTAATAAACTTGACCTTTCACTCTGTACTTAGTCTCTTTTAGTCTCTTTCACTCTGTACTTAGTCTCTCTCTTTTCCCCCTCTAGACCAAAGCTCTTTGCCGAAAATAGCCGATCTACAAGCTCACAACGCCTCGCAGCGCGAGGCGTTGTGAGCTTGTAGATCTGCTATTTTTGGCTAAAGTTCTCAGAATATGCACACTAGGGTTCAAGTGGTTAATATAAAAAAGAAGAAAAAAAGTTTCTATCACACAAACATTTGGAGGGCCCCCTGTGGTAACTCTGAGGACCCCCTAGGGGTCCCGGACACCCTGTTGAAGACCCCCTGTCTTATACCTCTCTAACCATGTGCCTGTCTTTCTACCTCCCTCTCTCCACAGAGAAGCCATTGTGCTGGGCAGCACAGATTTCACAGAGGAGGACGTGGAGAGGATCGTAGAGGAGATGGGGAAGGAGTACAAAGGCAACGCCTACCACCTCATGCACAAAAACTGCAACCACTTCTCCTCGGCCCTGTCAGAGGTGCGGCATGTGCATACACACTCCACCACGATGGCTTTCATGCTCGTCGCGTGTCGCCTGCCACCATTCACTTACGCTTTATTTTGAAGAGCCCCGGAAGCTCCTTGCGTGTGCACGTGTGTGTACGCTGACGATCCAGGAAGGAGAACAGTTTATTTACAAACGGACGTGAAAACTTAAATCCTAACCGGGGCCGACCATCACGGTATAGTGTCGCCGTGAAAATAAGCGGATCCTTGGTGTTATTTGCACCTTATTCAGAGATAAAGCCGTTTTTATGTTTCAGTTTAGAATAGGAGTCAATGGATAATGGTCGCTCTCCGTTGCTTCTGGCTGCGTTGCGTCATGAGTCATGACGTATGCAGTTTTTTCTTTCACCAGCACCCGTAGCAAGCGTCTGAGATGCAGGTTACCATGGAAATCTTATCTCGTCTGTGAACGAGTTTGGCTACCGGGGCAGCCAAATTGTTAATGTGCAACAGGCTGTTTGAATTTTAGCCATTGACTGCCAAATGGATTTAGTTTTTGGCTGTTTGACAGCCAACAACAGTACATAACAGATGTATTTGTCATTTTACTTCACTCAACCACAACCACACTTTCCAATTGTGAACAAGAGGACATTCTGAGTGGCTTATTCAAATCATCATTTGAACTATTTTCATCACCCACAAATATTTTATAGCACTTGAATAACAAAATCATCATGTCAGACGTCATAGACTTCATAGGTCTACGCTCAGCAGAAGGATATAGATGACCTGTTCTGACATCAAAATGATGTTGCAAATGAATTCCGTCCTTGTCTGACATCGTAGACCTATGAAGAATAGGCCTTTAAGGTACACTAGGCATCAGCCCTGTCTGGACGCAGGAACGATGCCAGTTATGCAATACCAGTTGTACCCATTGTCAGAGTACTTATGCCTAACAGGAAATGGGGAAAGAGGTGGGGAGTGACATGCAGCAAATGCCGTCGGGATCGGGACTCGAACCCACGACACGCTGTCAGGGTACTTTAGAGCAGTACGGTAAACAGCAAACATTTTTGCTGCTATAATATGAAGGGGGCTTAAGGGCTTTGAGTAATGAGCTTGGAGTCTTAGCATCTGGCACAGACACCAGGATTAAGACGACACAAGCCCAGACTGTAATATGTTTTACCAAATAGCTATCGATATTGTGGGGATGACTTACTTTTAAATCATGCCTGTATACAGTATACTAACCTAGTGGGTAAAGGAAAACAATTAAATGGCTAGAACAGTTTGGTAATTTGGGGCAATTACATCACTTTACTGTAAGGCAGACTTTTAAAACCAGAAAAGAATAACATTTCTATGTCAATATAGTTTGCCAAGCCCTAGCCCAGAAACTGAGAGCCAGCACACATGCACACACGCACACAACTAGATTATAGGCCCTAAGGGGTTGCTGGGGAGAGAAGGTCATGCAGAGAACATGAAGGCTAGGGCTGCACGATTTTGGGAAAATATCTAATTGTGATTTTTCTGACTAATATTACGATTTTATTCGCGATATTTATATATTTATTTTAAGGTTGGATAAGTGATAGTTTTTTGGTTAAAACAAAATGTTTTTTTTTGTTTTGTTAAAAGGTTGATATAATACATTATTTAACCAAATAAAATCACTTCACTACCTTAAGTCAAGCTTCCGAAATTTGGCAATCATGCAAATGGTTTGATTCAGTTCAGTTATATTTTCAAAAGATTCCCTTGTATTTTGCTTATTAGCAACGTTTTTATATTCAGAAAGATCTCAGTAATGGTATTGTCTGCCTCTCACTATTGTCAAGGAAGAAAGTACCGTATGTCGCTGCCTTGCTTTCATCAAGGCAAAAAAATGCACCCTAAGACACACCATAAGTTTCACATGTGTGCAGGGGACGGAGGAGGGGAGCCACCTTCACACAGAAATCACTTTTGCGATTATTATGCACCTTTGCGATTTGCTAATTGCGTGGTTCCAAATCACGATTTAATTGTGCAGCCCTAATGAAGGCCCTTTTTTCCCAAACTCGGTGTGGCTTCTGGGTACTGAACAGGTCAAATAATACAAATAAAGATCTATACATAATATACAGATAGCAGGTACAGCATGTACATGATATTTAAAACATTAGCAGCATCATTCATATGCAGGCGTGTGTGCATGTTCTTCTAGCGTCCCTATTTTGGGTGTTTCTTTATTGACACTTTTCTTTCTATTCCATACCCGCTTGTGTTGATTGACGTGTACATGGATTACATCACCACTTGCGTCTTTGTCCAAATAGCAATGAGATGGAGCGGGCACGTCAAACTGGTGCGTGATTTGCAGTTGCCAGGGCAACACCGGACAGTCATGGCAAAAAAAGCTTGGAGTTTGGAAGCAGTGTGTGAGAGCACAGTCAGTGCTGATAGAATGTTGCACAAGGGACTAGGCACTATACTCTTTATCTCTCTGGAAGGGGAAATTGTGCAGGAATGTATTATCACCCACAATCTAAGATCGTCATATCACCCACTCCTACTTGCACCCTAATATATAGTCAAGCATACACAGACAAAGATAGAGCTCAGTAGGCACATGCTGACATTCACCAACACATCATAGACACAAAAACAAGCGAGCATATATAAACCTACACACTAAAACACAAAACGTACATGTCTTTATAAACATAAACACAGACTCAAACGGTCTCATTTGCTCTCTCACGCACGCACACACGCATGCACATACTGTACACACACACACACACAAACATAGGCGTGCATGCGCGCAGACAGGAAACCTTAGGTGGTTGTGCCCGCAGGGCTGGGACATCATGTTTACTCATGTAACCTCTCAGACATGCAGCGTTTGAGCATGAGAGAGAGAGAGAGAGAGGGGGCAGCTGGAGGACAGGATAGTGAGTGGGATACAGAGAGAGGTAGGATAAAGGGAAAGAAGGATGGGGAATGAATAGGAAGGATGTATATGTGAAGAGGCCGCTTGAAAGATTTAAGATAGTGTGTGTGTGTGTGTGTGTGTGTGTGTGTGTGTGTGTGTGTGTGTGTGTGTGTGTGTGTGTGTGTGTGTGTGTGTGTGTGTGTGTGTGTGTGTGTGTGTGTGGGTGCGTGCGGGTGCGTGCGGGTGCGTGTGTGTGTTGAATGGGAGGGGGTCTCATGTTTATTTATGTCTGATAGATCAAGCATGGCGGCTAATTCCCCAGAGAGAGAGCTGTGTTTGATGTGTGTGTGCTCTGATGATGCTTTTTACTGTCTGAAATTAGCATAGTATGCTAGACATGCACAATAAATATATTATCATGCCTACATTTTGTTTGACATTGACAATGTGTGACTTTGCTCAAATGTTCCTCTGTTCTTCTCTCCTCTACTTTACTTTATTAGAATACTTTCCACCATTACACAAAAAAAACGTTATTTTCCATCTCTTCATTTTCTTCCCTTTCCATGCCTCCTCTCTTCTTTTCCTTCCTCCTTCTCTATTTTCTCTCCTCCTCTGAACTGCATTTTATTGATTCTGAATCGACATGCAAATCCACTTATTCAATCCGAAGCCCTTTGAAACCTTTGGGTAAATTGAGCTCAGACTCGAGTGAGGACTGCTTTCTGTTGCTACTATTTCTCTTTGCAAGAATCTGTACAGCTTTTAAATGAATTAAATTAAAAAATGTAAATGTGACTTCAGATTTCGGGTGATTAGCTAACGATTAGCTAAGAGATGAGTTTGACTTGACTGGAATGTGAACAATTTGCTTATACCCTCTCCCTCCTTTTCATTTAAGTAAGCGGTTATGTAATACGTGATTAAAATGTGTTTGTGGTTGTAAGTGAACATGCTGGCGCCCGGGTCTCTTAGTCTGTGCTCTTATATCTGAAGGAGGCAGTAAGATGATTCAGTTTAACCGGCTGAGGGATCAAAGACCAGGGTTCTTGGAAGTCCCTTGTACCATAATGGCTTTAATAGCATTGTCTGGTTGTCTGGAGGTAAACACCACTGATGGTTCCACTACTAGACCACTAGCCTTGGCTTCCACAGAAGAAGGCATCTGCTGCCTGGACCTGCATGCATGGAGGAGAGGTGAAATAAGGGGAGAATCAGGCAGGCATTGAGAAAGAAAGATTGAGAAAATGACTACAGTATTGCTGTCTGTAAGACACAAATGAGAAAAACGTAGAGAAAGGAGAGAGGCTGAAAGATGAGAGATGAATGATGATCTGACAGATATCTGACACCAGCCAGATTAGAGTGAAAGGTCACGAAAGGACTCTGATGGAAGGACTCGCGGAATGGATGGAAGGAAAGTGGATGGATTGTTTGTGGATGATTGAAAAGTTATTAGGAACCATAGATGGATAAGTGGATAGATGAATGACTATTGTATGAATGAATAAATAATGCATGGAAGAGCAAATGTCAATACAAATGGTCAATGGCATTCCGCTCTTCTCATCTCAAAGATCCATTCCAATGAATTAGTTTTATAATCTTGTGTTATCTTTTACAGGTAATATATGACTAAAGCCCCTTAAGAAAATATCTTAAAATGTAATACCTAGTTATTTGAATGGCATATGAATTAATTAGCGTCATGTCAGTTGATCTGTTCATCAGTCAGTGAGGTAGGTCATTGTAGATACTCAGAAAGATGCCTCCAGTATTCCTTTTGAGTGGATGGTCTAAATAATGGATATCTGATAAAAAAAAATGACTTGCCACAGACAGATGAAGCGGTCAATAACATACAGTACTGTCTGTGAAAATGCACCTTAAGTTCTGTGTAGTTTCTTTTTAACAACTTCAAGTCTTGGTATAAAACATAGGCATATCATTTTATAATCAACTTTTATTTTAAATGCATTGTTTTATTTCTCCTTCAGCCAAGTTAGGTTTTGGTCAGGAGGGGGCGCCAGAACATTGGGCCAGAGAAAACTACACTAACATAATATAAATATAAATAATATTAATATTTCATCATAAAACTAAAATAATCAAAACATAGGCTATATCTTTGGACTGGATATTGAAGTCACTTAGGAGAGATCCCTTTCTCCCCTGTTGTGATTGATGACTCAAGCTCGACCTGGGTAACTCCACCTATCTGGACTTTAAGGCAGATTCAATCATTTCCCTCTACTTCCCCTCTCACCAGATCCTGTGCGGCAGGGAGGTCCCGCGCTGGGTGAACCGGCTGGCCTACTTCAGCTCCTGCGTGCCCTTCCTGCAGAGCTGCCTGCCCAAGGAGTGGCTCACGCCGGCCGCGCTGCAGTCCAGCGTCAGCCAGGAGCTCCACCACGGAGCGGCGGGCAACGGGGCCGGAGGGGCAGGAGAGCTGGAGGAAGGGGAGGACCCGGCGGCCGCCATGTCGCCCTGCTCCTCTCCGCCTCCTTTTCCTCCCTCCTCCTCTTCCTCCAGCCCTTCCTCCTCGTCGCTCCTGCCCCGCCACCAGCCTCCTCATCGCTACCAGCCCAGACGGTAGGGGGGGGGCATCTGCGCGGGAGCGTTCGGGGTCGGGGTGGGTCAGGGACAGGACAATCGACATATCCCGACATCAGCCATGTGTGTCTTTGAGAAGACATTGAGCCCACTTGCCTGCTTGGCGGGTGGCGGGGGCTTCTTTGGATGAGATGCAGGCTGAATTGGGGTGGGTATTTGATTTGTAGGGTACTGGAGAGTGACTTTGTGGATTTAAACAGTGTTTATTTTAATCTGCCCCTTGGGAGGTGTCATGTTGGCTTTCTAGTTGGTAGAGTAGTTCGGTTCTGTCAACGGAAAGCCACAGGTTTGAACCCTGGGAAACAGATTCTGTCCAAGTGTCCTAACTGTCCTTCGCTGGTTCATTTCATTGTGCATCTCTCTGTATAGCAGGGGCAGATGAATGCATAACATCTTTAGAATAAGACTGAGCATGGGTGTGCTGGTCTGTAGCAGGGGAGTGCAATCCTAAACGGGACAAAGAAGCTTACCTTTCACACCTGAAGCTGACAAAAGAGGGGATGAGGAGGTCGTGATCAACATGGACCAACAATTCTGTGGTCATACTGTAGTAAACAACCGTATTTGCAGCAATTTATTTCTTGAGACGCATATGGTGAGCATGAATATGTCTGGCTCGGAGGGGGGGCTTTGTCTTTTCTCCAAGCTGTTTATACATGGAGGGAATATTGGA
Organism: Nannobrachium achirus; assembly: GCF_963921795.1. Classification (NCBI taxonomy): domain Eukaryota; kingdom Metazoa; phylum Chordata; class Actinopteri; order Myctophiformes; family Myctophidae; genus Nannobrachium; species Nannobrachium achirus. Next base: position 15,513,617 of record NC_137833.1, read on the forward strand.
AAGCCTCCCCTAATCACAGAGCTGCTCCTACTTCCCAGAGCTTCTCCCACAGCTCTCAACTCAAGGGCCTCTCTTCCTCCTGCCCTCAATCTAAGGCTGTGTTTGACAAGGAGTTCCATAATCTACACAACTAACATGCAACTGACAAAACAAAACCATAAAGCCTGATTCATATTTTACGGCGGCATTACGTTGTCGCATCGCTCGCGTGTCGAAGGTATTTTTTTGATGCACGACACCGTTATGCGATGGACCATAAATTAGGCTTAAAGGAGTAGTTCACCCAAAAGAATTACTTTTTTTACACATCCCATAAATACTTGAATTCATGGAGAGTTTTTAGTTTTTGTCGTCCTCCTGAGCCAATAATCAGGAGTCTCCTACCAGAAACTTAGCTGGTCATCAAATTATTGGCTCAGGAATGCGACAAAAACAAGGCCTCCGTTAATCCAAGGCTTCACTGGGTGTGTAATTGATAGACAATAAGTAAATGTTTGGGAGAAGTACTCCTTTAAGACCCAGGGGATGCTCCCAACTGTTGCCATGACAACTCAGTGGGATTCCTTAGTGAGACAGCTTGGTGCTATAAACTGAAACCGCTTACCTGAGACCCCAAGCCCCAAAAACCACGATTCACAGAACATTAAGGCAACGTGAATGGGAAACGCAGCTCGGACAAGGGCAGAAGGTACGGTTTCCCAAACAGTGGTTCGGGACCCATTTGTGTTTTTTTTTATGGGTAATTATAAGTAATGATTTATTTATTTTTCCAAAAAGTTAAAAACAAATCCATTAATTAGAGGGGGACACTTTCTTTTTTGTAGATATTGTCACTAGTTACGGTCCTGGGGAGACCACAAAGTTTGGGAAGCACTGCCTTCACGCAACAGTGTCCAAACTTTGTCTATTTGTTCCTGTCTGACCCAAGAACAGAGGTCGACCTAAATTCTGTGATACAAGCAGGCTGGTTTTTATTTACCGTGTATACAACACCTTGGGCTGTTGCGCTATTAAGAACTGTTGGTTCTTCCATGATCACATGGGTTGTTAACTTGAACACAGCTGGTTTATTTTTGTCAGTTTTTCAGTGGTTTGCTCGCAGCAGGTGTCCGTCTCCTCCAACGTGCCTCCTCTTTTTGAGGCGGTGCATTTTGACTATGCTGCCTGTAAGTTGAACGTGTCTCCGATTTTGCCTTGACGTGGCTACAGAGGAGACGGGCACCCTCTGATCAAACAATACAACCAATGCACATAGCATTTCCAATAGTTAAGTCATTAAATAATTCTAGGTCTAAATGGGTTGGTCATGTGAAGCCAACTGTATTAGCTATCCTTCTTCATACATCTATAATCATACAGGTTTCACATGCTTCTATGCACATACTGTACACACACACACACACACACACACACACACACACACACACACACACACACACACACACACACACACACACACACACAGCGACATAATTGCATACACATAAAAGCAATGGCAATGTGAAGAACATGCACGCACAATCACACACAGTACTATACTCGGATGCCTTCAGACAAATGGAACAGTATAAGAAGATGTGCATTCTTAAAGGAAGCACATTCACACCTTAAAACAGTGAAAACTGCCCCCCTGTCCCTCCTTAGGAGACCAGCCTCCTACCAGCTACCATAGTCCAGCCTGCGAAACATCAATGTTTTTTTGTTTGTTTGTTTTTTCATCTGTGTGACTTGTTTGGGACAGCACATTTCTGTTATTATGGAGCAAAATCTATGCCAATAACAATACATAGCATTTTTATCCAGTGTGCTAAATATCCAATAAAACCATGTATTACGAAGTTACCTTTTTTTTTTCTTTTTTTTTTTTATATAGAGGATTAAAGCTACAATCTGGGAGTTCTGCTCGTTGTCGTCTTCTCTTGTGTGGCAAGAGACTGGAGATTATCTCCACCTGTTCAGAATGGCAGGTGTTCTTGCTCTGTTTGTGTGTTATGTTTGTGAGTGTGTAGCTAATCTCGCAAACTACTGCACCGTTGAGCATAATTTATTTTGTACACATGGCAGTAGGGCAAGGAACCTGTGTGTGTGTGTGTGTGTGTGTGTGTGTGTGTGTGTGTGTGTGTGTGTGTGTGTGTGTGTGTGTGTGTGTGTGTGTGTGTGTGTGTGTGTGTGTGTGTGTGTGTGTGTGTGTGTGTGTGTGTGTGTGTGTGTGTGTGTGTGTGTGTGTGTGTGTGTGTGTTCGAATTCATAATCTCTCACCAACTGTCCCTCCAGGCTATGGAGTGGAACTAGCCAATCAGGTGCAAGCTGTCTGTCCCAGGGAGCGTGCGTAATCCGATACCACTGTTTTACAATTCATCAGAGAGAGAGACAAACACAGACCACGTGCACCGCACGACACTCAGAGATCATGGGCACCGATGACACACGCACAGTCGCACACATGGAGAGACTGGTACCTACGACGTGCAGTCGTCCACGACTAAAATGATTAGTCTAAAACAGGGGTCTTCAACAGGGGGTCCGGGACCCATAGGGGGTCCTCAGACTTACTACAGGGGGGCCGCCAAAACCTTGTGTGATAGAATAATTATTTAAAATGAACAATAACTTGAACCCTCGCATCCCAATTCCGAGGAGAACTTTAACCAAAAATAGCAGATCTACAAGCTTTCAACGCCTCGCAGTGCGAGGCGTTGAGAGCTTGTAGATCAGCTATTTTCGGCACATAGGTTTGGTGTAGAGGTAAAAAAAAAAAGAGCAGACCAAGTACATAGTGAAAGGTGAAGTTTACAAGATATAAATGATTTAAGTGGTTAAATGTCTGAAAATACACATTAAAATGAATCCAACATAGACTGATGACAGTGCTGTCAAACAAGTCTATGAATCTATCTATGACATCGATGAAAATCTGCATCACACATATAGAGGGGGTCCCTGCTTCATCTCTCTCTGGCCCTAGCCTGAAAATGTTTAAGACCCCTGGTCTAAAATGAATGAAACGCTCAAGAAACAGCCCAAACTGAGCACAAGGCCAAAGACTCTTAAAGCCATTTGGAAATGCTTGATAAAATCCACTTTAAAATGCTGCAAAACATAGATATTTTGTGACAATTCATCCTAGAGTAATGATGCGTCATGTGCGCACACACCAGACCCTGGGAGGGGGAGAGACGCACTTTGACGTTACCGCATCAGACAGCGTACCTCCTGGTAGCTGATCTTGCTGTGAACAAGAACATTTTGTAACATTGCTACATGCAATAATATCATCTCTGACATCTATTGCTGCTATGACAAACCATACACTCAAATACTCAAAGCAGCTATCATAGGCATCAACAGCTTTATGCTCCAATATTACGAAACCACATTATCAACACATACACCCGTGTCTAGGACAGATTCTAATCGATGTAGGCCAGGCCATGACCTACTGAGTCATTTTACCCACACAATGTTTACTGTAAGTGCATGCGTCCAACAAGGAGCATGCTTTTTTGGTTGACGCAATGCCACATGTCATCACTACCAGTGTGACATTCTTACACGTCCCTGAGTAGGTGGTCAAAATGACGTGTTACTCATCTGCAGTTGGCTTCCACCTGTCCAGCAGCGCAAATGGCGTCAACTGCAGTGATTACATTACACTTTAAAATAGCATATAGGATTGTGTAAATGTTGCGATATGACGGTAGGCTCACAGTAAGCTCCTAGCACTATCTCTAGAACCTGGAGAGGTGCGATCCAACAGAGTGGTCACAGAGAGCATGGAGAGTGTTTCCGACCATGGCAAATGTGACAGTGTGACAGCCCATTCCCACTTGGCCAGATAAACAGATAAAAGATATCTGTCACAGATATTTTGTGTCTGTATCTTACCATCCACTTGAATGGAGACAGATATTTTGTATCTGTTTATCTGGTCCAGTGGGAATGGGCCTTTACTGTTATATGCTACCTTAAAGAAGGATCAAATGTTAATTAACTACAATAAATCCCTGATTTGAGCTTTAATACAATTTATTTTGTGCTGTTAATCAGTAAATACATTTGGTGTCATGTAAAATGCGACCTTGTAAAATGGAACAAACTCCGTCATATGAAAGAAATCTGTGAGAAAAAGAACGTGTGCTGTCCCAACTTCAATGTGTGTGTATGAGAGAGAGGGAGAGTTTGAGAAAATGGCACACACCCTTTTTAAGTTAATCCTTTATTTTTTCTTTAACCTCATTGGCTTAACATCTTGCCACACTGCTATGGCTATACCTTTTCTCTTTTTTGTCCTGTTCTTTTTTTGTTGTTGACAAAACTAAGAAGGTGTTAAAATGATGTCCTTTTTTATCCCTTGTTGATCTGGATTCTGGCCTTTTCCTGTTTTGTATATATATAATATAAACTCAGGACTCCAAAATGCTTTGTTATATAAATAGTTTTTATTGTCTTTTCCAGACACACACCCTTGTTTTGTTGTTTTCTTTGTTGCTCTCTTTCCTAATGCAGTAGTCCTTTTCCCAGAATGCACATTGGCAGTGCATTTTTGTACTCCTGACTTTGATAAAGGAAAGAAAAAAAGAAAGCATTTGTTTACAACTTGTATGTATGTTTATATGCGAGCATGTTTCTCTTTGTTTGAGATTTCTGTGTGTTTGCATGCGCGTGTGCGCATAGGCTTGTATTTTATGACAACCAAGAAGCTGCCATCTGGTCCAACCTCCCCTCCCTACCACACACACACACACACACACACACACACACACACACACACACACACACACACACACACACACACACACACACACACACACACACACACAGTAACAGTTATACATGCTGTACTGCACTCATACTGTCTAAAGAAATCCCATTCTTCCATCAACTTTATACTTACTTATGGATATTTGCAATGCACTCATCTTGGTTAAATAGTGGTAGCCTTGAGGCTGATATCACGCTTGTGCCTGGAATGCTACCAGTCTAATACCCTGATGTGGTAGGGAAAGTCCGGGAAACACCTCGACTAACCGGACGCCATTCGGGAGGAATGTTGGAATTACACACTGCGAACTTGAACTCTGTAAAAAGGCACATTTTGACACCGACGTCAAAGTAAAACTCAACATTTCTTATTTATTTTGCGGCACACCCACGAGGTGTGAAATCTGAAATGTCCATGATGAGCCATCTTCCGGATACTGGAAAAAGTTTTGACAGCCGCTAACTTTTCTGTTCTAAAACAAATCCAGCTGTCTGGGAAAAAATAGTGAGTGACTGGTGGATTTCCTTCGCCACACACGTTACAGTACACATACAGTGTGTACACACACACACACACACACACACACACACACACACACACACACACACACACACACACACACACACACAGTACATACTCTTACAGCTGATGTCAACCCCTCACCATGTGGTGGCTGTGCCTGATGATTTTTACTGTACCCGCTCACTGAGCTCTGCACTGTTTTCTTCTGCCGTTTGTCTGTCACCAAAAACAGACAGACATGAGGGAGGAGGGCCAGGTTTCCCAGAGTTCTCATGGCTTCTGGTTGTTCTGAACTTAAGGGGGAGTTTCAAAAGTCGATGGAATACGATGTAGTACAAATATAGTAATTGCTTATTTTTGCTAAAACAAAAATATTGCACAGATTTAGCTGTTTTACTTCTGGGAGAAAACAACAGGACACAGAATAAGAACATCCTGAGCTGTGATAGACTGGGAAACCTTGGCCTTACATCCCTTCTTAACCCTGGAAAACTGACTTCAGATGTTTCAAAACCTTTTGTTAGAGCCTTCAGTGAAGCTGAACAGATTTGTATCCTGTTTTAAAGTCATTAAAGAAAAAAATATATGGTTTACAACATTATTTTGTGTGTCATGGTTATTTATTTTATCCTAGTTTTAGTTTTAAACATGGGGAAAGGAAACCGGTTGAATGAATATGATCAAGCAGGATACAGATTTGTATCCTGTTTTAAAGTCATTAAAGAAAAATATATGGTTTACAACAATAGCTTGTGTCATGGTTATTTATTTTATCCTAGTTTTTGTTTTTAACCTCTGGAAATGAAACTGGCAGAATGAATGAATATGCACAAGAAGAAGAAAATGTATGATTTATATCTTTTATGCTCACATAATTACACCACCAGTGTTGGGGAGACCAAAATTGCACACGTCTAACAGTTGGATTTTTTTAAAGATTTGTTTTTGGGCTTTTTGCCTTTTTATTGATAGGACAGTAGACTGACAGGAAATGGGGGAGAGACAGGGAGGGACATGTGGCAAATGTCGGCCGGATCGGGAATCGAACCGGCGACGCCGACAGGCATTGATGCCGAAATGGCAATGCCTCTATGGTATGCGCCTAGGCCACCAGACGCCCCAGTTGGAATCTTTTATAGGTGATCAGGGGTGTCACACCAAATTCTGGGCCCTGGGTACTTTAACTATTGAAAAATAGCAGATATACAAGCTCACAGCGCAGCACTGAGTGCCACGCTGCAAGCTTGTAGATCTGCTATTTTTGAGAAAATGTGTGCAAGTCTTTGAATATTTCAAATCCTTCAAAGGTTTTTTGAAAGACCTATGTTTCTTTGTCAGTGGTGCTCAAACCTTTTCATTTGAAGGACCCCCAAAATGATATGTATTTGGCCACAGACCCCCATCTCAAAATATTTATTTCCAGGAACCCCCCCTGAAACAAAATTTGAGTTAACAAATGTTCACTTAAAAAATACATATATTCAAAGATTTGCACACATTTTCACGACTTTTCAAGAATCTACAAGCTCGCAGCGCAGCAATCGGTGCCACACTGAGCTGTGTATGTCTGCTATTTTTCAATAGCTAAAGTATAAAATAATTAAGGCCCCTCCACCTTGGGCCCTAGTAACTCAGTCCCACTCCCCCCCCCCCCTTGTGACACCCCTGTAGGTGATTAGAGCCTTGTCTCAACAGTCTCAGACACCGTGTCCACAGTGGGCTCCGGGGCCTCTGCTGCAGCTCTCTTCTTACAACAAGGTAATGCTTCCAGTAGCGCCCTGGGTCCTTGACTCATAAATAAATAGAGGAAGGGGTCCACCAGAGGGCTGAGGTAGAGCAATAGGTGAGAAACTAGTCCCAGGTAGCGTACCTCCTCTTGAAAAGATAACGACTCCAGCAGCACACTCAGGATGAAGGGGAGGTATAGCAGGGTGTAGTTGGTGCATATGATCATCAGTCCCAGTGCCATACGCTTCCTCTCCACCGTCCGGGGGGTGGACTGAGGGCAGCAGTGCAGTGCCCTCCAGGAGTCCAGGGCAAAGAACAGTAGGAACGGGAACGGGGCGAGCAGGGCCACGGCGAACCAGAAGTAGTAGTGGAGCATGGCGAGGGCCAGCACGGCAAAGGGAACGCCCCAGATAGCCATGGAAACGATGGCATTCCTCTTGAGTGTGGTGAAGCAGCCCTGGCACTGCGGCCAAGCCACCAGCAGATGGCGCTCCTGGGCTATGCACGTCATGAAGGTGACGTTGGACACAATGCCGAAGAAGAAGAGCAGTTGGGTTGTCATGTCACCAGAGTCCTTGGACAGTAGGACACTGGTGGAGGCCACCTCGGGCCTCCCAAAGAAACTCAGGACATCAGATACCAGCAGGCTGATGATGTAGATGGGCACCTTGTTCTGACCTTATGTGGAAAACAAATGTATTCAGTCATTTACGTTCAAGCATACATTCTATGCTCAGGGTTCCCACGGTCATGAAATTCCTGGAAATATTTTGACATTAGATTTTTTTTTTTTCAGTACTGGAAAAGTTTGGGAATTGATCAAGGGTCCTGGAAGGTCCTGGAAAAAATAGCTATGCATTGTCTTTGGTTATTGATTTTGTTAATACCTCAGAAATTACAAATTAAACAAGGTGAAAATAGCCAAGGTGAAAATGCTATTTTCACAATAGAAACGTGTTATACAAAATTCCTCAACTCTTAGTGCTCGTCAGGGTGCCGGGTCCCCAGTTAAAATATGATTATTTCGGGGGTTACAGCCTGAAAAGGTTGAGAACCACTGGCATACACTACCTGTCTGTGGGCATTGCGCATAGGAGTAAGCGACTTGTTATTGAGTTGAATTATTGTTATATAGTCCTGGAAATTGGGTTAAATATTCTGGAAAGGTTTTGGAAATTAATTGGTAAAAATGTGTGGGAACCCTGTATGCTCATTTTGCAATCTTGTTTACAAAACACAGGATGTGATGTATGTAGATGTGCTTTGTACAATCACATACTGTAGCGTATACGAGAGTGTTATCTTGGTGAGGAATGATGGCCACAAGGGAGTTAGGGGGTTGTAAATGCGTCATCAGTATTTCCTTTGGTTCTTAGGATGTTTCCACCTTTGACCTGATACACCCTCCCTAAAGGCGCCAGCTATAGGCTGATCAGACCTGAGCTTGTGTCCCTCGCCCAATTAATCATGGGGGAGTTGCCTTGATGTTGAGTGGCAGACATCCCAAGGGACTATACATGGCAGCGTTGGCAGAGGTGTCCTTTTTCCCTGAGTCAAGCCTAAGCTGACTACCGGTACATACCTCCTGTCCTGCTACTCCAGGGCCCATGGGGTCTTTCTTCGTCATAAATAGCCGCAGCAAACATACATTTAATGCTAATTTTGGAATAAGTTGATCATTATAATTTGGGCAGGGGTGAAAAGGAGTTAGTTGTAAAAGCTACTTTTGGATTCTCAAGTCAATACAATTCAAAGGAGCTTCATTGGCATGAGAAAACATACGTTTACATTGCTCTAATAACAGTTGAAAATGTGGAACATAATTACTGTATACAGTCGGAGGGGGTATAGCATTGCTATGTCACATGTTTCTCATGTACTTCTATACTACTTACTGTATATTGGTAATTCTACTTTGCACTTTGAAGCTGTTTTGAAAAGTGCTATACAAATAGGGTTAGTTCATTATTACTTTCACTTAAAGGACAACTTTGTTTTTTTTACAACAAGGGTTCATATTTTAGATGGTCATTAGAGAAAAGAAAAGATGAGTGTTAAAATGTTTTCATTTACTTCTTTCTATTGTTTTAGTGATTTTAACGATTTTGATTTGCATTGCAAGTGGCTAAATATGGACACAATAAGTCCATTCCCAAGATGCACCGCAATCTTTCATGGGCGGATGTGACTTATGGGGACTGGTGTAAATAGTAACACAGAAATTGCTGGCTTATCGTGTCTAAAAATACATATTTAGCCACTTGTACGCATGCCCCCACCCACTGAAATCAAAATACAAAAATCGCTAAAACAATAGAAAGCAGTAAATGAAAACACTCATCTTTTCTTTTCTCTAATTACAAAAAGTATAGTAGCCAATAACTTTTTGAAAGGCAAGAATTATGGAGTTGGATATGCTGAATGCCATATATAGTACATAAGGTTGATTTAGGATATTCTTATAAACTTTAAGAAAAGATGGTCACCACTTTGGAGATTTGATCATATGTATTCATATTGATACAAACATGACATGTTAAGTGATCAAATGGGAGGGCTATGAACGTTATTGAGATTTTCAAGTGGGCCCTGATCCAGAAAAGGTTTAGGACCTCTAACTTTGTACTTATTTGTTCATTCTACTTGAGAAGGTTTGAATCACCTCCTTCTAATTGAGTAATATTTAAAGTCATGTAATTGCACTTCTGCCTGAGTAGAAAGGTCTTTGTTCTTGTTCCAGGTTCTTGTCATCCTTCCAGCCCTGTCGCCCAAAGCTTTGTAATTGTTCGTTGTTTGATTCTGTTTAATTAACACTGACAGAAGCCAAGCCATTTTGAGTTATGTAGTAGGCTACTTTATTCCTGCGTCATTCATTCAGGTAATGCGACCACTAAGCAGCACACAACCACACATACGAGCAATGTATGTGTGCTTACTGGGATCTAATCTTGCTTCTGAAGTGTTTGGCAGCCTGGCGTACAAGTACACCCTCTGGAGAGCCTAACAATAGAACACACCTTATGACCCTAACGACAAGGCTAGCATTTCCTAAACATACAAAAACAAACTGATGTTAAGTTACATGATGATGATTTTTCTATACTGGGTACTGTGTTAAGGTTTGATGGCTCCAATAGTTCATTAAACCTTTTTGAATTTTATTATTCAAACAAAAATGACAATTTGACACACACACACACACACACACACACACACACACACACACACACACACACACACACACACACACACAAATATGTGTATCAGATATGCTATTTAATTTATCTTGGAAATAATCAATTTTTAAAGGAGCATAATACTAGAAAAGGGGAATGATTTGTCAATCTATATAATTTTAGAACCCTGCAGTATTGAGTCAAGGATTATGAATTATATGAACTCTATATATGAACACACACACACACACACACACACACACACACACACACACACACACACAGAGAGAAAATGTACCTTTAACTAGATTCTTCATGACGTAGATAGCCAACCCGATGGCGGGCAGACCTATGCTGAAGGTCAGCCAACCAATCACCTTGGCAACATGGTCTAAAGGGGGCGTGGTCGTGTTGGTTGTGTTGTTGTTGTTGAAGAAAGTGACAGCTGATATCACTGTGTTGATGTCAATGACTGCCATACAGGTGTCCCAGTGGTTGAGATTAGTGTTGAGATTAAACAATTGTTCAGCCGAGGAGAGCTATTGCTTAGGATGATGTTATTAATATGAGTGTACAGAAAGAGCCACAGTACACGCAAAGGGAATACATTTGAAATAATATATCGATTTAGTTGTAGGCTACCTTAAGTATATGGCAGGTATCCAGTGTCATTTGGAATAAGAATGATACACCACCAGTCTCCATGCAGATTTGGTCACGTTGAACGTTTTTGGAAATGATCAGCCCACAATGTCTAAAGTCTTTGCGCACATATTTTGTGTATTTACGGCATCATGGGTTCCAAAACTTCCAAATGTTGTCTTTTCCCATTTCAACCGCTCCCCTGTCAATCCTGCCACTGAGCATTAAAGAAGGAAAAGAATAATCAATCAAAACAGTACTTGAAAGAAAGTTGCTCCTGTATCATTCAACTCTTCATGAAAATCATTGCTGTAGTGTCCACAGGATTGGGCATCATAACTGTTTGTCAACAGGTCACATTTGCTTGTAAACCACCTAAACAACAGGACCCCGGAAAAAATGCCTCCCATTCCACCCCACATTTTTAGATGAGCTCCCTTCTTGCACAATACAAGTCCTCCAGCATGCTCCCGGTCTGCAGCTTTAAATCAAGGGGCCACCGGAGCGATTGTGGAATCTTCATCAACAGCTTCCAACATTCCCCGAATCAGTCTGACCGCCTGGCTTGTTCCAATTGATGTATTTGTGTAGTCATCTGTCAAATTCGTCCATCGCTGTTCCCTTCATCCTAGGTTTTACAGATGCAACCTGCCATCAGACAGGTTGCGAGATGAGTTTCGAGTGCTCTGTAAATATGTCAATGCCATATGCAAAGTGCCAACATAGGCTTATCTAGATGTCAATACATGTAATTAGTCCTAGACAGTGTGTGTCGGTCGGCCTATCAACTCACATTTGCATCAAATAGGCTTCTGTGGGCTTCTGTGCAACTGACTGTGCAAACCTCGTAACTCCACTCTCTGTCATGTTTTTGTTTCATGTTCTTCTTGGGCGAGTTTCATGACCCTGCTTGGGCCCATGAAACATTAATTTATTGTGCAGTTATAAATGAGGAAATAAGCAATATTTTCAAGATTTTTCTCATTTCCTGATGCATATACTTTTCAGACTTTCAGTCTCAAGTGGATGTTTATTTATGGAGTTGTTTATAGCAGCTGTATTAGAAGTTAGACGTGTATTTTCTTATCTGCACAGAACTGGCTGATAAGGGTTGACTGGGGCCTTTGTTTCTGTGTTCTGCATGGATCAAACACTGTGTTGATTATGAAACATAAAGAGAGCATTTGCATTGAAGTCCACAGTTCAGTGTTCATGTGGATTTGCTGAATGTATAGGCTCTTCCTTGGAGTGCGTAACGACATTGAAACCATGTGCATACACTTTCTAATTATTTTGTTATTATTTTATTTGTGTATGTTACACTGTATCCTTGTTGTGAAAATCATTAAGCAAAATCTCTCTAATTTGTTTATTTCACCAAGGCTCTGATACGATGTAAGAAGACTAGCTCAGTTTATATGGCTGACTTAGTAGAGGCCCTAGGAGGGGTCCACGCGCACCCCCCTTATTCTTTTTTCTAGTTTGGATTTTTGGCATCCTTAGGACCTCTAATATTGAGATTTTGATGATCCCAAGAAAAAAAATGGTCCCAAGTGTGTTTTTTTCAATGTTTTATTACCCCTATGACCTCCAGGATTGTTGACTGGAACCCCGGCGAGACTGTCTTTCGGAGTCTGTAGCTCGCTCAAATTTAGACGCACTCCAAAGATAACGATATCATTTGATTCTAGACAACCTCAGGTTTCCAACGGGACCAATTTCGTCATGCTGCCATGTCGGGAAGGGGGCTAAATAGCTAAAGATTTAAAGTTAGACAATATTTCGGTGAGGGAAAAAACACCATCACCATTTTCCAAATGGTCCCTTCAGCTGTCACATCAATATTTCTGAATGGAAATGTGTCACATGGATACCTACAAGCCTCGCCTGTGCAGACATACCCAATGTATGTCAATTTCATGCAGTTTGGGGCAAGGATCATGCAGTTTTGTGCATGCAATACAAATATGTAATTTCCGCCTATTATACAAGTGAGACCACTTTACTGTATATATAGCTGTATGAGACCACTGTATTGTATCTATAGCTGTATGAGATCACCGTACTCCATCTATAGCTGCATGAGACCACTGTACTACATCTAGAGACCACTGTACTGTATCTAGACAACTGTACTGCATCTATAGCTGTATGAGACCACTGTACTGTATATATAGCTGCTTAAGGTCACTGTCCTGCATGTAGACCACTTCACGGCATATATAGACCACTGTACTGAAACAATAAACCACTATATGGCATATATAGACCATTGTACCGCCACATAAATTGACCACTGTACTGTATCTATAGTCCACTATAGTGCACTATACTCAAGCCAATTCAAAATGTATTTAAAAAACACATTTAACATGACCAGGTCTCCCAAAGTGCTGTACAGGTTAAAACAAAACATAACAATGCAATATAAATAGACATTATAGCATAAATACCTATGGAATACAAACAAAAACAAAACATTAGCACCAGTAAAGGAAATAAATAGACTGCCATGCTTAGCTGTCACTAAAGGACCAAAGGCTCTGTAGTACAGTGGTCTATAGATGTAGCACAGTGGTCCACAAATGCACTGAGGGGTCTATAGATGCACTGCAGTGGCCTACAGGTGTGCTACAGTGGTCTACAGATGTGCTACAGTGGGCTATAGATGCACTGCAGTTGTCTACAGGTATGCTACAGTGGTCTACAGATCACAACATGGTCTGCAGATGCACTGCAGTGGTCTACAGGTGTGCTACAGTGGTCTGCAGATCACAACATGGTCTGTAGATGCACTGCAGTGGTCTACAGGTATGCTACAGTGGGCTATATATGCACTGCAGTGGTCTACAGGTGTGCTACAATGGTCTACAGATCACAACATGGTCTGTAGATGCACTGCAGTTGTCTACATATGTGTTACAGTGGTCTACAGATGTGCTACAGTGGACTGTAGATGCACTACAGTGGTCGGTAGATGCACTAGAGCATCTACAGACCACTGTAGTGCGTCTATAGACCACTGCTGTGATCTCTACACCACTGTACTGCATCTACAGACCACTCTAGTACATCTACCGACCACTGTAGTACATCTATAGACCACTGTAGCACATCTGTAGACCACTGTAGCACACTCGTAGACCACTGCAGTGCATGTATAGACCACTGTAGCACCCCTGTAGACCACTGCACTGCATGTATAGACCACTATAGCACATCTGTAGACCACTGTAGCACATAAGTAGATGAATGCAGTGCATCTACAGACCAGCTGTTGTGATGTGTAGACCACTGTAGCACACCTGTAGACCACTGCAGTGCATTTATAGACCACTGTAGCACACCTGTAGACCACTGCAATGTATCTATAGCCCACTGTAGCATACCTGTAGACCACTGCAGTGCATGTATAGACCACTGTAGCACCCCTGTAGACCACTGCAGTGCATCTAGAGACCACTATAGCACATCTGTAGACCACTGTAGCACATATGTAGACAACTGCAGTGCATCTACAGACCACTGTTGTGATCTGTGGACCACTGTAGCACACCTGTAGACCACTGCAGGGCATCTATAGCCCAGTAGCACACCTGTAGACCACTGTATCACATCTGTAGACCACTGTAGCACATCTGTAGACCACTGTGCTACAGCTATACACCACTGTACTACAGAGCCTTTGGTCCTTCAGTCTATTTGTTTCCTTTACTGGTGCTAATGTTTTGTTTTTGTTTGTATTCCATAGGTATTTATGCAATAATGTCTATTTATATTGCATTGTTATGTTTTGTTTTAACCTGTACAGCACTTTGGGAGACCTGGTCATGTTAAATGTGTTTTTTAAATACATTTTGAGTTGGCTTGAGTTGAGATGCAGTATAGTGGACTATAGATACAGTACAGTGGTCAATGTATGTGACGGTACAATGGTCTATATATGCCATATAGTGGTTTATTGTTTCAGTACAGTGGTCTATTTATGCCGTGCAGTGGTCTACATGCAGGACAGTGACCTCATCCAGCTATACATACAGTACAGTGGTCTCATACAGCTATAGATGCAGTACAGTTGTCTAGATACAGTACAGTGGTCTCTAGATGTAGTACAGTGGTCTCATGCAGCTATAGATGGAGTACGGTGATCTCATACAGCTATAGATACAATACAGTGGTCTCATACAGCTATATATACAGTAAAGTGGTCTCATTTGTATAATAGGCGGAAATTACATATTTGTACTGCATGCACAAAACTGCATGATCCTTGCCCCAAACTGCATGAAATTGACATAAATTGGGTATGACTGTACAGGCGAGGCTTGTAGGTATCCATTCAGAAATATTGATGTGACAGCTGAAGGGACCATTTGGAAAATGGTGATGGTGTTTTTTTCCCTCACCGAAATGTTGTCTAACTTTAAATCTTTAGCTATTTAGCCCCCTTCCAGCATGGCAGCATGACGAAATTGGTCCCGTTGGAAACCTGAGGTTGTCTAGAATCAAATGATATCGTTATCTTTGGAGTGCGTCTAATAAATTTGAGCGAGCTACAGACTCCGAAAGACAGTTGCGCCGGGATTCCAGTCAACAATCCCGGAGGTGTCATAGGGGTAATAAAACATTGAAAAAAACACACTTGGGACCATTTTTTTTCTTGGGATCATCAAAATCTCAATATTAGAGGTCCTAAGGATGCCAAAAATCCAAACTAGAAAAAAAAATAAGGGGGGTGCGCGTGGACCCCTCCTAGGGCCTCTACTAACTCCAAGGCAGACTCAGTCACAAACTGCACATGCCAGGGGGACTTTATGAATAAATAAGTGGTTGAAAGTGCTACACGTTTTCAAGGGTCTTTTAGTTTCAGCAGCAGCTCATTGGTTAGCACTTTTGCTGACTGTGAGGTCGGGGTTCAATCCCTGGCCGAGTCATACGGTATCAAAGGCTATATAAATGTGGTATCCATGGGGTCCCTGCTGCTACAGCATACTAACTAGCATTATGTCCAGGGGGTGTACTTGAACATCAAGCTGCCTCACACTATGGAAACAGGAGATGACCTATGTGCCACATGACATGGCTCCTCAAGGCTGCTTACTTACTTCAGTTTTAGCAAGGCTTTTCTGAATGGAAATTTCCATACAGTAGCTTGCATACTGTATGGGGAATAACCTGGAGTTACTTCCTCCCATTTGTAGCAATTATTTGTTTTGTTTACTCATCGTTTATGCGTTTCTGGATTACATGTTCCAAATAACGTCATTCATTGTTACTTAACCATTGTTTGTTACAGTCAATTTAGGCTGCTGTCTCTGGAGCAGGGACTTATTTTGGAGCAGGAACTATGGTCCAGAAACCCAACTAGGTTCCTGCAGTTGAAAAGGGGATAATAAAGGCATAAATACTGTAAATGGGAAAGTATTGTATTGTATTTTGCTAATTGATCTTAATCTATTTGTCTAATTCAAAGGTGTAAGCGGATATGCTATATCATTTAACCCAACCTTACCCTATTATTTATCCAGTAAACCTTTGTCTTTCCGGTCTTGGCAGTGCTGTTAATATTTAAGATAGCCATTAAGGAAGTGCTTTAAGGAAGTACTTTACACTGTATTTACATTCTTCTGGTCCCCATAATGACCACCACAGCTTGCACAACACAGCTGGGGGGTTGCCGCGCATTTAGTGAACGTGACAATGTCTGCTCCTGTATCTATTTGAGGGACTTGACCCGGAAAAACCTTCAAATGTAGGTTTAATACTATACCTCAGTGGTGTAGTGTTTAAACCTTGAACAAAGCATGATTTATTTAATGATTGCCTGGGATAGAATTCTGATACCGCCTTTCCCTCACCTACTTTGTCTCCATCTCAGCTTTCATTCTGTCTGTCGCAAAGAAAAAAGAAAAAGAAATATGAAGGGAGGCGTGTCTGGCTGTGAGGTAGACTCACCTGGTAAAACAAAAGCCTCTTTCATGGTTGAGGATAGTTGTGTAGTATTGAGCACCCATCCACAGTACAGCTGTGTGACTGTATATAAATTGCCCTATAATATTGAATTAACACACCAGATTAAGCAATTAATATGGCATTAAGCATGTTTCTTTTCATAAATTTCTGCTGTCATTCACAACCCAAGTAATTAATAGGCTTTGAGGGGACCTTGAAAACACTGGAGCACCCCATGGCACTTTATTTTCTATCTTGAGAGGTGTTGAGTTCAGAGCTTGTTTCTGGCTTATACAGCTGGCCTGTAGCCAGCACAATGACACATTATGTATGATCACAGAGTTTCCGTGAAGTGGCCGAGGGTTTTTCGCTTTGTCGTTTATGACAATGGATGGATGGATGGGGTGCCCGCTGGCCTACCGGTCCAGGCGCATATCACATAGGCTCAGTGTAGCCTGACAGCGTGTCGCTGATTCAAGTCCCGATCCCGACTACCTTCGCTGTGTGTCACTCCCCATCTCTTTCCCCAATTCCTGTCAGTCTACTGTCCTGTCAATAAAAGCCATAAAAAAACATATCTTTAAAAGAAAAATATATAGAATATGGATGGATGTTGATGACACGTGGACAGGAAGGATGCTCTCCTGTGTTATCAGTGCCGCTGCTTCTTCCACCAGCTCTGCCTGAGTTCAAGCTCATTTTCATGTTGAGGTCTGCCAATTGTGGAGGGTTATTTACTGAACTCACACTCACAATAGACAACAAAAAGTAGTTTGTGAATTCATAATGTCAAGTGCAGAGAATGGGCAGGAACGTGAACTTGGGATGAGAGAGTCTGGTTGCAGTCGAGCAAGTTTACGACAATGACAAATTAGCTCACCAGTGTGTGTGATTTAAGACAATTGAGAGTTCAAAGTGATGTCGGTCTAAGATATTCTGGGCTTCTGCTATTTCTCACCTTATCAGAATCACTATTAAAAATAAGAAATTGACATACTGTATAGTTCACTTTAAAATTGTTTGCATTATTGCTTTTAAGCAATGATAGATGTTGATTCATTACACGCTTATCTACAGCATGTTGCGCAGATTAGTTTGTTGACCATCAGAGATATTATAATTGCCTTTCACATTGACAGCATTCTAATAGTACAACCAGCTAGCCTCTCTTTCGGTTGTGTGTGTGTGTATGTGTGTGTGTGTGTGTGTGTGTGTGTGTGTGCGTGCGTGCGTGCGTGCGTGTGTGTGTGTGTGTGTGTGTGTGTGTGTGTGTGTGTGTGTGTGTGTGTGTGTGTGTGTGTGTGTGGAAGTGTGTGTGTGTGTGTGTGTGGAAGTGAAAACACCCTGACTCATTCCCAGCACACACACACGCACACACACACACACACACACACACACACACACACACACACACACACACACACACACACACGCACACACACACACACACACACACACACACACACACACACACACACACAACCGAAAGAGAGGCTAGCTTCCCCAACTGACCGATGTTTGATTTGCATGCTTAATTTGCCCCCCCCAAAGAAAACATGGTTGATTTGTTGCTGACAATGTTTAGGCCATGGGTACACAACGTTTCGGCCATAGTTGGCCTTCATCACCCGATGAAGGCCAACTATGGCCGAAACGTTGTGTACCCTGTAATGACAGTGTTTTAAAAATAAACAAAACACTTAGGGGCAAAGCTGTAGAGCGGACTGACTTTTCATAGTGTCATCATTTTGTGTCCAGCTCCAGCAAGGAACTGGATGTGAGCAACCCACTTGTTTTGAACTATTTTGAAAGAGTAACCAGCGGCGGCTCCAGAGAATTGTGACTGGGGGGGCTATGGGGGAGCTGGCTTTTTTAGAGCTGGGGCTAATGAATTTCGTCAACAAACAATAATGAATAATACTAGTTTACGACAAACGAGATTCTCTCGCTTAGGGTATGGATAACTGAACAGACCAGATCTATGGCAGATGCCAGATCCAAATCTGTGGACTGTAGGTGATCGGATAGGGTTTTTGTGAGGCTGAAGATGCTTTCCAGCATAAAAAGTATGATTTCCCCCTGGAGCAACCCCTGAGAGTAACCAATGCTGTCAGTGTCTTAATGCATTCATCCATATGCAGCATAACTGTGAGGTTTTTACAGAAAGAAGTAATAGTCTAGGACCTGACAAAGACATGTATGCACTTAATTTAGGAGAGAATATCTCAACTGTTCTAGGCTAATATGACCCCAAGGAACAACTTAAGAACTGTGAGAAATTCTTGATCCGGGACGAAATACCTGAAAATTACCACGCCTTTTTATAAATTACCACAACTTCCAACATATGGCTCTATCTTCTAAACCGTTGGAGCTTTTCTGACGTGCTCGAAAATTTTCAGAATAACAATGTTTATGGGGACATATACATTTTTCATATTTTCAGAATACCAATGTTTATGGGGACATAAACCTTTTTCATATTTTCAGAATACCAATGTTTATGGGGACATAAACATTCGTAACACAGTATACAGATTCCTTATGAAGGTGAACTGGTTGGTCCACCGACCATTCCATGCCCAGCAATGGGTGGTGCCACATGTTGCCCCTAGAGAAAATACCTTTGGACATGTGAAGGTATAGTAGAGGCCATACCATCAGATGGAGAAGGCAGTCATCTCATGTTCAGAATAGATATATGACAGCAATTGCAATCTGATCCAAGGCTCTCCTCAAGTCCATGTGCATTCTTAAAATGTTCATCTGTGATCACACTCTGAAGCACTGGCTCAGCCATCAACTGCAGAGCATGCACATTCTGAAGGAACTTCTTTCTCATTCAACTTCTTGGCAAAAACATCTGACAGGTCACCAGAAAGCCCACTTTCAGCTAATAGTAAACCTATACTGTATTTAAATTATCAAGGCATGCATAGCAGGAAAAGGTTACACATTTATGAATTGTGGTTATAATCTGTAGCCGACAGCAATTAATTAATAATAGCTTTAACAATGTAATAATGATTTAAAACATGATACTTCATTCAGCTGACCATGTTTATTAATTTTGGTGGAATAATTGTGTTCTATAGTTGTATTTATTTAATTGGGTTAAAGTACTCAATTCCAATGAAAGAGTTAATATTCATTCATTTGGAATCAAAAACATCGAACATGCCACATGTATGAATACATCTTGGAGAAAATAAATGTTATGGTTTTGATTGAGTATTTTTGCATGTAATTTCATAACCCTATTTTGTGGGAAATAAAGATAGGTGGCCTGAAAGGTTTAATATGCAACCATCTGAAAGGAAATATCTACAGTTTTACTAATAAAGATTGTATGAAGCAAATTTGATTTGATGCTCAAGAAGCATATAAGACCAAGGTACAGAAGAAAAAAAAAAAAAGAATAAATGTTGAGATACACGCCATCTCAGAAAACGTGTAGCTCTAACGATTAGAAGATAGAGCCATGTTGAAAGTTGTGGTCATTTTTAAAATCACACCCGTGTGAAGTGGAGCTGTGTGTGTGTGTGTGTGTGTGTGTGTGTGTGTGTGTGTGTGTGTGTGTGTGTGTGTGTGTGTGTGGATCATGTGTACCGATTTTTGTGACATTTGAAGAAAATATGTAGGAAAAGGAGCAAAAAGTTTGTTTTGGAGAAAATTCAAGATGGCGGAAAATCTATCATGGCGCAAATGGGCGTGGCCTATATGGGGAGATGCGTCATGACCCAAGGAATCCAGGGAAAAAATATTTTTAATTTTCCGACCTACGGTTCAAGAGTTACAGGCCAAAACGTAAAGTGGGGTGTTATGGCGCCACCATGCGGCCAAATGACACAATTATTTTTTATTTAATCCTTGAAATCATTATGAACCTCCTCTCCAAGTCTTGAAACTCTAGCCCCTATGGTTTGCGAGAGACAAATAATTGAATGTGAGTTTTTGCGATTCCCATTATAAGTCAATGGGGAAAATTAATTCACTAATAAATTAATATCAATTAAACTATAGAACCTTTCTCTTAGAAAAGTAATAGCCCACGATTCCCGAGTAAGGCGGTCGATTTGACATATGGCGCGAGTGTGTGGTGGCAAAACTGTGGGACTAGTGGCGTGCCGAAGTTTAGGAAGTTCAGGCTACATACACACAGACACACACACAGACAGACAGACAGACACACACACAGACCCACACAGCCACGTATAGGGAGCCTGTGCTTCACACAGCTCCAAAAAGGCGTGGTCATTTTCGGGTATTTCGTCCCGGATAGAGAATTTCTCACAGTTCTTAAGTTGTTCCTTGGGGTCATATTAGCCAAGAACAGTTGAGATATTCTCTCCTAAATGAAGTGCATACATATCTTAGCCAGGTCCTCTACTATAAGGGACATTCCCAATCTTCACTATACTGCAAGCCAAATGTTTAGTATTTTGACCTTTATGTAGTAGTAGTAGGTGAATCCCATTGAGACACAGATGTATTTTACAAGGGAACCCTTTAGGGAAGCAGGTGCAGCTGTACAACGTGTACAAAAGTGAGTATGCCATTTCCGGGGCACTCTGAAAGCTGGGAGGGTCAGAGTTCATAGGTCACTGTAGTATTGAAAGTTTGAAACAAAGAGCTCCTTCTGATCAATACTCTCCCTCACCAAGGAAGAATGGAGGGAGGATTAGAGGTTGATCAGTACCAACCCCCACTGGAGGTAGTGCTGTCACAGCAAACTCCTCCTCAGGCTCCTCAGCCTTCGGACTTTAATTGTGTTTGTCAAATTGGACATTTATTATTAGTGTGACTTTAATTGTGTTTGTCAAATTGGACATTTATTATTAGTGTGACTTTAATTGTGTTTGTCAAATTGGACTAGGGCATTCACCAAATATTCGAATATTCGATTATCAAAGCCACTATTCGACGTTGTTCACCGAAGTCGAATATTCGCTTTTTTTTCTTCTTTTTTTTATTGTTTTCTCTTTAACAAATATATAGTTTATAAAACTTGGCTAGATAGGAAGTCATAAGAATGAGTTGTCAATGCCCCTGGTGGATGAATTTGTTAATGCTCTATACCAGGGCTTCTCAAACCTTTGTAGGCCGTGACCCCCAAAATAAACATATTTGAACTGGAGACTCCCACCCTTACAAGCACTTGGAATTGTAGGTATTAAATTTAATGTGACTCGGTTCCACAGATAAATATTGTGACACAACGCCTCGCCTCTTGCTTAGTTAATATTTGACAGTTTGGCCAGTCCTGTAGAATATTCGACTATTCGAATACTTTGAGGTCGAATAATTCAAATACTAAAAATCACTATTCGTGAATGCCCTAAATTGGACATTTATTATTAGTGTGGTTGTGGCAACCAGACTATTGTTCTTGTCCATATTTATTTCACCTATAAAGTAAACCTTTTTTCTGTAAACTTTTATTTCACCCAGAGTGAACCTTTTTTCTGATAACTTTTCTGTATCCCCAAAAGTCAATTGAGGTCAGAGGACGTTTTCTGAATAACCTTTTCTGATTGGACAATATAATGTCCAATCAGACAGGATTGGTCATGCTTCACGTAACATCCCAATATGTAATTGGTAAGACAGAATACATTTATTGACTCGCATCAGTGCAACCACACTTGCAATTTCCCAGACTTGCAGCTTTCTATAGTTTCGCTTGTGTTCTTGCTTTAGGCGTTTAGTTATGGTTTCCCGGTCATTTAGCTCTGTAGCTCTTTGTTCGGTGTATTCAGTATAGTGTTACTAGGTCTTGTATTTCTGTTAGTCTATTCTTTGCCCTGGTGTTTCTTGTGCATCTTATTTTGCTGTAATGTTATTGTGCCTTCTTGTCTACGCTGTATTGTCAATTTGTCACCTCCCACTCTGATTATTGGTTGTTCACCAGCGTCAGTCTCATCCAGTCCTGTGTTGATTGTAATTTGAGTTCACCTGTGTCTAGTTCGGTCTATAAACCCTTTTGTTTCCATGTGTTTTCGTCGGCCTGTAAAACTCTCTTAGAAGTGAGTACCTGAGAAGCTTTCTGTTCTCTGTGTTGGTGCATACCTGTCCTGTTTAGAGATGATGTTTAGTTTAATAGTCCGGGAGCCAAAGGCATTTTTAGCTGAACCTGGTTTTGCCAGTAAAGGTTTTTTCCTCAACTGATTCTTGTAGCTTGGGGTCACCTCTCAAGAAGAGGGTGCCCAGTGTAATCCGGGGGCAGACCTCCATTCAGAAACACCCCCACTTAGAAACATCCCCATTCAGAAATACCCCCACTGAGGTTAGGGTTAGGGTTTAGGTTAGGTTTAGGTGCCACCTCCATTTAGAATAATGGAAGTCAATCTTCTGAATGGCAATGTTTCTGAATGGAGATTTTAGTTATTAACCCCGGCTTAATGCCCGAAACACACCTACACAAAAAAGCTTTGAGTTTCATGCAAAATACTTTATCAAAATCCATCAAATTTGCTTTCTACATGCATTTTAGATATTAGCCCCTCCATGCCTGATAACTCCCAAATCATAGATGTTATGCCCAATAATAAGTGAAATGTATCAAATCTGATTTCTACAATGTTTATTAGTGAAACTGTAGCATATTTCCTTTCACATGGTTGCATATTAACCCTTTCAGGCCATCTATCTTGATTTCCCACAACAATTGGGCTATGATATTACATGCAAAAATACTTAATCAAAACCTTATTAAATAAATACAACTATAGAACAAAATTATAGCACCCAAATTAATAAACAGTCAGCTGAATAAAGTAGCATGTTTTAAATCCCACAACCTAATTAGAATCACCCCAAAAAATAGTGTGTATGCTGGTTGGTCCCTTGGTCCATCTGTAACTCCACGTTCAGCAGTTGCTCAATTGTCTAAAAAACATAATACAAAAATCAATAACGCATGTACCTTGCCCAACATCAACTTTATCACCTTCAGATGTGTCTCTACTTCTCATAATCCCCAAATGTTTAAAATATTTCCCCAAATTTGGCCTGTAGGCGGCTGTCCTGTGATGCGATTTACATCACAAATGGGCGTCACCAAGCAGCGCACTCCCAGTCCGGGGGCAGTTCCAGAGAGAGCAACATCACAGTCTGTCTGCTTCACACCAAGGGGGACTAACAGGCACACACACAAAGGGGCCAGGCCCCCGCAGGGGGCTGTAGGCTAGTCATTATTAAATCTTTACAGCTATGAATATTATTTAATTGCTGTAGGCTACAGATTATAACCACAATTCATCAGGGGTTGACGCTAAGGTCTCAGAGGCACTTGCCCGTCGGGCAAGTACAGATCATTTTCTACTTGCCCAAAGGTCAAACCCACTTACCTGAAAAGTAAATCGTCCATTAGAAAATGATAAGTAAATTGTAACACTTAGATAAAAATACCCATAGTTATGATTGAATATGACTATGGGTTCACACCTATTTTATATTTTTAAGTGTAGCAACAGTGAAAACAGCACATATGCTTTTATTTTACATTCCACAGACCAGAAGACAGAGTGCTCTGGCCACGTTCAGGTGTTTAGACAGATATTTCATACTGTGTTTATAGACGATTGCGTCCCGTCTTAAATGAGCACTTGCCCAGTCGGGCAACCTGAAAGCAAACTCCACCTGCCCGAAGGTTTTATTTACCAAGCCGTAGTGTCAATGCCTGTTCATACATGTGTCTTTTTACTACTATGCATTCCTTGTAAAAAAAAACTAGACCAGGTCAACCTGGTTGTGCCAGACCCCCTGTCTGTCATCATCATTTATGACATCATGCCTTTTGTAGGCATGTCATCATCATGTCATCATCATATATACCCTTTATATAGAAAAGGGACAGACCGACATTTGCTTATGTAGGTCTACCCATTTCATGGGTCTGGCAATCAAACCTCGGTTCGAAGTGAAGCGGTGAACTTTTATTCTATGTGTTCTAGAGTTATGAACTCTGTGATCTATACATTCTTTATATTCTGAATTAATTAATGATTTTATCTGGAGGGCCGAATTGTCATGTGAAGCTTGACCAATCCTCAAAGTATCCAATCATCAGACCGGGACGGACACTACACACGTACGTACGTACGTACGTACGTACGTACGTACGTACGGACGGACGGACGGACAGACGGACGGTACAGATAAAACCTGTTCAAATCTGAACTGAAATGGCCATATATGGACATGGGACACACATTTTGCTTTTTGAAAAAGCCTATTCATTCTGGACTGATATTCTGGACGTACGGGACAGAAAAAACCTGTTCATTCTGGACTGGAGTGACCATATATGGACATGAGGTGACATACATTTTGTTTTTGAAAAAGCCTGTTCATTCTGGACTGAGATGACCATATATTGGACATGAAACACACATTTTGTTTTTGAAAAAACCTGTTCATTCTGGACTGAAATGACCATATATGGGCGTGGGACACACAAAGCCACTCATTGGAAGCGGTTTTCACCGCTTCAAAAAATAACACACACACACACGTTCAACTATTAGCTAAAAGTGGTCTGACTGCCTCCACACCATTATAATGTTATTTTGACCATACAACCTAATTATTGAATGTCAGTCTCCAGGTTTTTTTCAGAATATGTATGGCACTGATTTACTATGACACTATACGGCACATTTGAGTCCACTAGGACAGCAAATGTTTTCTTTTCGAGGACCCCCATAACTCTGAGAGTGTACAAATGGAACTAAATGGATTTGGTTCCATTTGTACACTCTCAGAGTTATGTTAGGTAATGGTAATTTAGGGCAATAGCTCTTTATGAGTTTATGTACTCATTTTGTATGTCCATGGCTAAAATAGAATTTGGACAAAATGTCCACCACAAGCCTGCATGGCGAGGCGATGACCCCTGCCCCCACGGTTCCTGGAAAATACCTTTGAGTTGAACTGCCTGCTCTGTCGTCCTGTAGGCCTACTTTGGTCCTGTTTTACACTCACAAACAACTTTGTGGATAGTTGGGAATCGTAATGTTCCCACTTCCCAGTTTGATCCTCGGCTCCCCCATGGGTTGGTGTCAAAAGTGTCCTTAAGCAAGACACTAACTGCTCCTGATGAGCCTGTTGGTGCCATGCATGGTGTCCTCTGCCATTTGTGTATGAATGGGTGTGTGAATGCATGTAATGTAAAGCTCTTTGGGTTAAAGGCACAATAAATGCACCATTTGCCATACCCCCCCTCGGAAGGATGGGTGAATGGGGGTTGATCTATACCAAATCCCCCTGGAAGGATGGATGAATGGGGGTTGATTAGTAGCTACCAACCCCCCCATGGGGGCTGGTCATTAGCAAACATCCCATGGAAGAATGGAGGGATGATCAGCACCAAACCAGACAGTGTTGGAAGCAGTACTGAAATTGTACTTGAGAAAAATAACTAATAGATAGGCATAGGCATAAAAATACTTGCAGTACCAAAACTGGTCTGACTTTTAATAGCCAAAGTTGGTATATGGAGGTCACATCCCCATAGTTTGTAAATCTAAATCTGCAAAGTAAGTTTCTTAAATCTGGACCAGTTTGCTGTGATGTATTATTGTAAGGCTATTTACTTAACATAGCTCACTCTTGACAGGAGGGATCAATATGGATTGACAGCTATTTATTGTGTGACTGGACTGAGACCATGTAATTAAATAAATGGCCTCTGCTCATTGAACCGACTCAGGGAAAAAAGCAGCTTATTTGATAATGGAATAGCAGCAATTTCTCAATAAAATGGATATTGTTATCTGGCTAACTCAAATGTTTTACTCAAGTAAAAGTATCAATGCCACAATATATTTAAAGAAAAAACTCTGCTAAAAGTAAAAGGCCTGTGTTCAAAAAGTACAAAAATGTTTGAAAATAGCAGATCTTCAAGCTCAATGTGTTGCGACTTAGGTCGGCTATCTTAAAATGATAGAAATGTATTTAGGACTTAAGTGGTTAATGTATTTTTGTAATAAGCAAAATCTACAAAGTAGACATGGCCCAACACCACACCACTCCACACCGCCTACTTGTGACAGGTTCTCCACTAGGACCTGGGTAGAGTAGAGTGGTGTGAAAGTGGTACTAAAAAGTATCCACTCCAGAGTAGGTCTGAGCTAGGCCAAACATTTCATAATGACCGATCACTCAATTACTTTTCATTTTTAGACCACCAAGATATAGTTGTAATGCATGATAATAGATTATATTGTGTTATAATCACAGTTATAATACATTATAGTGTATTATAATTAGGATGGTTGTAATATAGTTTAACAATTTATATTGTATTATAATCACAGTTAAAGGGGTACATTTGTTGTTTCTTACTGATAGGGGTACTTTTGTGTAATGGAAAATGTAGATATTTTGATGTGGTGTGGTGTGGTGTGGAGTGGTGTTAGTGTCGTGCCGTGCCGTGTAGTGTGGTGCTAAAGCTGCAGTCGAAAAGGGGCTTAATATTTGTCACTAAAATGTAGTGGAGTAGAAGTAAAAGCATTGGAAATTTGAAATACTCAAGTAAAAGTAGCCGACAGTACTTGAGTATGTAGCCTACATGTAGACTAGCCTACTTAGTTACTTTAGTTTAGACCACTGGTGTTAGCAACTGTTAACGTATCTATGCGGAAACCAAAGCGTGAACGAATATGTAACACATGTTACATTTGTGTAAAATGTAACACGTTGTAACCAAACGGGCCTCTTTACGCGGGTCCATTTGTTCACGCTCAGTGTTAAAGCATAGCCGCCGGCCGGTTCCTCGTGATTAGCAGACGCAGAGGCTTCCATTCCAGCAGCATCTCATTCATTATCCATCCTTAGGTGGCGTATCACCTGTTCCTGTGCTCTGCTGCTACCGCTGCTCCTCCTCCTCCTCTCAGTCTCATCCACAGACCAGATCCAGTGCAGCCTTATGGAATTCAATAGGCCACCATGCATTTTCGGTGACCTAGATTAACAGCTGCACGGGCCGGTGTTAATCTACGGAACATCCGGATTAAAAACAAGAATTCGCCCTTGAGGCCAGCCAAGGACGACCGGGACTGAGAGGAGAACCGTCCCGAGGCAATGGCGCGTCTGTGAACCGGCTATATATAACCCCATCGCTGCGTCGGAAAATGCCTTTTATTCTTGGCTTATGTCAACGGCGGCGGCGGTGACGACCTGCTACTTGCGAATGAAACGGTCTTGTGTTTCACCAACGGGCGCGTCACGTTCAAGCAGAGCATTAATGCCCGGGCCACCGCTAGCACCGGCCGTTTTACAAATCCTGGCTATGCGCCAAACAGAGGAGAGGCTACTGAATTGATTGGTGCACAATTCATTCATCTCATCTGGTAGTCTAGGCTACTGTGCGGCTCCCTGGATTCCGAGGATCCCCCCTGCGAAGACAAATAGGAGGGTGGTCGAAAAGAAAAGGATTGAGTAGCCGAGGTGTGGTCTATTAATCTACTGCCTGCGGGCACAGCCGCAGTCTTTGCTCTCTCTCTGCTCGCAGCAGCGAAGGTTAGTGACTCAGACGACGGAATGCGACAACGTCAACGTGGTGTGTAGTCAGACAGACAGAGAGAGAGAGAGAGAGCATTGCCACACTGTACAGTCAGCCCGCTCACTGCCGCTGAGCTGCCGAGAAGGACATTTCATTCAAGTCAAGAAGAGAGATAAAGGCTTATTCATCCATCATGGCTCTGAACGTCCCGGGAGTGGTGGTGATGTTGCTCTTCTACCTGCTGGTCCTCGGAACCGGCATCTGGGCATCGTTCAAGTCCAAGAGGGAGGCGAAGAAGACCAAGGGCGACGAGACGGAGATGGCTCTGCTGGGCAACCGGGGCATCAGCCTGGTGGTGGGCATTTTTACCATGACCGGTAAGTGGTGGATGGAATGCGTGGTATGGGTATGAATGGAATCGAGGTCGTTTAGGTATATACCGGTTTTGGTTAGAAATACCAGGAGATCATCAGAAAAGCCGGTTATCCACTCACCTATGCCTTTTTCCCGTTATCACGGATCTCTGACATATTACCACTTTTGTGTTGGAGGCTACATAGGCTATTTGTTTAGAAACTACAGACCTTCAATAATCATTCCAAGACAAAGAGACCTATTTTCTCTCACGTTGACGGCAATTAGTGAAGAGAGAGAGCTAGCATGAATCAAGTGATCAACGCGGTATTCATGCTTTTCAACTGCATTTCCTACTTTCTCTTTCCTCTGTGAGTGTCTGTGCACGCTCACGTGTACGCGCAAAACCTTGCGTCCCCATTTGCTAAGCAAATTAAAGTACAGTGCCATCAATCCCATCATACGCGCGCGCGGGCGCGCGCACACACACACACACACACACACACACACACACACACACACACACACACACACACGCACACACACACACACGTACACGTGACTATTAAGTGTCCTGTTTGAAATTCTTGTCCCATTTGACCACACATAGGTCTACCTTTTGGTAAAATGGGATACAGTAGTCTACTTTTTCTTCTTTAAAAGAAGAAGAAAAAATAACGGTATCCATAAAATATGTCTATTAAAAGACTCCATGGAACATTTCATTTTTTTTTTGTTTAGCACCCTTATTATGAGAAAAGTGAAATTCAATATGTCACATGTAGCACTTAACCAGTGATTGGCCTGACCTGACGTCCTTCAAGGTTTTTGCCACACACTTCCTGATTCCTACAGACCAATCAAAGCTATTGTTTTACGTTGGCAGTGTTGCAGCAACAATTCATTTCCAGTGGCTGCTGCTGATATTTAAAGAGCACAGGGCCTCAAGCCCTCAACACTCATTTATAGACCTATATCCTATTTTATCTCATATCCTCCTGGTTCACCTGACATCACCCCAACCCGTGAATGTGCATAAGCCTATTATTAGTTGCTCATTGTATGTGATAGTAGGCTACCACCCATTTGGATTCACCTCTTTATCTTAAACCACTGAGCAGAGATTCATGTAAAATGCAGAGGACAATTGAGATAAATAGGCTACACATAGGCTTAGCCTATAGCATGTTAAAGTCAACATTTGGAAGGTGTTTCTTGTGTTGTTGTTTTCTTAATACGTTACATTATTAATGTTTTTATTATATCTGATTGTATTTTGGCAAATATGAGTGTTAGATAAGAGTGATCGCTATCTCATGCCCAAGCAGGTGCCAACCATTTTTAATCTGCTCATATGGGGTTATGTAAGTTTGCTGTCTCTGTTAGTGTGTTTTGGTATGTGAATGTGACCCTGTGTGTGTGTGTGTGTGTGTGTGTGTGTGTGTGTGTGTGTGTGTGTGTGTGTGTGTGTGTGTGTGTGTGTGTGTGTGTGTGTGTGCGCGTGCGTGCGTGCGTGTGCATGTGCTCGTGTGTGTGTGTGTGTGTGTGTGCGTGTGCGTGTGCATGCGCTCATTTTACAGCTACCTGGGTTGGAGGAGGATTCATAGTTGGCACAACGGAGGCAGTGTACAATCCCTCCATGGGACTGGTCTGGGCAGTCATGCCACTCTCAGCAACCATGTGTTTTATTATTGGTATGGCTCTATTTTTATCTACCTTAACACATATAAATAATTGTTGTTGATTTATTAATATGTTATGTTGGGTGCATTCTTTTCTTTCCCTTTTTAAACTTTCTTGCAAATAAATAAATTAGATTAGAAATACAAATTAAAATAACTTGTGGTCCTATCTCTCTTAAGGGGTAGAAAATAACGAAATAATTTAATCAAAATAAACTAGATTAGAAATCAAATTAAAAATATAGCTGCAAGCAGCGATAAAGTGGCCAAGCCAGAAAAAGTAGGAAACAAAGAAAAAGCAGCAGAAAAAAGCAGCAAAGGCAAGAAAAGTGGGAAAAGAAAAACTAGAAGCAGTGTTCTTCCGAGAACAGGTCTCCGGCAGGTCAGGTAGGTTTCTTTGGCCTCCTGGTGGCTCTATAATTGGCCAAAGTGAAAAGGGTGCCACGCGTTCTTTGGCCTTTCACGGCAATCGGACGCTGCATGCAGGATTTGAGGCATTTTATTCCAAAAATGTGTTTTGCTAAAGTTGACCCGCTGGTGGTGCTATAACAGGCCAATGTGAGAAGGGTGGCATCTGTTCCTTGGCCTAGTGGGAATTTGTGTCCAAAATGTCACACACACAGCAGGCTGCGTTCATGATTTGAGGCATTTTATTCAAAAAGGAGCAATCCTGCAAACTTTGGAATCCAATGTTAGTGAATTAGATAGAATATGATATCAGACAAATCCGTCAAGATTACATCAGAGATACTGTGTACTGATTTGTGTGATTTATGGATAAAATCTGAAGGAGTAATATCCAAGAATGTGTTTTACATACTGTAAGTCGGCCTTCTGGTGGCAGATGTGAAAAATACTTTAACCACTACACTAGACAGCTACAGGTATTATGTCAATCATGTTTGTTTAAAAAAAGAAAAAAGTTCTATGTAGGCTGAGTGTCTTCGATTAAACAATGATTTAATCGCCAAGTGCCACGGTATTTTTATTTTTTTTAGGCTTGGGGTAAAAGTAATCTGAGTATTTCAGAAATGTTCAAGTAACCGTATTTTCTTTGACTCAGAACAGACAAATTACAGCCACGTTCATCAGTGCAATCAATTGCACAACGGCCAGGTGGAGAAGGGCTCGTTTTAAACATGAACATGATCTGGAGTTAGATTAAGATAAATACAGTTTTCGTGAATTTCATAACACTGGCCTCCATAGGGAAACCGGACTTCTCTCGTGGCAGCCCCATAAAGTAAGCTAAGGTTCCCTTATCAAACGTGTCAACATCAAAGAGTTTGACGTGTGCACACACCGTGGGCATCCAGAGTGTTAACATCAACTCAAGCCCAGGTGGGATTTGAACACACAACCTTCAACATATTAGGCGTACGCACTAACCCCTACACTATAGCAGCCACACATAATTGACCAGTCATGTTTACAAAAAAAAGTTCCATGTAATGTACTTGACACTGAATGCCTTTTATTAAACAATTTAATAGCAGAGTGCTATTTAATGATTTTTGTATATTTTGGAGGCTCAGAATAAAAGTAATCTGAGTAAATGTAAGCAAGTGTTTCTGGAATTTTCCTGCAATCTTATTTTCTTTCAAAATTATATAGCGCCCCCCTTTGGCCAATTGGGGTAAGATTGGTTTCAGTGATATTTACACTTACCCTCTACAGTCTACAGTATTTCATCATGAAAATGTGACTTTGCATGTATGTTTTAGAGGCAGAAAAATTATTTCCATAAAACTGCTATATTCATTGAATTATTGAAAAATGTTTCAATTTAAAA
The DNA here is from genome assembly GCF_963921795.1 of Nannobrachium achirus. Taxonomy (NCBI): domain Eukaryota; kingdom Metazoa; phylum Chordata; class Actinopteri; order Myctophiformes; family Myctophidae; genus Nannobrachium; species Nannobrachium achirus. The sequence goes on from NC_137833.1 coordinate 15,545,733, forward strand.
ATAATCCGATCTGACAGATCTTTAGATATTGTTCCAAAGTTCATGTAAAAAAGATTCCGTGCACGTGATGCGAAAATTCCAGGATAAAAGCGGGTTTAAGCGTTTTACAAACTGCTCAAAATGGCGGAAAATCTAAGGGCGGAGCTTACTTAACAAAGACACAGATGTCTTCCGCTTGAGTCAAGGCACACGTTTAAGCAAGTTGCATGTCTTCAAACGAAACGAGGCATGACTTATGCCCGTTTAAAGTTTGAATTTTCAAATACTACGTATAGCGCCCCCCTTTGGCCAATTGGAATAGGATTGGTTTCAGTGATATTTGGACTAACCCTCTACATCTTTGCCAAATGCCATGAATGTGTGACTTTGCATGTATGATTTAGAGGCAGAAGAATAATTTGCATAAAACTGCAATATTCATTGAATTATTAAAAAATTATATTTCACTTAAAAAATAAATCCGCAGAGACAGATCTTTAGATATTGGTCCAAAGTTCATGTAAAAAAGGTTTTGTGAACATGACGCGAAAATACCAGGAAGAGTTCGATTTTTACTGTTTTTCATATAATTCAAAATGGTGGGAGAACTAAAGATCAGAGGGCAAAAGTCAGAGTGTAAAAGTTGTTCGGCATGAGGACACGCATAAGTGTATACAGGTTTCATGGCTGTACCTGAAACAGAGCATGAGCTATACCTGTTCAAAGTTTGCACTTTCAAAGGCTTCCTACAGCGCCACCCTTTGGCCGATTGTTGCGAGCTTCGTGTTTTAGCCATTTGGCATAGTCCTCTACCATACTGCCGATTTTCGTAAAAAGCGACTGCACGGTCTAGCCACTAGAGAAAAAGTGGCGGAAGAATAATAATAATGAGAAAGTCCAATATCAATGAGTGGCCTTTGCCACTGCGTGGCTTGGCCACTAATAACTTGTGGTCCTATCTCTTAAGGGGTAGAAAATAACAAAATAGTTTTCAAGGACAGAACCTGTGCAGCAAGCTGTGGATTAGACTTCTTCATGAACGAAACATCTCACTCCATGGTAGATCTTTGTCAGACGGTCAATGAAAAAGTACCAGTTCAGTCCTCCCATATACAGACTCGTCACCTACTATATGATGTCACTCCATGAGTGGATGCAGCTGCACTGACAATGGTGCACAAAGGTGCAATCAGTAGTTATTACTGCATGAGGTATACAGGCTATTATTGTACAAAATAGAATATATATATATATATTTGTGTGTGTCTTTTATTTTCTTGGTTCAAAACCTTTGGAGACATGGTTTGTACAATAAATGTGTTTAAGTAATAACTTCTTCTCCTGAGCAATATATCATCAGTGTTCACTCCCCTTCTTGGTATCTTGCCATTGTTTATACCTAGTACCTAGGAGCTACCTCAAAGATGATACACCGTGCTGTAATTCTGTAAAGTGCCGGGCAACTGAACTGGGTTAATGTGGCCTCCGTATGTTGGTACTATGTTCACGCTTTCCTAAAATAGAAACATGGCACCAAAAATGCTAGGGTTAGCACTGTATTCTATTCGCCGGGCATCTGAGTGGGTGAGTATACAGCATTCGCCAGGGTTATCCAATCTTTACATACATGCAAACAGAAACCTGAGTAATTTGACTCTTGTGCAAATGTAACGCAATGGATAAATGAACACTGAGGATTTTATTGTGTACTCTACTGTATGCAAACTGTACAGAGGGGTAATTCTGGAAAAATCTACCAATTTACAAGCGATTTACAATAAGCAGGTAATACATCAATATAATAAGCAAGCAATATAATGCCAATGGCATGACACTAGGCTACTTAAACTAAGGATAGATCTTGCTTTTGGAATGGAATGCTGTACATTTCCCCCCTTGACTTATCGATCAGATGATTAGTTATGAAATATGTTGTTGCCATTGCTCTTATGAATCTTTAAATCATATTTTTTAATCTGAATAAGAAACAACCAAAATGTAAACATAATATGTAGAGTAGCCCCAAAAACCTATAGCTAGATGTGTGCTTTGTTATGTGTCCAGATCACCGGCATGCATTCCAGTTTAATGTGAATGAAAAAAACAGGGTGGTCTCATATTACCTCAATGAATGTTCAGCGGCATGAATGAATGGTACATCTTCACATGTGCCAGGTGGCCCCCCAAGCAAAAGCACAAGTAGATAAACAGGACCATCCACATACAGGAGGCCCTTAATATCAGACACACTGTAGCGGACTGTATACCAAATACTATGGACTGTTGTTAACAGCAGAGCATTTTATCTACAGTGTTTCACCCAAACACAAGCACACACTTACAACATAACCTTGACACGTCTGGACCCTTTGTACAGTATTATCATCAGAGTTCATTTAAAGCGTATGCTACAAATGTACCTTTTACAGTTGCATTTGTACACTCAGTTAAATGAACACCATAGTGTAGCTATTGGCGGGCGATTGGGCTAAAATGGGAATAATTCTTAACACACATTATACAGTATTATTTTACCTAATAAATGTATGCCCTGCTATGTTGCACTGGTATGACTCTAAACTGTAAATGTTGCTATAATAATTTCATTTTCTGTTCTGGGTTTGAAGTGAACTTTGAATGCCATGTGCAAAAAACAAAACAAAAATGCCGGAATGACCAATAAACAGTCCAAATATAACGTATAATAAGCATGTCTCAAATAAGTCTATATCTGCTTTGTGTTTGAGGTGGACTTTTCTTTGCCCAGCCGATGAGAGACAGGAAATACGTCACCATGATGGACCCTTTCCAGATCAAGTATGGAAAAGTACCGACAGCCGCTCTGTCACTGGCCGCACTCGCATCAGAAATTATGTGGGTGGCAGGAACACTTATAGGCTTAGGTAAGGATGTGACTATCAGTAAGCGCAACACAGATTGTATGCGGTTGTGTGTGTTGGCATGGGTTTGTGTGTGTGTATGGGTGTGTGCAGTCCAGCAGTGTTCGGCCTCTGTGTGCTTGCCTGAGTGTGTGAGAGAGAGTGAGAGACAGTGCGTGTGGGCACTACAACTGTATGTGCCTGTCTGTTTTTGTTATATAAAAGTGTGTGGGCATGGGTTTGTACATGTGATGCATCGTATCATATGATATAATACTATGCTTATATGTTGAGCTTTGAGTGTAATGTTACCTTTTGTCTAATCGTATGATTAGTTTGAAATGAAATTCCCCCCGGCTGTAACAAGAACGACTGGATAATATAGGCTTAAACCAGGGTTACACTTCTATGCATGGATGTGATAATCCTTGCTATCATGAAACACCCCTTGCGTGCATGTGTGTCATCTGGCTGCAGTATACTTTATGATATCGGCAGCATGGGCTTGAAGGCGGTTTATCTGTAGAGCACTTATAAACAACATGGCAATTCTAGTGCTTTACACAAAATACAATTACATCTATGAAAGACTTATGAATTATGAATCAATATGAATATGTTGAAATAAAACAGAAAAATATGAGAATAAAATTACAGTGCACAAAAGAAACTCAGTCAACGGCAACATAAAAGTCTTTAGCTTTGATTTAAAAATAACTTCAACTGAGAATTGTTTCTTGGAGTTTGTTCCAGATATGTGGTGCATACAAACTGAATGCTCACTGTTATAGTAGTCAAGTCTACTGAAGATGAAAGTTTTTCCCAAACCAAACATACTTTACATAATCTTTAAGTCGTTAATATATTCAGGGGATAGAAGGCTGACATTGTAAAAGTATGTATCTGGCTCTACTACTACTACTACTTCAAGATGTCTGACTTGGGTTGTAGTTTTTAACCATACTGTATTATAAAGTATCTCTTTATATTATGTCCTAAATATCATGGATTTTTTTTTATTTCAACCCTTTTTCTTACCAGAGACTACCTTCACCTCAGCGGGTTAAATGTAACTTCAGAATGGTGTAGTCTAAAATCACCACCAGAATATATACTGTATTTTTGTACCTGAAATTGCCAACAAATCTTGTAAATTGAAAGCAATTTCAGGTCAAATGTGAAATTCTGTCCGATAAGATGTTGCCAGGCAACAAGTAGGCCTACTGCTATGGAAAGTGGCCAGTTTCCATTTACAGGATTAGGAGAGTTCACCCCTGGTTTTGCTGCGTTTTTCTTTTCTTTTTAGGTAATAGGATTTGGCCTCAACAGTTTCAGTCAGTGAGGTTTACAAGACGTCAGTTTGTGAAGTGTTGTCAGCGTTATTGCGTGGGAGACATAGGCTCTCTTTCCCCTCTCTCCCTCTCTCTTTCTGATTGAGCTCTGGTCTGACATTACACACAACAGACATCTTTGCCTAACAACACTGATTTGTGCGGATTCAGGGATCTCCATGGGACAGACACTCACCCACAGACAACTTCAACTTAAAAGTTGAAGTTGTGGGTGTTGAGAGAGGGAGAGGGAGAGGGAGGAAGTGATGCCTATTTCAACCACGCAATAACCTGGCCAATGCTGGGTACCGAAACCTGAACACTCTGATTGATGTGTTGCAATGTTTTTGGTGGAGAAAATCTGTGGGAAATCTTGAAAATCCAATGTTTACTGACAGTAGTGAGCAAAGGAAATTCCTTGTATGAACGTAACCCATGCATACATTAAGCAATACAGTGCTTTCTATTCCTGATCAATAACCTAAAATCTTGTATTGTACTCAGATCAACAATTAAAAAAAAAACTAATAAAAAACGAGTAACTTAACATACAGTATTTCTGCATAGTATAGCTAGCATCTACCAAGAAGACAAAATAGACGATATAAAGAATGAAGAGAGCTGGGGGTGAGGTGGAGTCTGAAGGTTAGTTTTCAGACTGCGGCGGAAAATGGGGATGGGGGGGAGTGAGTCTGCAGTTCTGACAGAGAGGGGAGGTCAAATCTATCATTAGAAATAAACTACTCTGACCTAAAAGCAGGCATAATTTAGATGATTTTCAGGACAAGAAGGAGTACCTGCAGTCAATAAAACAATGTAACATTTCTAACTAGAAAACATGTCCAACAGCATAATGCCCTTAACAAACAGGGCATAATGCCCTTAACAAACTGGGCATAATGCCCATGCCCCCTTAACAACCCTGACTTATTCAAGGCAATTTCAATGACAGTCATTGAGGGAAGACGGAACGATACTAATTTCCTCTCATTAACCAAAGTACATTTCCCCTGCAGGTACAAGGATTTGGGCCATGTGAGCGCTAAACAATGCTCCCAAGGGAAATTTTATAACATCTCCTGTAATATACAGCATCAGAGTGAAATAGAAATACAGATAATCAAAATGACCAAATTATCAGTTAAGTCTCATTTTGAGACTGTTGCCTCCCACAATTTTCAAATGCTTCCGTCATACAGTCTGGGGCACGGAAGCTCCGATCTTTTGTTTTCGTCTTTTTTTCGTCTTCTGCTTAGCAGAAATGGAAATAAAGAAAATAAATGTAAAGACATTTTAAATTACTTCCATTACTCGGATTTTGGGAGGTATAGTTCCAGACTCTAGCATTCAGATATTGTGTTATAGTTGTCTGGCTACGCGAGACTAAGTCTCTGTACCTGTTCCATTAAGCCCAATTTATTCTGTCTGAGCCAATCTGTAGATCATGGCTCATAGCTCTGTATTTGAGCCCTGAGCCTTGAGTCATGATCCATGAGCCACAGCTTGGTTCCCAGAGTATGAATTAGGATTTACTACTGCCCAGTGGTGACATAACCGTTAACATACTGAACAGCACATAACTCAAGAGCTTAACAGCCTTCGAACTGAAAGTTCAGACACTGAACTATTTCATTTGATTAATTCATTCAATAACCAACCTTTGAAACTAGCTGTGGCTTTGTTGGAAACAAGGAAGCAAGCATGTCCATCACGCCATCAGGCAGCGTAATGTACCGCAGTCCTTATTATTAGAAAAGATAAATGACTCACTGATGTCTCGTAATCCTCACTGACTGAAACTCTTGAAGCTTGGGCCCCAAATCCTATTACCTTTTAGAAAAGAAAAGAAAAACACAGCAAGACCAGGACTTATAATCCTCCAAATGAAAACTAGACACTTTCCGTAACAGTAGGCCTACTTGTTGTCTGGCAACATCAGGAAGAATTTGGGAACATTTGAGACCTCACAGAATTCTTTTGAAGCTTCATTGACCTTTTCAGGTAGAAGATATATACAGTACAACATATCTTATGGTGGTCCAAGGTTACAGTCAAACCCACACAAGTTATTTTAAGTGTAAAACAATCCTCTGGGATATTGATTGAATATTATTGACAAATTAAAAAGACGCCAAATAAATGTTACACAAAGAAGCCCTTGGCTTGTTTCCATTGTGGTCCAGTGGTCCAATTTCCATTGTCGTCCATTAAACATTGAACCCTCAACTGGACAAGACAGCAGTACAACAGACAACCATACAAGAGAAAAAATACAAAATATACAGTTTGAAGCAATTCATGATCATAAGATAGGATAGACGTTATTGTCCCGTGGGAAAATTGCTGTTACAAAACAAAAGCATTGTACAGTGCATACTGTACATGCAGGTAACATGTGTATGACTCATCGCAATTCGTTCTGGATCATATCATCAGTGTCCCAACCTTCACATGTCAACCTCAATGTGGATTGTGTGGTTTTTCCCTAGGTGTCACCATGAGTGTGATCCTGGACTTGCCGTATACTGTAAGCATCTGGATTTCTGCGGCGGTGGCCATTACCTACACCCTGATGGGAGGTCTTTACTCTGTGGCTTATACAGACATCATACAACTCATCCTCATCTTCATCAGCCTGGTGAGTACATTCACCTCCTGGTTCCTGCTTAATTCCCCAGATCAGGGCTTGTTGTTTTGGTGCGTGCGAGTGTTTGAGCTTTACCAGAGAGACCAGAGGCCTGTCGCAATTATTAAATGATCGCCTGTACACAATTATTTGAGATAATCACATTGCTTTTGCATAATCATCAATCATCATAAATATTTTCCATGTTGAAAAATCGTCTATTTCCACTATTAAGACTCTTTTCTATTTTGTATTGAGCTATTTGTCACATCTACCCTGTGGATTTTTTGTTTACAAAGCCTAAAAGCCAATCAAACAAATGTAATTTGTATGTTCCAATGTTCAATACCATAAACACAATGAAATTATTAATCGTAATTATTTGTGAGACAATTAACCCTAATTACCATAGCTTAACCACATGACCAGCCTCCCTCTTGTGGGCATGTCAATGTCATACGAGGTGAACGTCGAGATACCGGTATATTAGGCAAACTTTGGGGCGAAAATAGCTCACAATGTGTCACAACACAACACAACACGTGAGCTTATAGATCTGCTATTGTTGCCCTTGATATATGACGAAGTATACGTATAGGGTTCAAGTGGGAAAGTATTAACAGCTAACTAGGAAGACTTTATTTTAGGAGGGATGAAATCTAATATTTTACACTTCATCAGTGGACTCAATGCCTTTCTTTCTATGCAGTGGCTGTGTGTCCCCTATACCCTCATGGCACCTGGCACTTCTGACATCACCAAGACAGCTGTCAACTACACATTCCAGCCTCCCTGGATTGGTTCTGTGCCGGCAGACAGAGCATGGAAATGGATTGATGACTTTTTACTGCTGGTAAGGTAATAGAAACAGCATGGTGTTCACTGCCTAGCCGTGCCCCTGGCTGCATGCATGTAAACAGTAAACACACATGCTGTTTCACAGCAACTTCCTACGTCACATGCATACAGTTGCACATACACTACGTCCAGACCTGTGCAGTGCCCATTACAAATGCAGTCTGCTGCTCTTGGCCACTGGGATGTCCATTGTAACATTGCCTTGCTAATGGGCAGTATTTGTTGTGGGAGAAAAAGAGTTGCGTCTTCACTTAAGCCTCTCATATTCAAACTAGTTAACCTCTAGCCCAGGGTTGGGCAGCCATGCCAGAGAGGCTTTTTGGTCGATCAAGTAGCAATTTGAAAACCCAGACCAAAACATCCATTGATATCACACTCAGGTTTGCTGGCTGCATGAAATTCTAACCCCAAAAGATTATATCAGGGGAGCGGTGCAGCGCAAATTAACACAGGAACGGCCCTGGCATCGTATGAATGGTCCAGGGGTGTAACCTGTTTTGTGCTTGTCTACTACTTTTTAACCGCAGCTAACGGGATGAGACAAGACAGACAACATTATTGAGAATGAGTTCCTGGAGAGTCGCCATAAGACAAAAGATGTCTCATCAGCAGCACAACAATGACCAGGAAAGGAAACTTCGAAAGGACCGCAAATCATTTGACATTTTTCCAGCTGACAGTTGAGAAAAGGCGGAAGGAACTTAGATTAAGTGCTGACATCAGTATTTTCCCATAATCTCTTGCGTCATTGTTTGTACGTATTCATATATGTTCGTGTTATTCTAATTACCAGCCTATAAGAAGACATACTGTCGCTGCAGTGGTGGTTTTCACTGTGGTAGATCACACCAGCCTTGGAAAACGGCTAACCTAAAAAGGTTGCACTTCTGCAGTAGACCAGTTCGTTAACCTTTAGTTTGACAAGGGCTGGCAAACACATCTCATAGGGAAACAACTATTCCCATGTATGGACACACGGTAAGTAAGTCAGTAGCCTTGGGAACCAACCTATCTCCTGTTTCTGTAGCGTGAGGCAGCTTGATGTACTGTACAAGAACCCCCCCTGGACATGACGCTAGTATGTTGCAGGGATTTATCCCTAATCCAACCCTTGATACCAAGGGCCAAGCAGAGAGGCATACCATTTTTATAGTCTTTGGTATGACTCGACCAGGGATTGAACCCGACCTCTCCATCTCAGGGCGGACACTCTAACCACAAGGCCACTGAGCTGGCAGGCACACACAGTGCATTAAATATATCCAGCTCTGCTTCACCTACAGTAATTACTACTGTTCATAAAGGCCAGTTGTCAGGGATTTAGGAAAATAAGCCTTAGTTTTGGATGGCATCCATGTTGTGTTGAAATACTCATATTAACTCACAGACAGGGGTCTTGGGTCATACAGTATAACTTGCTCAATCTCCACATAACATTAATCCGCAACTAATAAAATGTGATTTACAGACTAGTCTTGTTCTCCAACACCAGCCTTACTCTTGCTCCCTGCTCTTCTCCTCTCAGGGTTTAGGGAACCTGGGTCTTCAGAACTTCCACCAGAGGACCTTGTCTGCCTCGTCCTCATCTACAGCCAAGATCACCTGCTTTGCTGCGGCCATCATTGTCCCTACCTTTGGAATCCCCCCCATACTGCTGGGGGCAGCTGCTGCATCAACAGGTGCTAGATAACGGGCTCATGCATTTTGCAATACAATACTACACTGTACTATTGTTTATTGGACAACAGCAGCTATTCTTCCTAGTTAGTAGACTACTGCACTGCTTTACTTATTGAATGGAATAGAAGTACTCTACCACATAATAATACAGGTATCCATAGTATAGAGCAGTGGTTTTCAACCTTTTGCGATCTCAGTGACTTTTGGAGTTGAGATACTGTATTGACAATTGGTGTTGCTTTGATAATTTAACCTATTTTTAAACTTCTCTTACAAGATGCCTGCTGATTTTCATGATTGTCATATAACTTTAATATTGGGCTCTAATGAAAACTCTGCCCATACTGATTTGAGTTATGGACGGTAAAACTACAAATAGGTACACATAGGTAATCTCAGATCTCAAAAGGTCAACATCGACATAATGACAGGCAAAACAACAGGAGCCAATCAAACATATAATTTTCCAAATGTCTGTCTGTCTGTCTGAGTGAGTGTCTGTCACAGCGTTTCTCCTCAGTGGCTGGAGCAATTGATCTGAAATCGCATCACCATTAGCATATGAACACACCTAACATAACTGTGAAGCCCGTTTGTCACTTTCACAAATCATATGCTGTATATTAGCATTTTTATGGTGTATCTATATCTATTCTGCATCTAGCTTGAGGCATATCTATTCTGCATCTAGCATGAGGCAACATGTTTAACCAGCTCTGTGTGTGTGTGTGTGTGTGTGTGTGTGTGTGTGTGCAGGCGGGCGGGGGGGGGGGGGGGGGGTCTGTTGTCTGGCCCTGTTACAGATTTTGTCCAAAAAAAAAAAAAAATTACTTTCCATCCCTCATATACTGTGTGCACAGTGCACATCCCATAACCCACACACTGCACATCATTTCAGAGCTCATATCTTTGAACGGGTAAGGACTAGTTGAAAAGAAAGCAGATGAAGGGCCTATTGCGAGGGTCACCAAGAAGAAAGAAATATCTGCACAGCTGAAGCAAAAGTATGCGGAGCTCACAAAGGTCCGCCAGCACAGATGCCCACTGGTAGCACAAGAGTTGACCCCCCCAGCTTGTCCCAGGATAGATCCACCAGTAAACGGCTCCATATAGCCAGGGGTGTCGCACCAAATCCTGGGCCCTGGGTACAAGGATTCACTGCGGGCCCCCCATGAATGTTCTTCAATGGGGGAGGGGGTTTAACCCATTTAGACTGGGAACGCATTATTACGCATTATTTTGTGCTTTAACTATAGCAGATATACAAGCTCACAGATATACAAGCTGCCACGCTGCGAGCTTGTAGATCTGCTATTTTTGAGAAATCGTGAAAGTCTTTGAATAATTATTTCAAATCCTTCTGTTTATGTCAGTGGTGCTCAAACTTTTTAATGTGAAGGACCCCCAGAATTATATGTATTTGGCCACGGAGACCTCCATCTCAAAATATTTAGTTCCAGGGACCCCCCCCCCCAGAATCAAAATTTGAGTTACAAAAGTCAAAGATTTGCACACATTTTCACGACTTTTCAAAACTACCAGATCTACAAGTTCGCAGCGGCTCGGTGCCGCACTGTGAGCTTGGATATCTGCTATTTTTCAATAGCTAAAGTATAAAACAATTAAGGCCCCTCCACCTTGGGCCCAAGTAACTCAGTCCCACTCCCCCCTGGTGACGCCCCTGAACATAGCTCCATATACTGTAGCTTACTCACTAGGAGGCCTCTTTAAAAGGAGGGGGAAACAAAATGACCCTAGGCTACGGTAGGCCTATATAGCTTTTGTATTGAATGAGAATGGGCTGTTAAGAAACTGTGGTGGGTGGGAGTTGTAACCTAAATGACTGAATGATATAGGCACAAAAAGGGCCTTTGAAGTTAATGTGTGCATGCGCCTCCTGGATGTGGAAAGGTCAAACTACATTACTTTTTTTTCCAGTTCCATTACAACTTACTAGACTAGAGCATCCCTCAGCCTTTGGTTATGGTTGGGACCTCGTGAATGGGAGGCGCTGACCAGTGCGTCACACCCCTCCCCCCCTTGCCCCAGCAGCTGGGCCTCGTGACTGTTCTGTTTTTTTTTTTTTTTTTTTGATTGACCGAATATTTTATTGACATTTTAAAAGTATGTCAAAAAAGACAAATGGATTATCACAAAAAAGCCATAGGCTTATTTCCATATAATGAGATGAGAGTAGTAGTGGTGATGATGAGAGAAGTGAGTGTGGAGAATCAACACATTCAGATGAAGAGTATAGAGGTCCAAGGGGATCTTTATCATTACGTCTTGTGTACAGTCAGGTACATATGAGTAAAACTCATTTTTTGATCAAACATTGCAGCATTAAACAGTAAATAATTACAAATACCGAAACAAAAAGTAACATTTACAGTAGATGTATTAGCAAACTCACCAACTAACTGCCTAACTAATTAAATGCCTTGCTATATAACTTTAGTTACATAGTGTTTTACAAATGTATGCTTGTTTTCCAATAAATATGAATCAATTACATTTTATTAATTCAGAATAGTCTCTCAACATGAGCAGAGCTTTCATTAGAGTCTTGTTTGAAAGCTCTGATAGAACATTGAAAAATGTACTTTCAGAGCAGGAAATCAGTGGAAAATAATAGATAAAATAACAATTTACTGTACAAAGCTGATGGTAACCATTTTGGATTTGCCTCACAGTTTTTACCCACATATTCACGAGGGGCACTGACCTAGCCTAAACCAACCTCCTCGGAAATCTACATTTCATTTGCTTGAAAGCAAATGAAATGTAGATTTCTGGAGGAGGCTGGTTTACGAGGCTAGCACTGACCCAACTATGTTAACACAAAATCCCACAGCACTCCTGGACTTGTCTGTGCCCCCTGCAGTTTACAGTTTAGGCATTTAGCAGACGCTTTTAATCCAAAGCGACTTACAATAAGCAGGTAATACATCACTATAATAAGCAAGATAATATGTCAGTACATCAACAACATTATAACAAATGCATATGAATATCAATCTAAAAAACAAAAAAAACAATAACATAGGTAGACCATGCACCTAATCTGTAATAAATGTTTCTAAAACCTAAAAAAAAAAAGCTAACTAGCTTCATGTATGGTCAATGAGTGTTACAGTAGTGCTATGGGTTTAGGTGGAGTCTGAAGAGGTGCGTCCTCAGTCCACGGTGGAAGCTAGGGAGTGAGTCTGTAGTTCTAAGTGCGACAGGAAGATTATTCCACAGTTTGGGGGCCAGGAGGGCAAATTGCACACCGTTTGAGGACCAGTTGTATAGATGACATTAAAATGAAAGTAATATTACACATGCAATGTATCATTTCTAATTCAGACAAATCTTGACTACTTTCAAAGCTTTTGCGAGGCACTGTATATTGTAGAAGAATTCTGTGTCAATCAGGATGTTGAGGCTGTACTGTATATAGAAGTTTATTACAAGAGCTTGTGGGAGAAGTACTGTACATTAAGCACATCAGTCTGCAGTCAAGTAGTTCTCTAGTCTGGAGAACACACAGATCAGAACATAGACACTTATACACAAAGATAAGATGGGGGAGTCAGGGAGACATTTGTTTTGAGTACAGCTTGATCCTCCTTGGTCTTTATCTCAGTATTACTACTCTTCCCTACAAAGCCAAAGTACAGTAACTACGAACATTGGTGCATTGGTGATTCAATGTTTGGGGGGTTGCTTATCTAGAGACGTCACATGCACGTCGCTCAACACCTATACAGTTCTAACACTATACTATACTAATTCAACATTGACTACAAACAGACAGACATTTGACTGAAAAATGGTTTTAAAAGTGTTTCAATCGGCATTTAAGTGATATTACACTGATTGTACATCTGTTCTTGAGGTAATTGTTTATCCCCAAAATCACAAAGGCTATTTTGACCTTAGGGATACACAAATAAGTCGGTGTCCAAAAACATAGTTACTGCACTTTGGCTTGCAGAAAACTGCCTAACCCTCTATCATGACGTCTGCCTGTACAGTACAGTATATCTCTTGTCTACTACATACTGAATGTCTCTGCTTGTCTCCACTGTCTCTCTTTCTCTCTCTCAGACTGGAACCTGACCTCGTATGGTTTGCCATCTCCATTTGAGCGCAATGAGACGGGTCTAATCCTGCCCATCACCCTGCAGTACCTCACCCCACCCATCGTCTCCATAATCGGCATTGGAGCTGTGGCCGCTGCCGTGATGTCATCCACAGACTCCGCCCTGTTGTCTGCAGCCTCCATCTTCACCGCCAACATCTACAGGAACATTCTGAGGACGCAGGTGAGAGCAATGTATAGACTGATCATATGGTGTGACACAAGAAAGTAAGAGTTACTTTGACCACATAACTGGTGGGATTTGAACTCTCCTTCCTCAGCTCCAGAGGCTGAATGGGTAAGCCACTGGGTTTTACATTTAGGTGAAAACACAAGTGAGTTTTTATATTTTAAACTACACCAATAATCAGTTATGATAAAGATGTCTTTATTTGAATTGATATAAATATGAGTTTTCGTTTACTGAGAAATCTAAATAACAATCATTGTTTGATTTGAGTAACATACAAGTAATTTAATAGGCCTAAATAGTTTAACTCAGATTTGAATTTCCATCATGGATCAAAGACTGTATGAGCAACCTAGTTCAAATCATTGATTGCAAACCATTATCACATGCTGGTCTGTATTTCTCAGACCATTTAGCCTTAACCTCGCTTTCGGTGTGTGTCTCTCTCTCTCTCTGGATCTTTTTTTTAACTTGGACCTCGTTTCAATCCAGGCATCACAGAAAGAGATCGCATGGGTTATCCGTATCTCCGTGGTAGTAGTGGGGCTGGCCGGGACATTCCTCACCTTCCTGGACAACAGCGTCCTGATGATCTGGATGCTCCGATCGGACCTCACCTACACCCTCATGCTCCCGCAGCTCGTCTGTGTCCTGTTCATCGAAATCTCCAATGGCTACGGGGCCGTCCTGGGCTGTTTCACAGGTGTGCTCTTGAGAGTGCTCTGTGGAGAGCCATCGATAGGGCTGCCGCCTGTCATCCGCTTCCCAGGATGCATCCTGGTGGACGGCGTTTATGTCCAACGTTCTCCAATCAGGACCATCTGCATGGTCAGCACCATTATCGCCATTGTGTTGTATTCCTACTTGGCGTCGCTACTGTTCAACAAAGGGCTGCTTCCTGAGATGTGGGACGTGTTCGGAGTGAAATCCCACAGGCTGTCTCACCAAAACCTCACCGCCGACACACCAGCGCGTGCCAAAGGGGACGATGACGAGAACTTTAAAGCGGTGAATGAGATTGAGCAAGTCTCGCAGCCGATGTTAGATTCAACGTCATGTTAGCGATAAATACCGTACTGTAAACAAAAAATTTAAGCACTTTAAATTTTTTGCCTTATTTATATAGGAGAGTAGAGAGACACAGGTCTCCTGTGGGAATTGAATCGGGGATGTTGTGATTATTGCGCACCGTTCGGTCATCTACCGATGTGCCCAATCTATTTTGTATTCTTTATGGACAGTTGGTTCATGTCGTCATGAAATGCTTTTACATTTTTTATGTAGTTTTGTATCTGACATCAATATAGAAAATTAATTAACATCACCAAAAATGATTTGGCAATTATGCTTTCCATGTTTCCTATGGTATTTGACAGTAATAGCTTTGAGTATTGTTTTCATTTTTCATACTACATCAGTCCATCTTCAAGTTCTATTTTTTGATATACTTTGAATGCTTTCTTTGGATTATTTGGATATTAAAGATGAAAAAAACGTTTTAATTGCTAGGACTACACTTTCAGCTTTATTTGAAAGTTAGGCTAAATCATATAGGTTTGTTTTTTGTTTTTCCTTTTTTGATACATCTTGCTGTGGGGATTTATTATGGAATGATAAACCAATAACACTCGTAGTTACTGTATGTAAGTAGTCCAATAATGGACTATCTCTCAAGGTTCATGATTGATGGTTGTACTATTCACTCAGGGAAAGCCTATCAATCAAATGCAATTAAAAGAAGGCATATACAGTAAATAACACAAGAGAATACAATATTTTCTGTGCGTTAACTCAACAGATAATGTTCTGTTTCAAAGGTAGCAGGAAAAAAAAGCAAAGGCCATTGTGTGGTCTGCTATTGTATTGCTGAGCTATGCAACCTGTGAAGAAGATATAGCGCTATAGTCTTTACTGTATGCTTTCATTCTCCAGAATCCCTTTCACAAAGCAGACATAAAGAACTCCAAAGCTGGTATTTTGAAATGATGGAAATTCTAATGGCATGCAGTTACTGTATGTATTGTTCCTCCATAGGGAGTCTTACATAAAAGACCTACAGTAGATATCGGATATGCGCCTCTGTGTCTGTAGAAATATATCTAATCTGTCTTTGTGCGTTATATCTGTCTATCTCTAGCTATCAATCCATCTGTAGAAGATGTCTGTGTACTTGTGTGTGTGTTTATCTATTCATATGTCTGTCTGTCTAGATCCATCCCTTTGTCTATCTGCAGAAATATATATGTCTCTGTCTTTGCGTGTTTATCTCAATATCTCAAGTTAAATTGACACAAACGCAAGTAAAAACAGGATTTACACCCCTCTTCATTTATTTTCTAGTTAATGTGTTAAAAATCTGAATTAGAATTGCAACTATAATCAGGATCTGCTCTGTGCCATGGTTCTTCAATTTCCTGTACAATTCAACACTGTACATGTTTTTTGGAGCGAGTGCATTTTGTATTCTCCCCAATTAATATGGTGCATTTCACAAATGGACGGATCTCATTCTGTAATGTTTGGATGTCCATGGGACAACAAGGATGGAGGCAGGGGACATTTTATGCATCTCAGAAACAGATACACAGATACTGGATTAACGCTCCCCTGTGGTCTGCAAGACTTCAACCACAACTGGTCCTAAGCAGCCATATTCTCTCCTTTTCACTGTCATGGCATCAAGTACTGTGTGAATGAATTAACTTATTCTACCTCCTTGCTGCTTGACTCTTTCCAGAAGAAAAGAAAGGAAATGACATTTTTGGTATGACAGTTTCGATAATGTATAAATATGATTTCTTTAGCTACAGTGGCCTAATGAATAATGCTTAATTTATGCTCCGTTGTAGGACAGTGTCACATGCCGAAAATAGCCAATCTACAAGCTCACTGAACTTGTAGATTGGCTATTCTTGATGTGTAACACCGTCTTACAACAGAGTATAAATCGGGTTTAAGGTGTCGGCCTTAAGCCTCAAACCCATAATCTGTCAGATTGTGGGTTTGAGTCCCATCTTGATTGACCTCTTCAAGTGTGATCCCTTCTGTTTGATCTTGATGTCCGACCACTCTGCTGAAATGTGTCACCACACGTACACCTCATAGAGCTATATTAATTTGTGAAAGCAATATGAGATTGCAAGTGTAGTTATGTCTTGCATGTACTGTATTTGTAGCATCTATAGGAGGTTCCCGCTGATAACTGCAATAACAACTGCCCCATGCTTTATCTTCCTGCATTTGGGAGTTTTTGTTTTTGTTGCATGGTAGCAGTGACAATGTCCTGATTACCAGCCCCTCCCGCCCCTGATGGGACTGACAGTACATGTGAAGGTCAGAAATATATCACCCACGTGTTAAATGCAGTGGTGCATTGCATTGCTCCTCCTCACTTGTCAGTGTGCCAAAGGTGTATTGGAACAATGGACATGGAAACATCTATAATAAGACGTGCTGTGTTGTCATCATGATGTGTGTCCTGTTTCAGAAGATCAAGCTCCTTTATACACTACAAGTATTTTTAATGACTAGAAAGACACAACAATAAGGATATGGATAGTACAGGCTGTATTCATACTGTGTCTGCAGTCAGTGGTTTTCCATATCACCTCTGATCTCCATTTCTAAAATTGTCTCTCTTATGAATCCAATCTGTTTTGGTGTATGCACGCCATTTTAGCAACGGTTTGAGCAAGGTCATACTGTAAATCTCCAGTGTTTCGTAAACCAGTGAGCCAGTACTAACAAATGTTCTGTGAGATGTATACTGACTGGGTTGCAGACATACACAGGTATCACTTGAATATGGGAATATGAAGTCACTTAATAAATTGGGTCTTAACTTTATCGGCTATGAAAGGTTCATGCCCCAGTATACAGAACCCATTGAGAGTCACTGTTGTGGCCTAGAATGTTTTACTGAGCCTAATATGGTGTATTTGCATTGTTATGATAATGTTGCCTTTTGGTTAGGCTTTTCAGCTGAGTGACATAATGGAACCAACAACACATCTTTTATTATTAGTGGTGATTAATTCATACATGAGGCAGCTTCCTTTTAATTTTCAGCTCTTTCTAGTGTATTTTTGTTATTTCTATAATTGTTAACAACAATAATAATCCATTATAATCTTCTGACCCAACATTTGGCCCCGGACATTTTTTCCCTATTGGAGAAGACAGGGTCATGCGGTGAAAATGTAAAATGTAACTGACTTCTCTCAACTTGATGGATAGAACAAAGTAGATATAATTTACCATAGAGGTCAGCCAAGTTACATATTTTCTTGTACAGTACACAGTATTTAGTTGTCTGTAATTCAGAAGTGCAAAGATACTGCAACTGTTAATCAATTCGATTTTCTCAGTAAATAGCCACCACTATACAGCATACATGTGCTGCAAAGCTCAGTTCAGTTCAGTTGTGAGAATGCTGTACAATATCTTTATAATAACATCCACTTCTTAAAGGAAACACTTCAAAGATTTAGGACATGATGGACATTGCTTTGTCCTACTAGTACTAGTAGTAGGCCTACCATTACCAATACTATTACTAGTGGTATTTGCTACTGATACTTTTGACCCAGCAACAGACTGATATTTGCCACAGGTGCAGCTTGTAAACGACAATTGAGTGACATCTGATGATGGCCATAAAGAGAAATTACAGTTAGAGTTGCATAAAAAATATATCTGTGACTATATCTGTCAAAACATCTGATGCTACTCTTTGGGATGTATATCCTTGCATTGGTTCAGAAACACCATCATAAATGCTGAGATGAGTTGTCAAGTTATAAGTATGCTACCTCACTTTCACTATTTCAAGACCTAACTTTTTTTTTTTAAAGTTTTTCTCCAGAATACATCTCTTATTGTCAGTTTGTCATGATATTTCTACCTTTTATACCACTGACATTTTGATTGACGTCCTCTACATAGTTACTTTGGATGACTGCAACACTTCAATTCCTACAGGTAGGCCTACATCAACAAGATTCCAAGCAATCACAATGAATTATTTTTATTAGATTTGTTTTGTTATTTAACTTTTATTGCGTTGTTTTAGATACATTCATTATTTCTTAGACTTGCCATTAAATGCAGTTAGGCAGGATCAGAATAACCAGAGACAGTGGATTAGCCTAAAAATCACAAATCTCTAACAGACTCTCCCTGTCATACCATTTTCTTTCTTTCATCCACAAACAGCAGATTAAAAATGTCTCCAGATTTGTGGATTATATGGTCCTATTTATAGTTTGGAAGCAAGGGACACTTAAAAAGACATTTCACCCATATGTTCATTTTGTTTGGAAATACATTTGCAGTCCATGCATGAGATGAGTGATGCTGATGACTGATTCATCAGGAAGGGAATCACCACACAATATCAGAAAACAAACAAAGCTTTCTCTGTACATCCTGGTCTACAAATCCCTTCAGTCAAGAAATCCACAGTAATGAAATACTGGTGTATTTTATCTTCAGATGTAAATTAAACATGTTTCAGCACCCTTACTGTTACTTCATAACAGAGACACAAATTGAAGTAAATATTACATAATAGCTACTCACCCTGCTCTATTAACCTTTTGTGTAGATCTTGTACTTCTAGCAGCAAAATATGCTGATCTGAATTGTCATGAATTAAATACTGACGGCTTCCAATGTAAAAAAGACCGTAACAAGTCTTATTGGGATGTTCCTTTTAGGCAGGGTGTTTAACTACTTGTACTGTAATACATTTCAATTGTATTGACTATACTTGTACTGTATTTGTCTATAACAGAGACAAACCTAAAATGTGTGAATTATTGACTAATACATATAGGCTACGCTACAGTATAGGGTTGAAGGGGTGAGGTGTGGAGTTAAAAGGTATGGTGGAGCCCTCTACTTTCCAATCCATTGGCTCCAACTGCTGCCCATTTGAGGAACTGCAGGCTCCAAGTGGAGGCCTCATATGCGTGTATCTATTCTGCATCTAGATTAAGGCAAGTACCAAATTCAGAGTGAACATTTTTAACTCAAATATTAGCTTCTGGGGGTCCCTGGAAAAAAATGTTTTGAGATGGGGGTCCACGGCCAAATACATATCATTTTGGGGGTCCTTGACATGACAACGTTTGAGAACCACTGATATAGGCCCATTAGGCCGATTCTACAAATGTCTTCTAAATCCTAACCGTTTTCTGAAAAATGTTGCTATAGGCCTATCAGTGGTTCTCAAACTTTGTCATGTCAAGGACCTCCGAAATGATATGTATTTGGCTCAGAGTCGGAACCCCATCTCAAAATATTTTGTTCCAGGGGCCCCCAGAAGCAAATATTTGAGTTAAAGATGTTCACTCTAAATTTTATTATATTAAAATATATTATATTAAGCTAGATGCAGAATAGATACATGTGCCTCATACACTCCTGCAATTGAACAGTCAAAGTGGCTGTGGTGGTAGTAATAAAGGTATTATAAACTTCGAATCCCCTGTGGTGCAATCGGCTATGTCGGGCGTCTGTGCGAACACAATTGGTCTGTGTTCGGGGGAGGGAAGCTGGACGGGGAGGGTGATATACATTGCATGTATTCCTATGGGCTGGGGCGGCGCCTGTCAGCAGGGAGTGTTGGGCGGGAGGAGTAGGACGAAGGCTCTACATCCTCCTGGTGGGGGCTCCTCACTGGCAGGTGAGTCAGTAGGATACAACAGCAGTGACAACACAGAAATGTGTCTGGGGAGGAATCAATTGGCATAACGACTAAATTGGGCGAAAAAGGTGTAAAAGTAGTTGGCTAAAAACCCTCTGGGACTCAAATTTAAAGGGCCACTTCACCACTGGGACAAGTAGATCTCATTTTATTGTTGTTTGGGACACAATCAACACAATCCTGAGTTATTTTTTGCTCAGGATTGTGTTGATTGTGTCTCAAACAACAATAAAATAAGATCTGGTTGTACCAGAGGTGAAGTGGCCCTTTAAGAAAAAAGTTCACAATCTCAAGTAGCCTAATTTGTATTTAAGTTTAAGTGTAAAAGTTTATCCGTATATGGTTCTTTGACCTTTATAACAGCTTTTCCTGCTTTCAGAAAGCAGGAAAAGCATGCGTTATAAAGAGGATGGAATGACATAGGCTACGTTGTTCTTTTGTCCTTTCTGCTGCTGGAGAACATAAGCAGAAAGGATGTAGTTGCTGAAGATCCCCCATACGACTAGGACCTCTTCTTGTACCCCACCCACCTCACATTTTGAACTGCAGATACTGTACATACAACCTCAGCTTCCCCGGTTTGGTCAGTCTCAGATGTAGAGGTCCACTTTGGGAGTTGTAAAAGGCCACTGTTGCATTCATTTCACAGTCACATCCATGTTGCCAGGTGTCATCTCCAGAGATCTGGTGGTAGATCCTCCGCACTGCACAAGCAAAGGTGTCTTTTGTGAGCCAAATAAATACTGACACTTAAGGGCAACATATTCAGTTCAAAACAGTTCCAACACGTTTTGGACAGAGATCCAAGCTACATCTAGATGTAGATGACATACATGATGCCAGTTAAATAACTAGAAATCCAGCTGTCTGTTGAATTACTGCAGCTCTACTACTACTACTCCTCTACGACTTAGTGTGCATGATACTACAACAGGGTGACCCCAAAAAACAATTTCTCTTCCTGCCAGTAGAGGGCACTCCAGGTTTGCATTTTACATTCTGCAAGCTCATGCACAGCTGAATGACACAAGATGGCACTGTTATTTGTTTACATAAAGTGTTGTAGTAAGCTACTCAGCATGACAGTGATTGTTTTCTGCAAAATGTGAAATCAAGATATTGTATGCTGCTCACTGTCACCAACTGAACATTAACCTTATGTTAAAACATTTATTTTTGCCTGCCATGATATGTTAACTTGTGTTAACTAACCAAATACAGTATGATTGACATACTCTATTTTGTTGCCATGTTTACCTTTGCCAGCCCAAGGGATTCTAAATAACAACACATTGCCTTGTTTCCATTTTGGATATAATATAGCCTAAGCTTCCCAAATAGTAATGTTCAGTGTGATATTAGATGTTGACAAGAACTGGGAGGGAAGTTCATGACAATAAAAAGGTGCTGTTTGTATGCTAGTAGTACTTCTAGTATTAAGTTTTGTTTTTGATTGGCACATGAGGGTCAGCCCCCAACTGTGATGTAATGATAATATATGTAAATGGCCTGGCCTGCCACGACCAGACAGAACAAGATTTAGCCAGCCTAATCCTGAGCGAGGTTACTCACATCCAAACCTCACACATGTGTAACAATGAATTCCAGCACTGAAGAAAGACAGAAACTCAGCCTCATTGACAGAGACTCTTTTCATAACCACAATTAAATCATTATGATTAATTTACCTGATTTGTCCAGTCTTAACTCACTCAGCTATAGCCATAGCTAAATTGTTTTTGTCTAACATATCAAATTTTCTAATGGTCTATTATGAGAACATTATAGTGACTTTAGTTTAAGGGCCTGGAGCCAAGTCCACAAATAGTTCACAGGTCCAACAATATGGCTAAACATTACTCTCAGCAACTGTCCAACCTGGGTCTCTAACCAATCAGCATGTTGCATTCACTTATAATCCAGTTGTTCTGCTTTTAATAATTGTAATTTAATTTCAGTGTCTGAGCAAAATGTCATGCAGCTGTGGTTCTTTTTTTAATGCTGAGAAAGTCACCTTCATAGTGACCTAATGGATCACAAGAGATGCAACTTCAACAGCATATACATTCCATTGTAATTGTTGCCATATCCAAATGAACAAATACTGTAGTGGCCTATGAAAGCCTCAAAATATAAATAAACATGACTGCAAAAACTATTAGTGTAGATAACACTCCTATATGACAGATTAGCCTTGTAGCCGTGTGGTTTACTAGGCTAATGACAAATAGTGTATAGGTGAATAATGGTTTTAGTTCTATTCTTCTACTGTTGACTTGAACCTGCAGAGGTCATTCAAAGACTATAAGTTCCTGAAAAGTGTGCTGACCTGTTTTGGTGTCTGGGTTGTTAAGTGATTGTGAATGATTTTCTTGGGGTTGACAAGACGATTCTAGGAATGCAACGGTCAACAAGATTAAAACATTTCATTTAATCAACAATCAATCAACACAATATGAATCAATTCATATTTTTAATCAAGTTGTTGGTAAGCAGGCTATGGGCTCCTCATGTGCTTCATCACTGTGTGTGACTGTGATAGGCTGTTGATGCAAGATTTGCCTAATATTCATAATCACAACAGGGGGCAATACATGATTTACATAAAATAATACTATAAGGGGACACAATTTCCATTATTTTGATACTAAAAGGCGTTTACACACACAAGGAAAAAACAATACAGCCGGTTATAGTCGTTTTTATATTCTGATTCCAAAATGCACTTTGAAATATGTCTGAACTGGCCTATATGTCTATACCAAACTGAATGCTGGCCTACATGTCTGAAATGCATGTTGTGCAATGCAGTGCACTCAAAAGCCCAGATGACAGTTTGAACAATGCAACATTGTTTCAAACATGCAAGGAGCAACGGCAATCGTTTATAACAGATCCAAATGAAAGAACATAAAATCAGAGGTGTGTGTTGCTGGGTAAAATTATAAAACGCCCTTCGAAATCCTCCCTGAATGACTTTACTAGGGTTGTCTCTACTGTCTCCACTACACACCAAATCCAGTATTTTTCCATCAAGTAGCGCGCTTGGTCACGTGACAGCAGAGAGAGAGACTAGAGAGGGAGAGAGAGAGAGAGAGACGCTGTCATGTTTGCATCCTCTCTCCACTGACAGCGGCGCATTACTCTAATTAATACGTCGGACAATTAAAGTGCGATGTTACACCAAAGTGACAACTGTCCACGCCGCATTGGTCCGATGTCCGCCTGTCTGTACACTTTATTTAACATTATGAGGGGGACAATTCTAAGCACTCGCAGGTCGTTTTTCTAAACCTCGTGCGTTCATGATCATAACCACTCCCACTCGTGGCTGGTGGAAAATTACCAGCTTACAAGCAACAGGCAAACGCTTTGCTATATTGTTGTTTTATCTTTAGACGCTCCGCACAACAATGTGGCTTAATTCGCGTTAACATTTCACTGTTTAATTAATGCAATATACATTCAGAATGCGCAAAAAACATCACGAGCGCCTCGGTTTCGGTAAAGTGCATCAAAGAGTAATAATATTGTGTTGTACATGTACATTCATCAATAATAGAACATTTTAAGAAATGAATAGCGTTGTTACACCGTATATTATGAACTAAAGTAGCAGCAAGCAACGGTGTAGCGCAGTGGTTCTCAACCAGTGGTCCGGGGACCACCCAGTCGTCCTCGAGGGGGTTCCAGGTGGTTCCCAGCGAACTGATGGAGAGTTGGTAACCAAATGGACCCTTATAATTTAGATCTTTAACTCTCAAGAGTGTAAAATTAAACCAAATGGATTGTGGACAAAATCTTACCCAAAAGACTACAAAATATTGTAACTTTTGGGTCTGAGAGGCGAAATGTCATCAAATGGTGACCCGTGGCTCAAATTCCAAATAAATAATGGGCCTTGATATCATGAGAAAGGGTTGAAAACCACTGGTGTAGCGGCCTGGGCTATATTCTATGCTGTGTTCACTGGAGTCATCGAAGTCCATTCTCTGCACGAGAGTCTGCCCTCTTTTTCTCCACGGGCGGAGTGGTCGCGTGGGCGCTTGAGCGAATTGAAACGGACTGACAGCCGCCGCGTCCAATGGGACCCCGATGCGGAAGTAAACATCGCAGGGCGGAGCCAATCGCGGCCCGGCAGGGGCGTAGCCCCGGTCCAAACTTTCCGCGGCGCCATCGGCTGAAAACTAAACCGAGATGGAATCTCCCAGTCTGAACCGGTTTCAACCGGTTACGAGTTTAGTTGCTTGAGAGAGGGGAGAGAGAGGCGGCGCAGGCAGAACACAACCATCTCTATTCCGCCCCGCTGCAAAATCACTTCAGTTAAAACAATTATTTTTTTTGTGAATCAAGGTTTGTTTTATTTCGAAAAATGCATCGGAGTGACAACATAGAAGTCCTGAGCCTGCCGTGACAATAGTTTGGGGGAATCCAACCACAACATCACTGGTCCTTATCAGCCAGCCATCACTCAGTACTACTGGATAACTGGAGCTCTCCAGTCAACCGTTGCAGAGATATTAGGAGGTTTTCTGATCTACAGTGATACAACAGTTTGATCACTAAGATCTGGTAGATCCTCTTGGGCAAAAAGACACTGTTTTCAGTCAGAGCCTCGGACTTTTAGGTAGGTAACTGCTGCTGGGGTTGCAACCATGCTGTAAATGTTTGCCTTGACTGGTTTAACGGGGTTCAAAAAGTAATGTAGTTTGATTAAAGTAAATAACACAATACTGTTTTAGAATTATATATTTTTGAATGCAGCGAGGGCAGCGTCAATCAATGACGTTAAGGCTAACGATAACAACACTGCTAGCTAATGGCACACATCGTATAACGTAGCTGCACTTTTAAAGGATTAGGTGAAGCACTTGTCAGACTGTCTAAATACACAACTCAGCGACGCTGCACCTTCAAAGCGTGCGTGTTGTAGGTCCTGCTGATGAATGGAAATCCAACGCTGTGTTGCAAATCCATGCCTCTCCTATGGTTCCCCCTGTGCAAAATCACTGACTGGCTGCTGCTGGCTTGTGTTTGTGTGTGTGTGTGTGCGTGTGTGTGTGTGTGTGTGTGTTGTTGATAGCGGATGTCAAGTTCAGTGGTGTAAAGTAACTGAGTACATTTACTTAAGTACTGCAAGTACAATTTTGAGGTATTTGTACTTTGCTGGAGTATTTCCAATACTTTTACTTCTACTCCACTACATCTCGGATCATAATATTGCACTTTTACTCCACTACACTTATTTGAAGACGTTACTTTGAAGGTTTTGATTATTATTACAAAACAACATACATTAAGCCCTATTTAAACTTTGTCCATTTTCAAAATATTTTTTATACATTTTTTATACAACTTGAGAAATGGGACACTCTGCACAATGAATACTTTTACTTTTGGTACTTTAAGTACATTTTGATATGGATTCTTTTGTACTTTTACTCAAGTACATTTTGGAATTCCGGGCTTTTACTTGTATTTCTATATTGCATTGATATTTTTACATGCGAGTACTTTTTCCACCACTGCTGGGTACTCTGCTGATTTCCCGTGCAGAGTCTCATGAAGTTGTTGCAAATTGCAATGGGTTATAACTAAAGTGATGCAAATTGTGTTTAGGTAGATGATGCATACTTATATATTGTTAAAAAGAAGAGAGAAAAAAAATCTCCTCCGCCTTCCTGGTGGGAGTGGTTGGAGCGTTGCCTGGTTGCCATGGTGATAGTGGCAAGTGGCAACCATCAGCGAAGAAGGACCACTGTTGATCGGGTGAACTGGTGGTGGTGTTGCTGGGAAGTGGGAACGTTATTAACATAACAAGCTGCCTTGCGAAGGGAGGGAGAATTACACAAATTGTTTGCTAGGTTGACAGGATTGTATAGCCGGCGGTAAAGTGCATGGTGACGCAGCGTGTTGTGTTTATGTTGAACTTGAGAAATGTGTATGAAGTACACTACAGTGAGTGATGTCTGCTCCTTGTTTCATGTTACCTGCCTACTTTGTGGTCACATTTTGGGAGGAGTGTTCGTTTGCAGATGTAAACAATGTGACGTCGTCTTGTCGGCACGTGGTTGTTGTTGGGTTCACTATGTTAAACTACATTGTTTACAATGTACTAGGTGGTGTGGATGGTGTGTGTAAAACCACTTTAAATAAGTGAGACCAAGTACTATGTTTATTGTCAAACCTCCAGACAGGGTCCCCCTAAGGGATAACAGCGCCATCTGATGGCGCAACAGAGTAAAACTCATAAGCTCCCGAACGTCAAATACAAAATGTCGGGAGGGCTGTCAATCACAAACGAGGGCACCGCCCCCCGAGTGTATAAAAGCCCCCTGGGCCAGCATAGCTTCCTCTTTCCGCACCTCTGCTTACCGCAACTAGAGTACTGCGAACTCAGCCATTATTATTTTAAAGTTTAAGCTTAAAGCGACGGCTAGGAAGTCGGCCACAGGCCTCTTTAGAATATTCTCCCACTTTAACGTCTAATTTCTTCAGTTATTCTCCTTGGTTTCACTTGTTTCCTCTGTTTCTCCTTCACGCTTCTTCTCTCGACGGTCATTTGTGCGTTAGCCTTGCTTAGCTTAGCTTAGCTTAAGCTAGCTCGCTAGCATGTCTGCGCCACGACCCAGAGGACCGAGCCCTAGCCACTTGCTGGCTATGGTGCCCAAGAAGTGTGGGAACCCTGCTTGCAGAGGACTCATCGCAAGGGAGGACACTCACCCTTTTTGCATCGTCTGCGAGGGGGTAGGACATGCCCTGGCTGCTCTGTCTCCACCAGCTCCAGCCTTGGGGGTGAACTGCGTGGACTGCCTCCGCTACAACGAGGTAGCCCTCCGGGCCCGGTACGAGATCGCTTCCGCTGGCTTCGGCCTAGCCACCGCTCTCGTCGCTGGACCTTCCCCCTCTACCCCTCCTAGTGTGCCGGTCAGCGCTGTACGCCACAGCGCGGCTACTCGCCACGAGGTTGGGCCTCCGGCGGATGCGGCCCTTTCTAGCACCGGTAGCCCCGGCGCTAGCGGACCTGTTTCCACTCCCGCTCCACCGGAGGTCCCTTCCACTGTTGCTCATGTCTCTCCTGGCACTGGGGCCGTGCCCAAGAAGAGGACATGCAAGGCCGCCTTCGGAGTGGTTTCACCGCCAGTTCCCGCCACGAAGGCCGCCTTCCAGGAGTTCCACCCCGGTGCTTCTGGCCACTTCACCGTCGGTGATTTTCCTCAGTCATTCTCCGTCCCCCAGCAGCGCGCCATGCAGTCCTCCTGGCACGACAGCGATGGAGATGAGGCGGAGGACGACTACGACCCTGGAATGTCGGAGGAAGGGTCCGAGGGTGAGTATGAGGAGGAAGACCCTCAGCTCCCCTCCGGACAGGGCGGAGACGCAGCCAAGGAGGTCCCTCATGCCGAGGTTCCTTCCTCCGCTGTGCTCTCCCCGGCCCATACTGCTCCCATCCCCCCTACTACGCCAGTAGGGGGGAGCGGAGCAACAGCACCCGACCCAGACTCGATCCCGCTGGACGAGCTGTCGGTGTTGGAGCGCGCCGCCATCAGATGTGACTTGGAGCTGCCGCTCGAAGCCCCAGCGCTTGGACCCCGGGACAGAGTCCCCATCCTAGGCCAGGACGTGGAGCCTTCCCCACCGCCACGCATGGCGAAGATCCCTGTGGTGCCTGGGTTTGCGGAGGCCCTGCATTCCACCTGGTCCACTCACAAGGACCCCCCGAAGCTCCCTTTCCTTGTTGACTGCCTCAACGCGGAGAGCATAGGGATCCCCCTGTGTCCCCCCATGGATAAGCTGCTCGCTCAGTCCTTTGCGGGGAACATCAAGCCAGAGCACGAGCGGACGGGACCGGGCGGTCGCTGTCCATTCAAGCTGGCTGTCGGGAACAAGGCGCCTGGATTCGCCATTGATTTTGACGACAAACAGTCTGCCTTGGTGAGGAACTGTTACAGATCCTCTGCGCTGGCCGCCAGAGGACTGAACGTTACACAGCTGTTGCTCACCTCTACCAGGCGCCTCCTCGGTGAGCTAGAGGGGGTCCCTGAAGACACAGCAGCCGAGTTGGACAAGACCCTCCGCATGCTGGTGGACCTGAATGTCCATGCCATCGAATGGCTTGGACATGGCATGGACTATTCGATGCAGGCGGAGAGGCAAAGGTGGCTCAACAAAGTCAAGCTACCTGGTTCCTCGGGGGTGGAGACCGCGAAGGTCATGCAGGACCTACCCGGACACCCTACCACCTTGATGGGCGGTGGACTGGATCTCCTCCGCCAGGAGGTGGAGGCCAAGAGGATCACCCTGGAGCTCCTGGAGGCTACCACCGAGCCCAAACAGGAGCCTAAACCTGACAGGCAGGGACGAGGGAAGGCCCAAGGTCATGCTGACAGAGGGCGCTCTTCCTCCAGCAGGGGAAAACCCCATCCCCCCAGGACCCCCTCCTCCTCTGCGGGGCCCACCCGCGGAGAGGTGAGGGCTCCTGCCCGCTCACAGCCTCGCCCCCCTCACAGGGGCGGGAAACCGAGCGGCTCCTACAGGGCCCGTGGGAAGCCGTCGCGGAAGTGACATTGGACCTTGGCGGGGCCCCCTTGAATTTTCAGGGGACCCCCCCTATCAAACGCAGGCGGGTGGACAATATAATTATTTCTCATGCCAAGAAAATAATATGTGTGCCTCCTCCTCTGTGTCCAGTGCCAATAAAAATAAAGAGTATGTTGATGAAACAATGCCTGTTTATTTCGACTCCTCCTGCATTAGCACAGACGACTCCATTTTGCATGAATACAGCCAGTATAGAGAAGTCCAGGTTGGATTTTCTATCAGCTCAGAAAGCACCGCTTTATCCAGTCAGGCAGACGGGGTACAAGCCAGGGGTTTCTCTTTGCAAAATGCTTCCTCTTACGTTAGATCCTATTCACAGCATTTCAACTCCTCTTCTATGCAATACTCCTCTGTCTCCACTGAGCGGCACTGCAGTGCCGAGTTTAGTACAGGACAGGGGTTTGGTGCTAACGTTAGGGAAGAAGTCAGCTTTTCACAACAACCAGGGTCGGCCTCGTCTTCCCGTAAGGAAGAAAATAAAGGCCTTAGAAAAGGTATTAAACGTAAACACACTTCCCCAAGCCGGGGATTGTGTTTCTTATGTAATAAAACCTGTCCCCCGGGTTCCTCGTTGTGTTCCCCCTGCATCTTTAACGAGCGGGGCCAGGAGGGCGTTACGTTTCTGGTCTCTACCGGATACGGAAACGAACCTACCGGATACGGGGGTCACGCGCCTTCCGGTGCGATGGCAACCGGATACGGAAATGAAAGTGCCGGACACGGAGACCCCTCGCTGCGCAGCGAGGTGGCCACCGGATACGGAAACTTCTCTTCTGGGAACGGAACCTCTTCCTCGCGACCCTTTAGTCACGCGGACTCTGTACAACCCCAAGGCTTCTCCTTTGCTCAACAACACGCTGGCTCGGTGTGCGGAGCATTGGAAATGTTGCAATCCGAATCAATGGGTGTTTCGGACGGTGACACGGGGGTACAGGCTACAGTTCGCGGAAGTACCCTTTCTCTCCAGCAAGGTTATTTACACTCGAGCCCGTGGCTTGAAGGCAGAGGCCTTGAGAGAGGAGATAAGCTCGCTATTGCGCAAGGGCGCTATAGTGGAGCTATCTCGGGATCAGAGCCGTCTAGGTTTCTGGAGCCGTTATTTTCTGGTCCCCAAAAAAGGGGGGGGGCTACGTCCGATTATGGATTTACGTGCTCTGAACAAGCACTTGAAAAAATTCAAATTCAGGATGTTGACGTCAGAGGCTCTGATGAGATCAATGAGGCAGGGGGATTTCCACTGTTCAGTGGATCTAAAGGACGCTTATCAGCACGTCCTTATTTATCCCCCCCACAGGAAGTTCCTGCGGTTTGCCTTCGAGGGGCGCCTGTACGAATACACGGTCCTCCCTTTCGGCCTTTCCCTGAGCCCGCGGGTTTTCGTGAAAGTGACCGAAGCGGCCATAGCTCCACTGAGGCGACAGGGGGTCAGACTCGCAAACTACATAGACGATTGGATGATTTCAGCCGCCTCCTGCTCAGAAGCGGCGCGTCATACCAATCTGGTGTTATCACACCTGAAGTCTCTGGGTTTCAACGTCAATTTTGGCAAAAGCATGTTGACACCCTGTCAGCAGATTTCCTTCATAGGGATATCTCTGGACTCGGTGGAGATGTCTGCCCGCCTCTCACCAGAGAGGGTGGACAGATTTCTGGTTTGTCTCCGCTCCTTTCAGCTGAACCAGGTGGTCAGATACAAGGAGTGTATGAAGTTAGCAGGGCTGATGGCCTCAGCGGTGCAACTTCTGCGCTTGGGCAGGTTTCATATGAGACCTTTCCAGCGGTGGACACTGGCACTCAGGATTTCCTCCCGGCAGGGCTACAGGAAAGTGGTTGTCAGCCAGGTCTGCTTGGACGCTCTGGTTCCTTGGAGGGATCAGGCGTTGTTGACAACTGGAGTCTCCATGGGCGAGGTGGTGTCACGCAAGGTGATTACCACGGACGCCAGCCGCTCGGGGTGGGGTGCCACCCACGAGGGGCGTTCAGCCAGGGGTCTGTGGACTCCGGCTATGTTGGAGTTTCACATCAATTATCTGGAATTGATGGCGATCTACTTGGCGCTCAAGTACTTCGAACCGTTTCTCCAGGGTTGCCATGTCCTAGTCAGGACGGACAACACGGCGGCCATGTATTATCTCAACAAACAGGGCGGCCTATCCTCGCGCACGCTGGATCAGCTGGCTCGGGAGATGGCTCTATGGTGCGTGCCGCGTCTCAGGTCCATCAGGGCTTCCCATGTTCCGGGACTTCAGAACGGCGGCGCCGATCTGTTGTCCAGGGGGGAGCCTCGCTACGAGGAGTGGTCACTCCATCCGGCAGTAGTGAGGCAGATCTTCTCCAGGTTCGGGCAGCCTCGGATCGATCTCTTTGCCTCCCAGGAGAACTCGAAGTGTCCCCTTTACTTCTCAGTAAGGGGGCCTTCTCCCTTGGGGACGGATGCGTTCGCTTACGAGTGGCCGGTGGGCCTTCTCTACGCGTTTCCGCCCCTGCAGCTGATCCTTCCCACGTTGGAGAGGATCAGGTGTGCCAACCTGGAGGTTCTTCTGGTGGCACCATCCTGGGGAGTGTGGAGGTCCTTGATCACCCCACTGCTCTATCGGTCCCCTTGGCAGCTCCCATTGCACAGGGATCTGCTACGCCAGGCAGGGGACGAGATCTTCCATCCAGACCCGCGGGTCCTAGACCTGTGGGTTTGGCCCGTGAGAGGGAGAATCTGTTGGCAGCAGGCTTCTCACCAGCGGTTGTAGCTACTATTCAGAGTGCTAGAACCTCCTCTACTAGGGCTTTGTATGATGGGAAATGGAATGCCTTCTTGGACTGGTGTGAGCTTCAGGATCCTCCTGTGGTGGCTCACTTGGCTCCAGCCCAGAGGGTGTTGGATTTCTTGCAGAACCGCCTGGACCTGGGTCTGGCGTTTTCTACCTTGAGGGGTTATTTAGCGGCCTTGGATGCCTGTCACCTGGGGGTGGCAGGCAAAGGCTTGTCTAAAATCCCTGAGGTGGTCCAGTTCATGCATGGTGTCGACCATTTGAGACCTGTGACTAGAGTGTTGTTCCCTTCTTGGGATCTACAGGTGGTTCTGGTGGGCCTATGCAAGGCACCGTTTGAACCTATTGAGAGTTCCTCCTTGAAGCATTTGAGTTTCAAGACGGCTCTTTTGCTGGCTTTGTCTACGGCAAAGCGAGTGAGCGACCTTCATGCGCTCTCAGTGAGTCATGATTGTATGAGGTTTCTCAATAATGACTCTAGGGTTCTTCTTAAACCTCATTTGGGTTTTGTTCCGAAGAACCGGGTGGTCCCGAAGGACCCTGTTGTTCTGACGGCTTTTCATCCTCCTCCGTTTGCTTCGGAGGAGGATAGGCGTCTTCATTGTCTATGTCCTGTTAGGGCCTTGAAGGCCTATTGTGACAGGACGGCGGACAGCAGGTCTACTTCTCAGCTTTTTGTTGTTCTGAATGCTCGGCAACGAAAAGCGGTGTCCACACCAACTTTGTCAAGTTGGATTGTGGACGCTATTAAGTTGGCTTACGCCCGTGCGGGGTCTGAAGTGCCGGTGGCATTTAAGGCCCATAGCACTAGGGGTGTGGTGACCTCTTGGGCTTTGTCCAAGGGGGTCTCCATTAATGAGATTTGTGCTGCGGCGAATTGGTCTTCGCCCTCCACATTTGCGACCTACTATCACTTGGACCTTGCGCTTTCTGCTTTGGCGCATTCGGTCCTGGGTGCTGCTGCCCCATCTACTGTGTAGTGGGACGGCTCTCTTCTCTCCCTTTCCTGGGACAGCGTGCCGCTGTTCCTGGGTGGCTTGGGGGGGACCCTGACTGTTTCCTTATCTTACTGTAGTATTATAAGGCAGACCTATGTCTGCTATTAGTGCATAAGGCAGATCTCGGTCTGTCAGGGTCTTTTTACTGTCTGGACACGCCCAGGCCCTGTGGGTCTGGGTCGGCCGGTTCCTGGGAGGGGTCACGTCGGTTGACGGTGACTCTTTCAGGTTGTGGTCTGGGTTCACGACAGTTCTGTCGGTGCATGGCTTCTCGGGGTGTTTATGAGTCCCTTAGGGGGACCCTGTCTGGAGGTTTGACAATAAACTATTAGGTTCCGAACGGAACCCTGTTTATTTAAAACCGGAGGACAGGGTCCCCCGATTTAAGCCCCTCGGTTCGCTTGTTGCGGGCAGAGGTGCGGCTTTAGAGGAAGCTATGCTGGCCCAGGGGGCTTTTATACACTCGGGGGGCGGTGCCCTCGTTTGTGATTGACAGCCCTCCCGACATTTTGTATTTGACGTTCGGGAGCTTATGAGTTTTACTCTGTTGCGCCATCAGATGGCGCTGTTATCCCTTAGGGGGACCCTGTCCTCCGGTTTTAAATAAACAGGGTTCCGTTCGGAACCTAATAGTTTGGTGGTGTTTGGTTTGTTTAATTAAAGGGCCAATGTCATTGGCAGTGTGTACATAATATAATGGTGGTGGTTGTTGTTGTTGTTGTGGAGTAGTTGTGACTGCCTTTGCGGCATATAAATTGAGTATTGATTGTTTGTCATTGCAACCACAGTCCCAGGTTCAAGTCCCAACATCACATGATTGAACAAACAACAGTCCCATGGAACAACCGCTGCTCTCTTGTACTCGTTTTGGCTTATTTTGAACACTGTTGGGTTTGTGACAACACAACCATAACTAATTAGAATAACAGAGAGGGGGGGCACACACGGTTTGAACTAAGGTAGTCAGCTGTTTGGAATTGTGCACCTAAACACGCCGTTCACATGACTTTGCCTGTTGAATGTTTTCTGCTATCATAATCCCTGTCCCTCCCCCTGTCCTTGCAGAGCTCTATGCCAGCAATTATGACAATGTTAGCAGACCATGCAGCGCAACAGCTGCTGGACTTCAACCAGAAACTGGATATCAACCTGCTGGATAATGTGGTGAACTGTGTGTATCATGGGGTGGGACCACAGGTAGGTAGAGCACGATTGATAATTGAGGTCATGATTTTGTGATCAAAGTTATAAATATCATAAGAGTGGAACCTTAGAACCTTGCCAAAGAAAAAAAGGCCTGCACACAAAGGATTAAAGCATTTGTACTTTGATTCTCCCATGTTCCACCACCTTGCCTAAAACATTTTAAGGATGTGCAATTGTGCATAGTTATGCTCTTTTTTTGGGAGAAACCACGTTTCAAACAGCAGTGTTGTCTGGCAGCAGTGACACCGTTTACTGAGCAGCTTTTTATTTATTTCTTCTCTTTGGTTGTTTGACAGTGAAACAGGCAAGACTAGAAATGGCTGTTGTTAATTTCTAAAATATTATTGTTTATGAACCGTCCTGCTTTACAGCAAAGAATGGCACAAGAGGTGCTGACACACTTGAAAGAGCACCCAGATGCCTGGACAAGAGTGGACACCATACTGGAGTTCTCCCAGAACATGAACACCAAAGTAAGCCAGCTCCATTCCCATATCACAATCTGTGCTTTGAAGAAGTGCTGATACTCTTGTATTACTATTATGTAGACACAATTCTTTACACTATGACATGGCATTTTCTTGTGGAACCTGTTTAATGCAGTACATTCAAATCAGTGGTTGCTTTGATCGAAGGTGCCATGCAAGAGTGTGTGTATACTCTGACAGTGTGTCCCTACTGGAATTTAAACCCCTAATCCTGGTGATGTTATTGCTCATTGCGCCCGTTGAAATAAACAGGACTAGTCTACTCTCCCCTTCTCACAAATTATGTTGGATCTGTACCTACTACCTGGTGGAGCGACAGTGGACTTTGCCTATTACCTCCTGGTGATGTTGATCACTATAATCTCAGACAGACTTCTTAATTATTCTGCCCTGTTTGAGTCTGGGTGGGAATTCTTTATGCCATTTCTGTCCATCATTCATACACATAAAGAATACAGAAAAACACCATAATACAAAGTCACCAGCACCGTTAAGTGGAACTTTTTGAAGTTGAATGAATTTCAATTTGGATATTTAAAAACAGGCCTGTAGCAATGATCAAGGCTTCAGTTCTCTTCTTTCTTTCATGTGTTATCCCAGATGTCCTCAGTTGAGCGTCCTTTCCTCTCTGTCCGCCGTTCTTGTGCATTTATACAGCCGTTGAAACAAACTGCGCTTGCATACTGAAAGCCCAGCGATCGCAGTCAGAAAGGGGGGTTCGCCACTCTATTAACAAAACAAAAAAAGAAGGTTACATTAGAATGGCAAAGCCACTAAGGCCGGGGCAGTGGATTCTCATCCAGTGGCCTAATATAATGTGCCATCTTGGAAAGTGTTGCTATGTACTTCATCACAAATAATGAAAGTGTACAATACATCTAAACCTTCCTCAGAGTGATGGTAACATTTGCCTCTTCTTTTTCTTTTGCTTGCCTGTAAGATTGCTCTTAACACTGACATTCATTACTAATGTCTGAGTTGATCTATCAACAGTATCCGTTATATTTTCAAATTCGTTACTTGGCCAAAAATGAGGGCATTAGAGGAAAAGAGAGGAAACCTAAAAGGTAAACACCTCTTCTTGAATTATGCATTCACTTTTTTTCCTCCTCCATTAGTAAAAAAAAAAGAAAAGTGCATAATAAAAAGCACTTTCCAGAACATTTGGCTTTTTTATTGAATCGACAAGTTGCTAAATATGTCAATTAAATTCATGTGATGAATTCAAGCTGCTGACTTTATTTGATATTAATCACGATGTTCCATTATGTTTATGGCTTGTAATAGGAAGAAAAGAGATGTGTCACCCTGCCTGTGCATCTTGACACAGCTAGGCTTTGACGGCAGGCCTCCACAAGGTCTACCCCCTTTTTTAAATTCCCTTTGACTGAATTCTGTTCATCCGTTTCTATTGCATCTTATTCCATTGGACAAGAGGGAGGGCGCAGGCTGCAGTCAGTGGGCTCCATTGTAGAGAGAGACCGTCTATTTTCGACTCCTATTTCACCTGTAGGGATCATGGCTCCGCCTACCTAACCCTCTCCACTCCCTTTCTTTTTGTAGTGTATCTTCCACCCTGTACCTCCTCTCTCTGATCCTCTCAAGGCTTCACCTGAGACCTGTTTTAAGGTCATGCTTTAGGCAGCAAAAATAAGTTAGTTGCTAGGCCATTGGCAAATTGCCCTGTCGATTTCTTTTCTCTTCTTATTCTTGTTTTTGTGTTTCTTTTCTTTTCTTTCTTTATGTTTTTGCGCACGTTGTGTGGCGAGTAAAGGCGAGAAATATGTTCTAGAAATGGTTTGCGAAGGCAATGAGTGACACATGTTGTTGGTGTGCAGTCAAGTGTGCCTTCATTCTGCCTTTAATCCTCCTACCATTCATTGTCTGCAACACATTATTGATCCTCCCCTCCCCTCCCCTCCCCTAGCTTTAATAACACCCTCTAATACACCTCATTATTATTATTATGATTTTCTTTCAAACCATCGTTCTTTTGAACCGATGATCCCTACAGTTGAAACACAAGTCAATCGAAATAACAATAGATCAATAAGATCACTAACTTAAAAACAAAAGTTCTTTTGATTTTTTTTATGCTTGTTTGTAGAGCTCCCAGGAATTAACCCAAGGACTTAAAACAACCTGTGGCTTGCTGTTCTTTTAAGAGACACACCAGGGAAAGGGGCAGTAGATCCTAGCATCATTTTAGCTCTGTCCTTTGTTGTGGCGGAATTCGCTTGGACATAATGTGCATTTGAGTATTATGAAAATTTAGTCGGATGTTTCCGCAATGCCTGCTAAAGGCCAATGGACATTCAACTTAAATCAGATTATTATTATTATTTCCTTATTTTGTCTTCATATTTCTTATATTTCTCTGCTGTCATTTCCATTCTGGTGTGATGCTGAAAGAAACAGCAGGACTTCTGCAGTGTTTTTCAGTTTAATATCACATCAAAAGCCATTGTTTTACAGAGTACAAATTTTGCATGAAATATAGTCTCAATATGACATCAAAACACTTTATCAAAAACAAAGTGATTTTCTTTAGTTTTCTGTTGGTTTGTATAATGGTAATGCACAATGCTTATCATTCAGTATTGTCTTGGTGGTGCCTGGCCCTAATGCTCCTCTCTCCTTGTACATTACAGTACTATGCTCTTCAGATTCTGGAAACCGTTATTAAAACAAGATGGAAGATTCTGCCGCGGAATCAATGTGAAGGTAAGATCACTATTCATTTGTTTGTCCCCTCCATGGCCAGTCGGTAGTACAAGATACCTTTGTTTTTTACATTGTGGCAGCGATGCACAGCTCTGTCCTTAAAAACTGTCATGACGTGCGGTTGCCAAGTTGAGCAGTATTCCCCCACTAAGCATGCCGGTTTGTTTTCTGCCCGACTGGCTCCCACTGACTGCTACAGAATGGCTGGATTCTGCACTGTGGCAGTTTTTTCTAAGGGGAGAGGAAACGACAAAAAAACATGTCAACACTGTGTGATTTCAAAGCTCTCTGTTGGGCTGCATCTGTGGAGAGGCAGAGGAACTGTGTTCTTTTAAGTTGTCCTGTTTTCCCTTGGTTTACGTAGCTTGTTTTGTCTCGTCAAAGCAAAAGTAGAAAATTGTTGTCAACTTGTCATGAAATACTTGCGTGATAACAAACAGTGATTTACATCCCACCAACAGTACATGTTTTTCCGGAGTTGACTAAAAGAGAATCCAGCTTTTGGATAGCTCAGTCAGTGCATAGTATACCAGTACTCAGTTCTACTGTGTGGTGTATGGTGAATGATAATTGATCACTGTCTCCGAGTTATTCTGCTATTAACTAACTAACTAATTCATATAAAAATGTTCCCTTCATTTAGCTTTTCCAATTAAAGAGTTTGTCCTTTGTTGCCACCTGCTGTTTAAGATTTACATTGCTGTTTAAGGTTTACTTTGCAGTTTTCATCAGAAAGACAATTTTAAGAAAAAATAACCTCACAGTTTTAACTGATTTGTATACTTATATCATGAAATTCACTTTGAGTCTGAGTTCAAATCAATATTAATATATTGTTTTGCAAATCAATTGATTGAAAACCCACCCCCTACATTACAAAATTATTATTTATTTATTTATTCAAAATTTCATTTCTCATTGATCTAAGACTTACCCACTTCTGACCGTAGATGCCTGACTTTTGTTCAAGTGGCAAACCCAGGGCAGGGCGACCGGCAAGTATGTTTTTTACCCCCCTTATGTACTCAGAGAGTATTGCCTTGCTTCCGGCTCCGCCCGCTAGTACACCCAAGCACATCATATGTTTCACAGAGGGGTCACAGTGATTATACAGAGCCAGGGCTAGAAAGAGAACTTAGTTAAACCTGTTTTAAAGGTGCTCTTCAAACGCAGATCTGCTTGACTTTTTGGTTTGAAAACAATTGACCATAAATGTCCTTTGTACAATAAATTGTTTTTAAATCGTTCAATGGGTCAGCTGAGACTCTGTGGCAGTTACAGTCCACCTCTGTATTTGTGCAGTGGGACTGTAGTGAGTTAGAAAATGGAAAGAAGTTCACCTTTAAAGCCCCGATGTACTGGGACAGAGTAGGCAGATTCAGCTAGTTTTGAGCCAGTTGAATTGTTTTTGGATCACTGAGTAACCTGCCCCAGGCAGCTCACCATGTCAGGTTGTGTTGTTTAGATGTCTTCTCGTCAACAGGCAATTAATTCTCACATTGCCTTTCGTCTGTTTGCAGGAATTAAAAAGTATGTTGTCGGTCTCATTATCAAGACATCTTCAGATGCATCAAACGTGGAGGTGAGTTTGGCTTTTGGATTGAACTCAAAAGTGTTACAGTTTTGTGATTATTTAGAGTTTTATTTTGATGGTACATCATTCAGAAAGTGCTAAAATGTGTTAAAATTATAAAGATATGTGTTGTAAAACTTTGTCAGGGTATAGGTATAAGGAGACATTTTGTGTTGCAGGATTTATTTCTAAGTTGGCTGTTGTTCCTTTTACTTATTTTAGAAAGAAAAGGTGTACATTGGGAAGCTGAACATGATCCTCGTACAGGTAAGAATACGTTTTATGCCTAAGGCTTGTCTTCCAAAATTATTGAATGCTTGTTAATATTATCAGAATGAATCTGAAGTTGTGGCGGTTCAATCTGAAGTAGAGGCGGCTTGACTCGGGAGACTAGAATAAGTGTGTGTGTGTGTGTGTGTGTGTGTGTGTGTGTGTGTGTGTGTGTGTGTGTGTGTGTGTGTGTGTGTGTGTGTGTGTGTGTGTGTGTGGTGTGAATATCTAATTGGCAGACTGCCATGAATAAGTGGTAAAATTATAATATTCATGTGCATCCCTACTGTATGTGCGTGTGTTTATTAGTGAGAGTAAGTGAGAGGTTTAAAGAGGGTGAGTGGTTCACCGACCATAATTGCTTGAGTGACTTTGCATTAATGCCAGCGAGGATGAGTCACTGCTTATGTCAGCTGAGCTCACATTGTTTTGGCCTTCAGAGATCATCCACTGTTTGTGGATCTCCAGATTCCAGGGTCTTAATGAGGAGTGACTGCATGCCAAGGTGTGTGTGTGTGTGTGTATACTTTATGTGAGCATTTCTTTTGATTGATTGAAGATTCTTTTAGAAGGTTGCATAGGAAAAAGTACAGTTTCATGACAGTACAGTCCACTGGTACAAGGTCAACTAAAAGGAGATCCTAGTAAGCTTTTCGGCTTATTTAAACAGGATCCCTTTATTTGTATCAGTGGCGGGTTGAACATGAGGATGAATGATGAATGAGGAAAAAAAACAAGTACAGAAATTTTAAAAACAGAAACTACAAAAGACTAGACAAGTGTCTAGTCTACATAACTAAAGGCATGAAAGCACACACTAAGTACAACCCCATGGCTGTACTTCCGTGGTTCTCAAACCAAATATTAAGTAAGCAAGAGGCAAACATTGTGAAAATAGTCACAATGCTCACAATGCCTCGCAATGCAAGGCGTTGTGAGCATGTAGATCGGCTATTTTCACAATATCTATCTGTAGAACCGAGTCAAATTAAATGTAATACCTACAATTCCAAGTGCTTGTCAGGGTGGGGGTCCCCAGTTCAAGTATGTTTATTTTGGGGTTCGCGGCCTAAAAAGGTTTGAGAACCCCTGCTGTACTTGAAGCCTATGACACAAGCGTTTTCCTCCCACCCACCATCATCTCTGCAGATCCTGAAGCAGGAGTGGCCCAAGCACTGGCCCACATTCATCAGTGACATCGTGGGGGCCAGTCGAACCAGCGAGAGCCTCTGTCAGAACAACATGATCATCCTCAAACTGCTCAGTGAGGAGGTCTTTGACTTCTCCAGTGGTCAGATGACCCAGGTCAAGGCCAAGCACCTCAAAGACAGGTCAGATAGAATAAGAAGTCTTAAGTAATGTTAGTAGAAGTAGTGTTGGTAATAATAATGACGATAATGATAACAGTTATCAATAGTAATCATACTAATTAAATGACAGTGGTTCAGCCTGGTCCGTGACCCCTTGATAAAAACTTAAAATTAAACTGGGGCGATGCCCCTTGCAAACTCACGCCCCTACGTGTTGTCAGAGAACCCGTTGTCGCAGTGCTTAGTGCATTGCCCATTTATCGTAGTACTTGTTCTGACACACTTTCAATTAAAAGCTACTGGACCTCTGGTATCACTGACTTTAATGTAAAGTACAATCCGTGTCCAGAAAGTGATGTTTGTGCAGGGACATTTTCACAGCACATAAAAGCAAACATAGTAGTGCAAACTCATCTGGGCTGTGAGGTTGACAGACAGTAGAGTACATGTCATCATAGTTTCACAGCCACTTGAGCTTACACACGGAAAATAAAATACATTCATCATGCAAGTTCTTCTGAGAGCAGGTTCATTGCTTCTTAAATTTGTTTAAATATGTGTTTAAAACGTAAGTCTGCTCTGCTTAATCTGTCTTGGGATTTTTGTGTCTTTCAGCATGTGCAACGAATTTTCCCAAATATTCCAGCTCTGCCAGTTTGTAATGGTATGTTAATTCCATCTTTCTTCTCTCTCAAACCATTACTAAAAAGAAAATACAGATTTTCATCGAGCCTCAATGTCGACATTTCATACACAGAAATACACAGTAGACATACAGTAGGATACTTTTTGACACTATATTCTCTTTACATCAGATTAATGGTATTTACCGGAAATTGGCAAAGGTTTCCATCAAGAACATCAAAGAGGATTCAATTTTCCTCATCTGTCTTTTTTTTGGTTGTAATGGCCATTAACTGTTCTGTCATTGCGATTGGCTGAACCCTTAGGAGAATTCCCAGAATGCACCTCTAGTCCATGCCACTCTGGAGACCCTGCTACGGTTTCTCAACTGGATTCCATTGGGGTACATCTTCGAAACCAAACTCATCAGCACACTGGTGTACAAGGTGCGCACACGCAAACACGCATGCAAACATGCACACTCTTGAATGTGACATTCTTGAATCTTAGACTATATGAATCTACCCTTAAGTCTGAATTGCTGGTAATGTATTTTCAAGGCCAAACCCCAGCCCCCACACACACACACACACCTTTGACAGTAATGCTAAAGAAAGTGATACAAATTACATTACAATAATCCCAACTGCAAAAATGATGAACCACAATTCGTTACACAGCATATCTCTAATTTAACCACTGTTTCTGTCTCTTGCCCGTCTCAGTTCTTAAACGTGCCGATGTTCCGCAACGTTACACTGAAGTGCCTGACAGAGATTGCCGGCGTGAGCGTCAGCCAGTACGAGGAGCAGTTCGTCACCCTCTTCACCCTGACTATGTGTCAGCTCAAACAGGTGGGAGGGGGGCATACACTAGAGCAGTGGTTCCCAAAGGGTTTTAGCCCAAAAGAGAAATTTGATGTCTCCCTAGGACCCAAAGTAGTGAAACTAGCTTATATACAAGCCACAACACGTCTTTATTTTGAACTACATATTTTTATTTATTTATGGAAATTATTAGATTTTATTAAAAGTTGTGATTTTGTTCCCATCCCACTGTTTGGGAAACTAGAGTCCTCAGTGGCAAATGGCAACCATGCTCATATTATCATTCTGTCACACACATACATGTTTTAATTGTAACACGATAGCACATTGTTGCTTTGAAACAGAACATCAAACAAATGTTTTACATTTGAAGCAACTAAAATGAGGCTAAATGTGCTTGCACACTGCACGATTAGGGCTGTCTTTCTTGACATATCTCAGTGTGTGACATAATTATCCATGTCAGTTGAATTGAATCTACCTATTACACAAAACCTGCCTACAGTACATCTGCCGCTGTGCGTACGCCAGGGCAATAATTTACCTTGATAAAACAAAAATACATGGGTAGCAGATAGTGATACATTCCCTGTGATTAAACGGATGAAACCAGTAAAGTTGCTACAGAATCTTTGCTTGTAAAAGTAGCAGTTTCTGAATCTTTGCTTGTAAAAGTAGCAGTTTCTGGTAACACGAACATGAACTTACCTCTATTTGTACTTGTTGGTAGCTGTTCCATAATGGTCTCATGTTGACCTCATGCTAGCCTATGGTGGTGGGGTGGATTGGCTTGTAGACGGCCTTCCTTGACCCTGTCACACTGGACGACCCAAGACACTTACAATATGACAAACATATGCAGCTTATGCGCCAATGAGTACATTTCCCTAGGGACAACACTAAGATGGCTGATAACATACATTGTGTTCTACAAATGATTCCTCTCACTTTCTACAGGAATGATACACTCTAATGAAAAAGAAATGCAAACATGTTTCTACTATGTTTCATCTCACAACAGGAACAATACACCTTGGTTCCAACGTAGCCAATGTCTTTATTTTGTCCTTTTAGATGCTGCCCCTGAACACGAATATCCGTCTGGCCTATGCCAATGGCAAAGACGACGAACAGAACTTCATTCAGAACCTCAGCCTGTTCCTCTGCACCTTCCTCAAGGAGCACGGTCAGGTCATTGAGAAGAGACTCAACCTACGAGAGACTCTGATGGAGGTGAGAGGAGAGGGTCTTTATCACCAGATTATCCATGTGGTATCAGTTAATCATGGTGGGTGTTTGTGGTTGTAATAGTAAACAGAATGATTACAATGTAATAGCAAAATTTGTATTGTGAATACAGTGAAATATGATTAAAATCTGGTCCAGCGAGAGGCTTACGCGAGGGTTTCTTTTTTCAATCTCTTATCTTCAATACTTTTATACAACAGCTGTCCCCATCTAGCTACTGTAGTGACTCCAATAGATCACTGCTCGCTCTCTCTTTAGTTGGAAACAAAGATTTGGAAACTTGATGCCAGTATGAGGACGGTTCCGACAGGTCCACTACCTACCGGCTACCGCACCAAATCACAATGCAGATTTCCGTGCTTCAATTCTGTGCCACTCAATTTGCCCCGGGGTGCTCCAAAACGGACATGACAGGCAACAGCATCACCAAACCACACTTATGTTATGGTGCCAGGCTGCTATTAGCAGAATAGAGGCCACTTTTAGCTTATCAGCTTAAATACGGTTCAAAAATCCTTAAGGCCTGACGGTCTAAACTGTGTGGCTTGTTTATTGCACTCCATAGGATTCCAATACCAGGATGTGCAATGTTTACAAGGGGGGGACACGCAAAATGTTATGAAGCATCTGTGGATGAATTGGATACACTTGAATGCAGAACGCATGCATAATGTTTTATTTTTTATTCCTCAATACTGCTTGCCTAAAGTATCTGATCTACACGCTCTCAATGCCTTGCGATGTGCGACGGGTTGTGCACTTGTAGATCTCCTTAATATTGGTTTAAGTTTAGAATAACAAACAGTAAAGAGACACGAATTAGCTTCAGTTCAGTGATATTTAATTAAGTGTCCCCAGTAGTACAGCATTGTGCTACAGGTTCCTACCTATATTCATACCAATCATAGGTTCTGGCACGTTAATGCACTGTTTATGCACCGGCACAATTTTAATTGTATTGTATAAAACCGAAAACCGTCATTTATAATCCCCTCAAAATAAATGCATAAAGCTGTGGCAATATTGAAACGTCTCCTGCAATTAACAACATATAGAGTAACAACATAGTGATCAAGATGGGAAGAGTCCACAGTCTAGTATTATACCTTTTGTTCCCAAATGAATGAATTGTTATCACAACATCTTAATGAGCAGGATTAGATGAGAAGAGATTAGATAGTACTTTATCGTCCCCCAGGGTGAAATTAAGGTGCCCAAGCAGCGTGCAATATAATAGTATAATCTTAGCCATTATCCCTCAATCAAACCTTTATTCTTCAACTCACTGGATGTTCATCCACAAAAGCTCAATT
Organism: Nannobrachium achirus; assembly: GCF_963921795.1. Classification (NCBI taxonomy): domain Eukaryota; kingdom Metazoa; phylum Chordata; class Actinopteri; order Myctophiformes; family Myctophidae; genus Nannobrachium; species Nannobrachium achirus. The sequence continues at coordinate 15,590,058 of NC_137833.1, forward strand.
CTATCTCTCTCCCTCTCCCTCTCTCTCTCTCTCTCTCTCCCCCTCTCTCTCTCTCTCTCTCGCTCTCTCTCGCTCTCTCAGGCTCTCCACTACATGCTGCTGGTGTCGGAGGTGGAGGAGACGGAGATCTTTAAGATCTGTCTGGAGTATTGGAACCACCTGGCAGCTGAGCTATACAGAGAGAGCCCTTTCTCCACTTCCACCTCTCCTATGCTCTCTGGCAACCAGCACTTTGACGTGCCCCCCCGCAGACAGCTCTATCTGCCTGTCCTGTCCAAGGTACTGCTCTTAATACTTGATTGCGACCGTCAGGTCGCTGTTAGTATGAAAAGCTCCACTGGCTGTCAGTCTGTCCGTCTCGTCACACTTTTGCCCTAGTCATATCTCTGCCACCGTTGGCCCTAACAATGCCAAACTTTGCACACACACTCCTTGGATGGCAAATCACAACCTCCACCTCCACTCATTTCTCACATGGCCCTCTTCTAGCACCACCATCAGGCCGATCTTTGCAAAACACATTTTTCGACACTGCTCCTACAGATTTTGGCCTAAAATCACACAAAGCGCTACACAGTATCTCTAAAGTCATGTCATCAACATGGATCTGTCCCATTTCCATATTCCCTCCTGATTGGCTACGATTGCCTTCTAAAGTTTGTATATGCGACGTACGATTATCACATATACTTGTTGTAGGGCCATTGGTGCTACTAAACATTTATAATTTAGACAGTCCAAGGCAATCCGTATTGGCTAAATCAAGGTTATGAAATGTTGTGACAGTCAGATTGCTTTTTTGCTGCTGTTGCGCTTCCGCTCACTTTGTGAAAGAGTTGTTTCACCATTGAGGAAACCAGCTGTGGGCAACTTGGCTGATTGTTAAAATGCAACATTTACTTATCCCTGAGGATGAAGTACCGTAAATAATCTTTGCCTACTTCCTAGAAGACAGCAAAGCAGTTGGAGCGAGTGCAAGAGATCCCTGGAAAGTATTTAAATGAAGAGACACTCTAGAGTCAGCTTGCACCCGTGAAGTAACAGGTGGCTGTCAAGCAGCTCCTTGTTAAGAGTTAGAAGTCAGCAGCGAACAAAATCACAAACAGTGTTTTACTTCAGAAAGGTGAAATTATATGTGCATGCCTGCTATTATACAGTAAGCACAGATGTGCCTGCTCAGCACTATTCTAATACAGTGGTGTTTGTATTTATGCATTAAGGTAAATGTGTGTGGTGCGTGTGTGTGTGTGTGTGTGTGTGTGTGTGTGTGAGTGATTGAGTGATCTGTGTGGGTGAGCACATGTGTCTGCGTCTGTCTGTGTGGCAAGTCAGAGAGAATGTCATTAACTGCGTGCACGCCCACCGCTGACAAGCATTTATCCCATGTGGCAGGTGCGCCTGTTGATGGTGAGCCGGATGGCCAAGCCTGAAGAGGTGCTGGTGGTAGAGAATGACCAGGGGGAGGTGGTCAGAGAGTTCATGAAGGACACAGACTCCATAAACCTCTACAAGAATATGAGGGAAACGCTGGGTAAGGACTTTAATGGCAGTCCCTGAGAGGGAACTGGGTTGGTACAACAGCCAATAACAAGTTGTAGATGGACCACAGGAGCAGATTAAGATAAAGACTTTTAATACCTAAAGGGAAACTTATAACACTTTAATATCCATAATTATATTAAAATCAACCAATCCGTACAATACATATCAGTAAAATGGTATCAAATGTATTTTTCAAGGTCCCATGGTTTACTTTGGCACATTGCAAAGCCTGCACAAGAAGAAAGTCCACAATGATACAGTGTAGAGAGGACATAAGTCTTCTTATCCACATAAATAATAGTTGGTTATATCAGAATCATCACATTTCACACGATACGCAACGCTGCACGTTAAGATCCAATAACATAGGGCTATGCCCACTGTCAACATCCTTCTTTTGTTTGTGCATGGTTATTCTTTTTTTGAGGAACTGGCAATGCCCAGATTGCCCACAGCTACAGTGTGTAATGAGATGGTTCCCTCGTCCTCTTCCACATGCGTTCTCTAATGTCATATTGTCTCTGCAGTGTAGATCTTAGCTGGTGAAACTACTATTTCATTGATATGCAGGGACATGCACATGGTCTCATACACACACACACACATACATACTGTACATATCCATATGCATATACTGTGCATGCATCCCTCAATGTCCATGTTTCACATACATCTATCCCACACTCACTGGGAAAAGAATGGTCATGTTTACACTACACATCTTCGTTAGGTAGATGTGAGAGATGCAGGACTAATTGATCTGTTGTCTGGGGGATTTCTATTTCCCCCATCCTTCCTCCTATTGGTAGTAGTGTGTAATGTCAGCATTATGGGTGAGTTCCTCGAACATTGACCAAATGCCTAAAATGCACACAGTAAAATCTCTCCTTAAGGATAATGTCTGTTAGTTTAGCTCAGAGATTGTACAAATGTAACCAAAAAGTGTACAAAATGTTTCATTACATTTGTACATCACACTATCTGAAGTTGCAAAATGGATTGCAAAATGGATACATTAACATTGTACAGCAACACAGTAAAATACTTACTGTGTAGATGTAAAAAAAAATCTAAAGTACAACAAATTGCTAATGTTGAATTTATAATTGTAAAATACCTGTTCTGTTATCATTTATGTCCACAGTGTACCTGACCCATTTGGACTATGCGGACACAGAGCGCATCATGACAGAGAAACTGCACAACCAGGTGAACGGTACAGAGTGGTCCTGGAAGAATCTGAACACACTGTGCTGGGCCATCGGCTCCATCAGCGGAGCCATGCACGAGGAAGACGAGAAGAGGTTCCTGGTCACTGTCATCAAGGTACTTTAAATACTGGCAACACAATGATAATAATAAAACTATGACGACAAGTGTTCGCCGGCTCTACCTTTTTTCACTGAATGAAAAAAAGAAAAACACTGGTGTACACCACCTCTGAAAACAGTAGGCTTATCTCTTTTTTATGTTAAGCTTACATTAGTTTAAATATATATACATATTTTAGACAAACGTAACTTAAGTTTTACTAAGACATGACAGACAGACAACAATAAACCAGAAGGAAATAGAAAGACAGAGATGGTAGATATGGTAGTAGATACAGAAAAGAACCCCAGATGTTATCAAGTGTTGCTGGTTTCCTCCCATCATAGTATTCTATCATATGTGGAGTAAAGTAAGATGTCAATTCATTCTTTAAGCTTAATTAATACTCCCTCACACAACTATGTACAGTATGTTGCTTTCTGACCAAAAAATTAGAAACAAGCAACAAATTAGGCTTTACTATGCAAGCCTTTGGAATGTGCAAAAGAAAACACTTCAAGATGAACAGTTATTATGTTCCACTGACTCTGTGTGTGTGTGCGTGTGCGTGTGTGTTAGGATCTCCTGGGTCTGTGTGAGCAGAAGAGGGGGAAAGATAACAAGGCGATCATTGCATCCAACATCATGTACATAGTTGGTCAGTACCCACGCTTCCTCAGAGCTCACTGGAAGTTCCTCAAAACGGTCGTCAACAAGCTCTTTGAGTTCATGCACGGTAAGAGAGTGTGTGCGTGTGCATGTAAATTAATTCTATACTTATTATACAGAACTGTATATGGCAGTGGTTCTCAAAAATCATTTTTTTTGCATGTGCGTGCAATAATATAATGGCTGTCATTAACTCCCCTCCTCCACCCCCACCCTCCATCAGAGACCCATGATGGCGTTCAGGACATGGCATGTGACACCTTCATCAAGATTGCCCAGAAGTGCCGGCGTCACTTTATCCAGGTCCAGGTAGGAGAGGTGATGCCCTTCATTGACGAGATCCTCAACAACATCAACACCATCATCTGTGACCTTCAACCCCAGCAGGTCCGTGCACACATACTGTCTCTCTCTCTGTCACTTCTTTATCTCCGTCTCAATCTCCCCATCTCTGTCTCTCTCTCTTTCTCTCTCTCTCTCTCTCTCTCTCTCCGTCTTAATTTACTGCAGTCTCTTACATACTGTCTCTTACAATGTCATGTTTTGTGTGTGTGCAGGTACACACCTTCTATGAAGCGGTAGGTTATATGATCGGTGCCCAGACAGACCAGGCCGTACAGGAGCACCTGATAGAGAAATACATGCAGCTACCCAATCAGGTGTGGGACAGCATCATCCAGCAAGCTACCAAGGTAAGAGAGACCTGTCTACTACCACAAATATTAGCATACTAAACAAAACTACTAACACAAAATCATAATCTAATTCTCCAATAATACTGTGTTAGTAGATTAAACCATTGCCACAAAATAATACTCTAACTAGAAACGTCTCCGCCAGGTCAGGTATGTTATTGTGACCTCCTGGTGGCCAATGTGAAAAGGGTGACATTTGTTCCCTGACCTAGTGGGGACTGGGGATGTGCATGCAAAGTTTCCCAGAAATCGCAAGCTGCGTTCATGATTTGAGGCATTTTGTTCAAAACAGACCAATCCTGCAAACTTTGTAAGCCAATTGTTATCCAAATAGGATGGAATATGAAATATCGGACAGATCCGTCTTGATCACATGACTAAAGAGATACTGTGTACTGATTTGTGTGATTATTATTATTATTATTTTTATAAAATCTGAAGGAGTTATGTCCAAAAATATGTTTTACATAAGTCGGCCTCCTGGTGGCGTTATAATAGGCAGATGTGAAAATTGCAGGGCAAAAGTTTTCCCTTGGCCTCTGGGAATTGTTCAGACAAGGTTTTACACTGATCGGTGGAGTTATAGGTAAAAACACGAATCGGCCTGTTGTAGTGCCACCATGAGGTTAATTTGAACATTTTTAGTGGCATTTCTTCTTCTGCCTAGTGGGAATGCGTGTGCACAATTTCACCAAAATTGCATGCTGCATTCATGATTTGAGACATTTTGTTCAAAACGGACCAATCCTGCAAACTTTGGAAGCCAATCTTGGCCAATCAGGATGAAATATGGAAAATCGGACAGATCCATGTCGAACACATGACTGTAGTACCTACAATCGGTACACATGCACTGTGATTTTTGGACAAGATGAAGATCTGTTGTACTCACTGTCCAAAAATGAGTTTTGCAAAAATCAAGGTGGCGCTAGAACAGGCCCATGTAAAAAAGAATTGGGGCAGAAGTTCTGAATTGGCATCCAGGGAGTGTGTGTGTGTGTACAGTTTGTCCGTGACCGGTCCAACCGCACCGGAGATTAGCTGGTAATGGACAGACGGACACATACACACACACACGGACGGACAGGATGCAAAACATAGTCTTCCCATGCCTTCGGGCCGGCGGAACCAATAATACTATGATACTAGAACAAACTACTACCACAAATATAAACTCTAATACTATTTCATACTCCAGAAGGTTGTCAGACTGAATGTGTTTCTTTACACATCAAAAGTTTATTTTCAGAGCTTGCATGCTGCTAAAATGCCAGCATTGCAGACACAGGTGTACTGCATTTCAGTCAGTGGCTGACAGCAATGAGAGAATGTAAAAAGAAAAGAGAGGAGGGGAAAGACAGTTTTGTCCAGAATCTTGTACTTGGGGGGGATCATACAGTACCAACAGATGGAGCATAATCAGCATACGGACTTACTGCCCAGCAGTCATATTGAGTTGTGTGTTGTTAGAGGAGGGTACTTCCAATCCAACAACACCACTCTAGATTGATTTCATCACCTTCTAAGTAAAAGCTGAAGGGACAGTACAAGTTAATGAACTCACCTAGTTTGTTGTTGAGGTTGGAATGAAAACCTGAACACGCTCAGGCCTTCATGACCTGGTCTTGCCATAGCTGAGTGGGTAATCGGAACAGTGTCTGTCGTCCAGTCTGTGTCCAAGTGTCCCTGACCAAGATACTTAACCCCTAACTGCTCCCCTGGGACTGTATTTCCCCACTGCTTCTAATAGTTAAGATGTGTTAATGCAGGGATCAAATGTCATCTACAGTGTGTGCAAACGTACACTGACAAATGACCCCCGAAACAACCAAAGGGGACCAGATTATTATGGTTAATTAATAATTATGACATAGCTGTGCATTGGGGCTAGTTGTGATATAATGTATTCAAGTATTGATCTGTTTTTATTTCAAATGCTGTAAGGTTGCTCTCTAACCTCCTCCATTCCTCCTCCTGCTCTCCCGTGGGGCTCCAGAACGTGGACATCCTGAAAGACCCGGAGACGGTGAAGCAGCTGGGCAGCATCCTGAAGACCAACGTGAGGGCCTGTAAGGCTGTGGGACATCCCTTCGTCATCCAGCTGGGAAGGATCTACCTGGACATGCTCAACGTCTACAAGTGCCTCAGTGAGAACATCTCCGCTGCCATCCAAACCAATGGTGGGTGCAACATAATGGCTGATTCCCAATAAAATAAAATAAAAGTATTGAAATCACCATAAGAGCTCTATAAATAAAAAATCATGTTATTAATTTACAACAACAGTCATTAAAGCCTGGTTTTCTCTTTGTTTGGCGTCGGTTTGATCCGAGGCTCGAGTCTGTCTGGCTGTAATTTGTCTATATCATCTGAATCATTTTCTCTGGAACTCTGTAGCCCCACAGTACACCGTCAGACTAAAGTGAATTTGTTTGTTGTCTGCATTCATTTTCATGCATTATGCGTGTGTGTGTTACAGGAGAAATGGTGACCAAACAGCCCTTGATCCGGAGTATGAGGACGGTAAAACGGGAGACGTTGAAGCTGATCTCTGGCTGGGTTAGCCGATCAAACGATCCACAGATGGTGAGCGCCAGCTCTTAGATAATCTTCTAAATATTGTTTCAATTGAAATGCATTCATTCGCTTTGATTTACAACAGGGGTCTTCAACGTTTTCAGGCCAAGGACCCCTAAGCTAAGAAAGAGATGAAGCAGGGACCCCCACTACATATTGTATAAAATTGTGTTGCAGATTTGTATTTAGTTGTTTGACCGCACTGTCAAATTTGTGTTCATGTGGGTTTTTTCCCCCAGAAATGTAACCACTTAAAATCGTTGACACTTGGTAAATTTGACCTTTTACTTGGTCTGCTCTTTTTATTTACCTCTACACCAAACCTATTTGCCAAAAATAGCTGATCTACAAGCTCTCAACGCCTTCCAGTGCGAGGCATTGAGAGCTTGTAGATCTGCTATTTTTGGCCAAAGTTCTCCTCAGAATAGGGATGCGAGGGTTCAGATTGTTTCTTTTAAAATAATTATCCTATCACACAAAGATTTGGAGGCCCCCCTGTAGTAACTCTGAGGACCCCCTAGGGGTCCCGGACCCCCTGATTTACAATAATCATCTATTCACTCTTTTATACGTTCATTCATTCACTGGGAGCACACTTTTTGTTCTCAACATTAACAGATGTAACTACATTTTTCAAACAAAATTGTCTCCTTCGGCTATCGACCAATAACATGATAACCAGTCTGATGTTGGGCGTGACACAGCACTTTGGCTGAGGGTGACAAGACTGGCAGTAGAAAAGAATTTAAACTAATCCAACTGTTATTTTTAGATCAAACCCAAAGCCTTCATTTTAGCACAGCTGAGTTGTCTACTTCCTGGTTAAGCCACCCAGAGCGTTTATTAGTGGATTATTCATTATTTGAGCTGTGGAATCCATGGATGGAGGACTTCATTATGTTGTCTTCTTTAAAAAAAATATTTTGCCATTTATCGTATTGAAGGGTGGTGCTGAAATGGAAATATAATATTTGACATTTCTATAAAATTCCCCAAACTTGGTTTAGCTGTGGTGTTGCATGCCCTGACATTCGCATATTTCATTAGCCTCATAAATACTTTCTCAAATTCTCATTACCCAGTTGCTTGAAATATTATGATTTGGATTAGCATCATAATCATGTCTGAGCTTTGGCTCATGATAAGTCTTAATAAGGTTTGTTTTCATATAAAAACGAAGCAATGCAACTTCAAATGGCATTCGAACTGTTCAAATCTACTGTCTGACTATATTATGGGGCGGCTGTAGCTCAGGAGGTAGAGCGGGTTGGCCAATGATCTGTGGGTCAGAGGTTCAAATCCTGGCTCCTCCTGTCAACATGTCGAAGTGTCCTTGGGCAAGACACTGAACCCCACGTTGCCCCCAATGAGTTGGTTGGTGTTAGCTTGCCACCATTGGTGTTTGAATGTGGGAAGTGAGGACGCTGGCATCGAATGTTCGCCGCTTCACTTCCCAATGTATGAATGAATGAACCATTGTAAAGCGCTTTGAGCACTTGGAAAAGCGCTATTAAAATGCAATTCATTATTATTCTGACCGTAATCCATGGTTGCAGCCCTAATTATCGTCATCCTCATCAGTGTGTTCTACTTGGCCACGCTAATCTATCTGTCTGTCCATCCTGCCTTCGCATTGTTTCCAGGTTGGGGAGAACTTTGTCCCTCCGCTGCTGGACGCCGTTCTGATCGACTACCAGAGGAACGTCCCCGCCGCCCGCGAGCCCGAGGTCCTCAGCACCATGGCGACCATCGTCAACAAGCTGGTAGGACACATCACCGGCGAGATCCCGCAGATCTTCGACGCCGTGTTTGAATGCACGCTCAACATGATCAACAAGGTAGGGGCCTGAGGGGACGGAGGGCACACCTTCTTGCTGTTTTGAACCTATTTAGGCCTAGAATTATTGAATGCTTTAACCAGTGAAAAATAGCAGTTATACAAGCTCACAGCGCTGCGAGCTTGTAGATCTGCTATTTTTGAAAAAGTCGTGAAAATGTGTGCAAATCTTTGAATATATGTGTTTTCAAAGCGAACGTTTGTAACTCAAATTTTGCTTCTGGGGGGTCCTTGGAACTAAATATTTTGAGATGGGGGTCCGTGGCCAAATTCATATCATTTTGGGGGTCCTTCACATGAAAAGGTTTGAGAACCACTGACATAGTAGTCTCTCAAGAACAGACTAACTGAGCTCCAGTTAAGTGAAAAGGACCTTTTCTTTGACGATGGCTGGCCAGGTTGCTGACATAGAAACGTAGGGTTTTCAAAAAACCTTAGACAGATTCAAAAGACACGTATAGAATCGGGTCAAAATTTAAATTTTCACAAGCAGCGTGGCACTGGGTGCCGCGCTGTGAGCTTGTATATCTGCTATTTTTCAAGCATAAAATAATGATACACAATAATGTGTACCCGTTCTAAATGGGTTAAATGCCGTCCGGGTCACTCTGTGGAACATTCTCTTTTGCTTGATCGATCTTATATTTTCAATTGTACCAGATGGAAGACATTTTATTTTGATGCATTCTTGCCCAGGGATCGAAATTAGTGTCAAACCAGAAATAGGATGTGGTCAAAGTTTGTGTCAAACCAGAAACGGGATCTAAATGTCTCAATAGAAGAGCAGGGAGACAAAATACAACCACCCCAATTACGTTATTTTGCATTAACTCTACCGTACAGATTGGCCAAAATACACATTTATTCACAAAATAAAAGTTATATAATACAGCTTTAATATTAACTAATATACATAGGTACTGTATATTGACTGACAATGTGCCAAGATAGTTGCAAACACAAGTCAAACTTAGAACATGTGAATGTGCCCTAGATTTTAATGGGCCGTTATGAAACTTAGATGTATTTGGATGTTTTTTGTTGAACAGAACTTTGAGGAATACCCAGAGCACAGAACCCATTTCTTCTACCTGCTCCAAGCGGTCAACTCCCACTGCTTCCCAGCATTCCTGGCCATTCCCCCTGCCCAGTTCAAGCTGGTCCTAGACTCCATCATCTGGGCATTCAAACACACTATGAGGAATGTTGCTGACACAGGTAAGGCTGCCATGAGACACTGTGAATTCATAATGTGATATTTACTAGTGATATTTAGCATTGTGAAGAATACAGGGTTTCCCACAAGTCTGAAACATACTTGTGGCTGTAGGCAGGGTAATGGGTGGGGTGGGGTGGGTGTCATCATCATCATCCATGACAAAAAGTGTGACCTTTAACAGTGATGTGATATATTTAATGCTTTAATTTCATATATATTTCACAGACTCCCTCATCCACCCAACCCCCATTTACCCACATAGGAAGAGTATCTTAAAAACTAAGTAACCTTTAAAGTTAAGAAAGAAAAGAGAAGAAGCAAAAAACTACTTTTTATCATGTACAAATTTGTCTCTGTCTGTCAGAATACTTAATCTTTCGTGGTTTTTCAAAGAAAAGCTCCCAACACATGAACACCTCTGGTGCTGCTCCATTTATCCACATTCAAAGACAGGCAGCCAGATGCCCCTCTTTCAATCTGTTTCACCACAGTTTTGACCTAAATAACAGAGTCTTGGCTCTGAATTAACAATACAGAAATGACTGTAGATGCAAAATACCTCCATAATTTAGTGCTGAGAGAAGGATCAAATACATTTTCTCTCCCTCTGCACTCTTAACTACTTGTGCCAGCCATGGGGCTTGATTCACTGACCTCCCCTGGAAAACCAGTTTAGTCTCTGCAGCCCGCCCGCACTGCGGGCGGGCGGGCGGGCGTACATTTCAAGGCTGCTTAACAGCACCTCTCTGGTCACCAAGACTCAGGCTACATACATAGACGCATAGTTACACACGGTCACGCTAAGGAGACGGTAGCGACCACCGTTCAAAGATCTGACTGATAGATCCTGAGAACATGACTCGGAGATAATTGTTAACTTGACACAATTTAATGATTCAAGGAATACAACAGATTTTTTTCTATGCATTTGTAGGGCGGGCGTATATCACCTTTGTGCTACTCTGATTGGTGGTTGGGGAGGGTGTATCACCGTTGCTGTTTCCACTGTGTTTGTATCCTTCCAAAGTGGGTTTCTTGGGCTACTCTGATTGGTTCTAGGTCTAACCAATAGAGTCCATTTGAATAGTTTTTGTAACCGCCCCCAGATATTATTTTTGAATGGCCGAGCACCAGACTATAAGCAGTGTGATATTGTCTGGCTGTGCGAGGCTTCCACCATGTGGCTGTGGGCTGCCGGTTCTTCCTTGGCCTTATGGGGGTGTTTCATGCTGATTAAGTCCAACGGTGCCGGAGATTAGCTGCGCACAGCCAGACAGACAGACAGACAGACACACAAACGGACAGTCTGTCTCCGGCCTACAGCCTTTCAGCCTGGCGGAGACAATTAACTGACACTTGTAAGTTTTGAGGCTTATTGTAGACAGGAAGGTGAAGGCAGACAGGATGAACGACATGATGATACAACACCGGTGTCCAGCCACACTGGAACCAGAGATTATGTTGTGGTTAGGTAGTCAACACATTAATCCGTTCATCTACTGGTGTAGATATATTAAACTATGTATTCATGGTCTCCTTCAGGTCTGCAGGTTCTGTACACACTGCTGCAAAACGTTGCTCAGGAGGAAGCAGCAGCACAGAGCTTCTACCAGACGTACTTCTGTGACATCCTGCAACACATCTTCTCTGTGGTCACGGACACGTCACACACTGCTGGTGAGATACTGCAATCACACACGCTCAGTTTGAGATGGGTATTTGACACTACTCTGTACGTTCATATATAAAGCATTCAAATATAACTCAGCTTCAGATATTACTGGCGTAACAGAAATGTGATTTCATTGTAGGTGTATTATATTAAAAACTAAAACACCCATACAAAAAGATAAACGCACACCTACTTAACTGTATGTTAACCGCTCACAGCACACATGCTCTTCCCCAACCAATCTGCAAGAATACACACACTTACTGTAGCACAAAACCCCAGGATGAGGATGCCGTTAGATGTTTCAGATAGATGCCAAAGCAAGGTGTTCTGTGCAAAAACTGAGGCTTCAGTATAAAGTTTTATCAAAGAGAAGAGATAAATATTGTTATCCACTTTCAGCCCTTCCATGTCTTTAAAAAAACATTTAGTTTAGTTTTTGGCTGTATAAAGAGATGCCATTATACTAATAGTCAGCAAAAGGAGCACCCCTGTATTTTATTTTTTTGAGTCAGTCGTTCACTTTGCTTCAATATATCCATCTGTCTGTGTATGTCTTGCAGGTCTGACCATGCATGCGTCCATCCTGGCCTATATGTTCAACCTGGTGGAGGAGGGTAAGATCACCACAGGCCTGAATCCAGCCAGTCCAACCAACAACCAGGGCTTCATCCAGGAATATGTAGCAAACCTGCTCAAGACAGCTTTTCCTCACTTACAGGAGTGAGTACAGACATGCAGAGAACAGGCAGACACACAGCAGCTCACACACATCTCTCATTCCCACATGCACAAACTCACATTACCAATCGTTCTGTCTCACTCTCTCTTTCTTATCCCCGTCTCATCTCTCTTGCTGCCTCTTTCCTATCTTTTCTCGCAACAACGCGTGTTCATTCATTAATTTGTTGTCCTCAAATAATATCTCCCTAAGACTGTGTGTGTGTGTTTATTTGTTTGCTGCAGTGCCCAGGTGAAGGTGTTTGTGACCGGGCTGTTCAGCTTAAATCAGGACATTCCTGCATTCAAGGAGCACCTTAGGGACTTCCTAGTACAGATCAAGGTGAGGATTTCTCCCATCTTTCCTGTGAGGTTTGAGTTTAGGTTTGCACAGTGAAAGAAACTTTACACAAAACGTTACAAAGCATCATGTTGTGAATTGTAGATCAGTTATTTTCAGTGTGCACCACTAGTGCGCAAATAACTATAAATCAGACTTAATGAACGTTTACAATTACTCCCATTTCATTGTTCACTCATTGGTGGGTGCCACTGTAGATGAGATATATAAATGCATGTATGAAATGTTGTGGGTGACTAGTTAGTGCAAAGTAAGGAGATAAGAATAAGATACAGTTTAATGGGGTGATGTATTACTGCCAGTGTTATTGTATCCCTGTAATAGATTGTAAGCTAGAATAGGCTTAGGAAGGGATTGGATAACAGACCATTTCTCCTGCCCTTTAAATCTTAAAAAGGAGAATACAGTGGAGCAACAGTGCAGTAGTTAAGAGGTGATAGAGGATTACTTTGTGTCGGTCCTGCGTTACCGAATCTGGGTTTATTTTCCAATAATTAACTAATTATCTCGCTTATTATTTGACATAAAACATAGATTTAAAAAAGAAGCCTTTCTTAGCTTAGACGCTTATCAATGTAAACGGAGGAAGAAAAGCATTCAGCTTATTCAGAAATATCAGACCGCATATTGCCTTGATTGTTATTTGGTTGTTTGATTGGTACAGCTGTCTTATCCATTGATTTGGCACCTTTACTATCAACTCTATACCTATATTGTATTCCTGCTATAATCCGGTATACTTGTGTGCTAATAAACAAAACCAAGTGTCCAGCGGCTAATGTAAGGTTCTGCATGCCTCTGGCATTGTTGTCTATTGTCGGCAGTAGAAGGGCTTTCTCACCACTGTGCAGAGGACGGCTTATCACCAGCTACATAGCGGTCCACTGAGCTATCTGTTGCCATAAATAACATTTTCCTGCATTGCCAGGTCATGCCTTTAAGTCCATGGTCTCTCTGCTCATTGTCTGAATAAAACTCCTGAGCCAGCTCCACTGAGTTGCTGAAGTCGTTCATCGGAACAGAATATTAACTTGAAAAATGTGCTCCAGGCCAGGTTGTAAATTAGAAGTAAATCTTAGCCAATCAGGATGAAATATGAAAAATCTGACTGGTAGATCTAGAATACCTGATAACATAACTATAATAACATGACTATAGTATAGAGATGATGTGTGTACAAATTTTCGTGAAAAATCTGTAAGGAGTAATGGCCAAAAAATTGTTTCGCAAAGATCGGCCTCCCGGTGGCACTATAACAGGCCAATGTGAAAATGTTGGGGTAGAGATTCTGGCCTCGAGGCAGTGTGTGTGCACAGTTTCACGCTGATCGGTCCAACGGTGCAGGAGATGAGCTTTACATAGACAGACGGCCGAGACAATAAGGTGGAAAAATAGGTTCAGTCTCTTTGCATTTATCATATCAAGAGAGAGCTACACCTTACCGTAGTTGCTGACCCTTTACACTGTACTGTTCTTTGTGTGATGTTTTTCCAGTATCTCAATATGTATGAGTTTGTATGTGGACCGTACGCTAAGGCAAGGGTTCTCAACCTGTGGGTCGGGACCCCCAGGGTGGTCCCCAGATGATTAGCTTAATGTGCAACATTGTATTCTCTCGACAGTAAACAAATTAACCAACATGAAGTTTAAGTGTATAGAGGGTATCTGCGCATTTCTAAAGTGACAATTTAAGGACTTTTAAGACCTTTTTAATACCTCTAAAATGACAAATGAAACATTGGCCAAATCGTCAAATATTAGAAGCAGAAATTGTGACAATTTGCTCACAGCGCTGCGAGGCGTTGTGAGCATATAGATCTGCTATTTTCATAATAGAACCGTGTTAAACAAAATGTAATGCCTCAACTCTTACAACTCCATGTGCTCTTCGGGTGGGGGTCCCAGTTCAAATATGATTCTTTTGGGGGTCGCGGACTGAAAAGGTTGAGAACCGCTGCGCTAAGGGGGCGCGTTGGGTAAACAATATAATAATGATAACATTCATTCAGGCAGCCTAGATTAACCAGTCACACGTCGCTCCCCGTCTTGCAGGAGTTCGCGGGGGAGGACACCACAGACCTGTTCCTGGAGGAGCGAGAGGCGTCTCTCCGTCAAGCCCAGGAGGAGAAACACAAGATCCAGATGTCTGTCCCCGGCATCCTCAACCCCCACGAGATCCCAGAGGAGATGTGTGACTGAGCAGCCAGCTCCACACAAACATGCAAAATAAAACCCTAACCACAGTAAACATAACACAACCTGAAAGGAGGAGAGCGAGGGGGGCTGGAGAAGAGAGTGCCCTTCCCCTTCCACCTTGGTGGCCGTGCGGGTTCGAGTCCCATTGGATGTTTGTCGACCAAAACAATGCCAATACTATGTAAATGATTAACCGTGTCACCCTGTGGCCCTTTTTACATAATATGCGTTTTCTATGGAGACTTTTTTTGTGTAATATCTTTCCAAAAGATCCAGGCTTCGGTTTTCTGTTTGGTCTAATTAATGGCCCCATCCCAAGATCTGCATGAAGAGGTTGCTACAGTTAGGACAACTTAACCATAATGGGTTTCTTTTGTTTTGTTTTTATTATTTGCTTCCTTACTCGTTCTGTTTTTACTCCCTATAGTCCCCATATATTTGTTTATATATAAAATATATATATATACAGTCTGAGCAGAGTTTTTGTGGAGAAAAAAAAAACAAATAACACAGAATATGTGTCAAAAGAAATCTGCATAGAGGCCTGTAGAACTCTGGTGATGCAGGCAAACAAACAGGAAGGAAGTGAAGACGTGGTCTAGGTTCTAGATGCGTGCGCACCGCGTGATTCCTAAACCCACCAGGATTGAGTTAAGACCCGCCTCCTCTCGATAATCTTAAGTATGAAAGTGCCCATGAACGTTACTGCTCAAGTGCAAAGTACTACCTACTGATCCATTACAATAATACACGCAGCATAATAGGCCCAAAGCCATATCCAAACCATAACAATTTAACTGATAATCAGTAAGAGTTTTTATTTTGAGCACAGTAGTGACAAATTAATAGCTTTCTCAGTACGTTTTTCTCTTTAGCAAAGTTACAAAGTTTTCCCTTTATTAAGCACAGTACAATTAAGTCAGTTCAAGATTTTTTAAGCACAGTTTATTTTGAGCACTGTAGTGAGAAATTAATAGTTGTGCATTGTGCAAATGCAGGCTTTTCTCAAGTACAAGTCTTCATGCTCCTGACTTTATCCACCCTCCATGGGATTTCAGCCACTCCTGGAAGTCCTCGCGTTTCCGCGAGGCGGGTCTTAACTCAATCCTGGTGGGTTTAGGAATCACGCGTGTGCACCCTTTGTTCTGGTGCCCCACTGACTTGTGGGATAGAATGTGAATCGAGCGGATTGTGAATGAAGGTCTGAGGAGATGCTACTCGAGGCATCACTATCAGCGTCCATTGCTCATAAGTTGCGTTTAAGTAAAAACAAAAGGATAAAATAAAGTGTTTGGCTACGGCGGGAGTTTAGTTTTTGCAGTTATGTGCATATCATCCCAATTGTATAGCACCTTTAATACCATGGGAACATGATTGGTTATTATTTTTCCTTTTTATTCTATATTTTTGTCTATATTTTGCTGTTGTGGGTGTGTGTGAGCGTGTGTGCTGTCGCCGCGACGACATCAGCCTTTTGTTTTCCTCTAAGAGGATTGTTGCTCATTCGTGAGCCTTCATTAAATGGGACGTGGACATGATATTTATGGGGGGTTCTTGGTTGGCCGGTTTGGTTGCATCTTTATAACATCTTGTTTAACTCAGACGGTTTTTTGAGGTTTTTGAATTGTTCTAATTTACACTGTTTACCATGCTGTAGTGTGCTTCATGACACTACGTTTAGAGCAAAGTAAAATAAATTAAAAACTTGGTTTACATTTAATTTTGTATTTTTATTGTTTTATTTTTTTTGCATTCGTTTATTTTCCATTTGTATCTGTTGAGTTCAATCCAAATAATAACAAAAGGCTTTTATCCAGAGAGCAATTTGATTGCCAATATGTTTAATTAGGCAAAGGAATGTATAAATCCATATAAGCACCTGATCTCTAATGGAAAGTTTCCCTAATGAAAGTGTTACATTTGTTGTGAACTTTTTGAACTGATTAAAGTTGAGAATTTTATAACTCTGCCTTTAGCACAGATTTCTTTCATGTCAAACAGGCAGCACCAGAACTTAAAGGACAATACTGGTGTCAAATACATGCACATCTTCGGAATCCAAAGAATGACCGTTACTGAACTGAACATTAATAATTGAGCCATTGTTGGTTAAACTTGCTTAAGAATTAAAATTTACAGTAGTTCATAAATCAATGTTTTTTTCTCGAAGGATCATTTTCAGTTAGACTTTCCAAACCAATTCTATGATTTGAAAATAAACCTTAAGTTGAACTCGACTAACTGTAGGCCTATGTTGTTTTTTTAGTTTCAAGTTAAATCAACAGCAATAGACTTGATTTTCGTATAAATAAGTCAAGTAGCCTATGCGGCCCATAAGGCAGGAGCCATTTCCTGTTTCTGTAGCGTGAGGCTGCTTCATGTACAAGTAGGCCTACACCCCCTATGACGCTTTTATGTCGAAGGGATCCAACGCTTGATTTTGGGTGCCAACCATAGATATATCTATGGTGCCAAGTTCTGCCAACTGCCAAGCAGGGCAGACAATCCAACCACAGGACAGCTGAGCTGGGGACTTGCGTATGACAGTATAAGTTAAGCATTACTCACACCTATATCGTTACGTTGTTAGTTGTTACCACAGCAACCAATGTCTGAATACACAAATTGATTCTGATCTGATCACATGTGAATAACAGTGCAGACAGTCGGTCTAACTCTAAAAGATCAGATTTGAGAAACAAATTGGATTTTCCTGCAGTCTGAATTTGAGCCTTGGAGCTCAAATAAAGCCTATTGTCTCTAGTGGGCTTCACACTGGGTGACCCAGTGGCCAGACTGGCCACACACTCCTGTTTAGTTTGATCTGACACGTTTTAAATAAATCCTGCTCACTTCCTCTCAATACTGACACACATTAGATTAATTCTGATGAGTGTTTGCAGGTGCAGATCGATGCAAATGTCTATATCCCTCAAATATTGTAAAATGCTTAAATGATTATGAATATCTCTGAATGCTTTATTAGATTTATGTTTAGTTTATTACCTTATTTAAAATGGTGCATTATAGCACCTTTTCTCCAAGGCACTTTACAAAGATCATGCATTAAGTACATTCACACATTTACACACCGATGGTCGGAGGAAACCATGCAAGGCACCAACCTGCTCACCG
This sequence comes from Nannobrachium achirus, assembly GCF_963921795.1. Classification (NCBI taxonomy): domain Eukaryota; kingdom Metazoa; phylum Chordata; class Actinopteri; order Myctophiformes; family Myctophidae; genus Nannobrachium; species Nannobrachium achirus. The sequence goes on from NC_137833.1 coordinate 15,607,992, forward strand.
GGAGCAACTAGGAGTTCAGAGTCTTGCTCAAGGACTCTTAATCATTAACTCTGGGGGAGCCCGGGATCAAACTGGGAACCCTCTGTGTTATAAGAGTTTCTCTACTCCTGAGCCACTGCCGATTTATTCTCATTACTGTCACACAAACTGTACACACAGACCAATGCACACATTCACAATGTGTGTCCGTACACTGAGTATGTGGTATCTCTCTGTCTCCGCCAAGGTTGGGTATGGGTAAAGTGACTCTGTCATTAATCCCTGTTAACATTACTGGTACTCCAATAAAGGCTATAATGGTGCTCTCCCAGGGAGGTCTATAACACTCACTCTGAAAGCTGAATCCTTCCCTGATGTAATCAATCCCAGTGATTCCCAACCTGTGGGTCAGTCAATGACATGATACTGACATGTGGCATGATAATGACATGACACTGACATGTGGCATGATACTGACTACTGAATACTGACCATGCTATGGAGACACAATATATCATGACATCCCTGTCACTGCCTGATGTGACAGGGCCATGTCAGTATTATAGTCAATATCATGGTCAGTATCATGGTCCGTATCATGTCAGTATCATGGTCAGTAGATACTGGCATGATTGTGTCCGGGAAGCTCATTTGGTAGAACTCTCGTCTTTGGAATAAGTTTCATATAACCATATCTATTACTGATTCTGGTGTGTCAGTAGCAGTAATAGTGGTAGTGGTAATCGAGGAGGTACAGCAGTCACAGCAGTTGTAGCAGACTTTTAGATATGTTTCGTTCTTTTCCTAAACTCAGTAATAGGCCTACCTCTTCTGGACTGTAACGCCTATCTTGCCCATGCAGTTAACAGAGATACTTTGAAAGGGTGCAATGTGAGAGGGTAAGCGTGTAACCAGAGAGAGAGAGAGCTGTCAATTGCACATTTGTACATTAATACTCAGGATTTTACAGTGTGGTGGTAAAGGTAACTGGAGTCCTCCTCCCTCCCTCTCTCTCTCTCTGCTGACCCAGATCCAGAGATCCCGAGCCATCCTCGGCATCCGGCACTGAGGAGAGGAGAGAACAGCTGGAGGTCTCACAGCACCGCTGGGAACCAGGCCAAGCTGAGCCTCCCTCCCCATCCTCCACCACCCCACTGTCTGTCCACACACTGGGCAGGAAGGGTTATTAATACCCCTGTGAGAGAGATACACAGGAAGCCAGATTACTTTAACGACCAATCAATGACAATCACATACTGTATCCACATGAGTGACTTAACCACTTTAAACCTGGCAATGGCATCCCTATTTTGGGCATGTCATTAGGTGAAAAGGTTCAACATATTTCAAGAAGAACTTTACACACGCACGCGCGTGCACGCACGCACGCACGCACGCACGCACGCACGCACACACACACACACACACACACACACACACACACACACAAAGTAAACAAAACAATTTAACATTTCATCATTTTCGAAAACAGCAGATCTACAAGCTCACAATTGCATCACATTGATTGAAGACTTTATTAGAAGTTTGCATAGGAAAAGGTACAGTTTCATGACGGTACAGTTCACTGGTACAAGGTCTACTAAAAGGAGATCCATGAAAAGACTAAGCTTATTTCCACTGGAAACCATTGAAGTATCTCATATAATAAACAATATAATAAACAAACTGTTGTGAGCTTGTAAATCAGCTTTTCCCCCCCACTGTTTGTTGTAGGACAAAGAGAAAAAGGTGAAGAAGGAAGAGTCAAAACTAAAAACAGAGAGAAAAAGTGAGTACATATTTTATCTCAGCCTATACAAAATATTATATACTGTACTGTCCATGCCCACATGGAATTGTTTCTGTCAAACAAAAGTTGTCTCTGTTCCACAAACGATAACCTGTCCAAATATTTGACACTCACATTCTCAAAGGAAAGTTATCAAAGTTATGTTTTATTTGTTATTTGATGTGTAGGCCTTCTTGTATACCTGCATAGCTTATAGACAATTTCCATTTTATTAATTTTCTCCTGAACTAGGGCAAAGTTTACTAAAAGGAATTAGAGGTGTCTTAATGGTTATGCACTGCCATCTAGAGGATCAACAAAAAATAAGGTATACTTACAATAGTTTTTTGAGTTTTGAGACGTTTAAAATTACAATCTTCTGCAAGGTATATCTTTCCGCCAATTAGTTCTATTCTGTGTTCTTCAGTGAAAGATGAAAGCCATCAGCCATGCACAAACATGGGAACAAAAGTAGCATTTGTTGAATGAAGACACTTCTCAGCATGAGTTTTGAAATCACAATCAATGCTTTGGAAAGCATTGATTTGTCTCACCAATGTAGCACCATGGTTCATGCTCCATAGTTCTAGTGCATGCTCTTCAGTGAAAGATTACAGCCATGCACTTGTAGTGGTCTGAAGATCAGACTTCCAGCAGAGTTCCCATGTTCAAGTATAAGCTAGGCCTCCTACAAAGCATTGCTCTAGTGCTTTGACATTTTCAAAAATACAACACAATACTCAAAAGCACCAAAAAGTACCTGCAATGAGAGATAGTGTAGTGGTCAAAAGATCAGACTCTCAGCACAGAGTTTCCATGTTCAAATCTCAGTCCTCCAACATTGTTCTAATACTTTGACATTTTCAAGGTTAAAATACAAATTAATTACTCAAAAGCACCGGAAGAAATTTGCAATGAGAGATGGTGTAGTGGTCTAAACATTAGACCCTCAGTGCAGAGATTCTGTGTTCAAATCTCAGTGCTCCTACATTGCAATAGTAATTGGACATGTTCAAGGTTAAAATACAAAAGTACTATACTTAAAAGCACCATAACAATTCTGCAGTGAGTGATGGTGTAGTGGTCTGAACAAACGACTCTTCGTGCAGTTCTGTGACATGTTCCTCAGTTATCCTACATTGCTATAGCCTACTTACTACCTTGACATTTTCAAGGTTAGGTCTATAATTCAAAAGGAGTAGTCAAAAGCTCTAGGAAACAACCTGAAATATCCCTTTTTCAGTGTCAGGTTCATATAATTATAAAATTTTAAATATTACATATTACATAATATAGATATCATTATAGGCCTATAGGTTCTATATTTTTTTTAAATAGAAAAGAGAAATAATTTGACTTTCAAGCCTATCTATTAGACTACTGTTGAACCAATCATCATTATCATCATCACAAACTACTTTAGAATATTCATGTTGTTGTATTATTAATTTGTGAATTTGTATTTCAATGTTCCGCTGGTTCGGTTGCAAGAACGTCCGCTGCCGCGTGGTGGTGTGAGAGCCTGACCATTGGTGACCAAGCAGCGAAAAATGCGTTCTTTTGAGACGAGGTCGTAGCGACGTCGTACCGGCGTCCTGGTAGGACGATGGCCCGGTTTTGCGAGTTGGTCTGTCAGACTTCCACGTCGTATGGACGTCCTGATCAGACGTCGTATGGACGGCGTCCGTACGCTATGCGCCCCCCAGTGGACAGAGAGGAATGCTGTAGAAAATACATCATATTATTATTGTCTTTGAGCAACATTGATTTATGGCGTTTGGATTGAAATTGAAGTGTTTTTTTATGGCTGCCTGTAGCCTAAGTAACTCATGAAACAACTGATGTTGTCTTATGCCAAAAAACAGTAATTAATTACCATAATGCCTGGGATTTGATCGTGGAATCTCTCTGAACATTAGACCTCTACACAATAACTCAGTTTATTTTTTTTGCAATGTTCTCTTACTCTTCAAGATTTTCTTTGGTCTGATTGCCTTCAATTAGTAAAGTTAATTGAAACTCCAGCATTGAATAATAGGAGGCATGGGATTTGAACTAGGAATGACTGCACTTAAAATCAGGCAAATGGACCATTACACCACCACTCAGACACAATTTGCAGATTTGTTTTGCATGTGTTTTACGTGCTGAATAGGGCACCATGCTTGGGGGTGCACCAAACTGGGGGGAGAAAGTGAAAGAAGACAGAACTATCGCTGCAAAATCACCAAAATCTATGGCAAAGGCTGCTGAAGGAGCGCTAAAACTGTGAAACATGTCTGTAAAGTGTCTATTTTCTATTTACTACTCTCCAGAGATAGAGCAGTGGTCTGAAGATCAGACTATCAGTGCAGAGGTTCTGTGTTCAAATCTTACTCCTCCTATGTTGCTGTTTAACCTTAACATTTCTTTCAAGGTTAAAATATAAAAGAGTTTTAGTCAAAAGCACTGGAAAATGCGTCTAGTGGTCTAAAGATCAGACCCTCCGTTAGAGTGCTCATTTTAAAATCCGAGTTCTCGTACAGATCATTGTTGTTACTTCTTTTCAAAATACAAAAGAAGTATTCAAAAGCACCAGTTTAAACATCAGACTCTGAATGCAGAGGTCACATTCTAATCCACTCCTTTAGTGCTTTGACCTTTTCAAGGCTATCTAGAAGAGAACAACTCAAAAGCACAAGGAAATACCTGTTGAGGGCCCAAAGGTGCCTTGGCTCAATGGTATGGTCGCTTGATCGGTTGTCCCTGCTTCAGGCAGGTTTCAGACAGGTTCAAGTCCCATGCCCAAGGTACACGGAGGACCATCGTGGAGGGGTGTCCCTCCCCCTGTTTCCTGAGAGCTAAAGGTGGGGGGTTATATCTGAAAGAACTCTGTCCAACAAAAATTTTACAGGAAAAAAATCCTACTTATATGCATTGAGCCCACTGGAAGAATTTGCGAAAATATGACAATTTTATCCTTATAAAGGTCAATGTACTCCAGAGATGGACTGTAGGTTGACTGGGATTTGAACATGGAACCTCTTAACTGAGGGTCTGAGCCTTAGACCCTTAGGCCATCTCTCACTGTAAATGTGTTCTGGTGCTTTTGAGTACTTAACTTGTATTTTATCCTTGAAAAGATCCATGTAATGGAGCAGCAATTAGTGGGGTGACTGGGTTTTGAACACAGAACCTCTGCACTTAAAGTCTGATCTTTAGACCACTACACCATCTCCAACCAAAAAAATATCAGGTGCTTTTGAGTAATTATTTTGTACTTTACCCATGAAAATGTCAAAGTAAAACAGCAATGTAGGAGGATTGAGATTTGTACATGGAACATCAGCAATGAGGGTCTGATCTTTAGACCACTACTCCATCTCTTACTAACTTTTGAGTGCTCTTGAGTAATCCTTTTGTATTTGAACCTTGAAAAGGTCCAAGTAAAAGAGCAGTGACCTAGGAGGACTGGGATTTGAACATGGCCGTTCTGAACTGAGAGACCAATCATCAGTCCACTAGACCATATGCAGGGTTGGCAACATTGGAATGTCAGAACCAATAAGATTTTTATTTCTATTTTCTTTTAAGGGGGTAGGGGGAGATTCCCTAAACGGGGTCTGAGGGTCCTCCCCCAAGAACTTAATCTTAACATATATATATTTTCCTGTGTTTTATTGAATTTTACACTAATCATTCGCCATGCAACAAGGTCAACCGCACCAACGCAACTCTTTACAACTGCCATAATGGTTGCATGATGTTGCAAACCATTGGCGTCAGGGCATAACATTTAGAGCTGGCCTGCTGTCCGGGACAACTAATAGATATTTAAACGTAGCCTACTGGCTTGTGGCCTCTCCTGTGATGCTCCTAGCAGCTTTGTGCTGTGCAGACTATGGACTGAAAATATATATATATTTATAGGTGTGCCCTGAAAAAAAGAAGAAAAAAAAAGTAAAACCGTTAAGGCTACTTACAAATATGAAAAAGGATGAAAATGTCCTGTTTTGGGGTACATTCTGGAACAGGAGACATGGTCAAATAACAGGAGACTTCTTCCTAAAACAGGAGGGTTGGCACTTGGCAGGTATGATTGAACTGTAAGAGGACTGGGATTCAAACATAGACCTCTGCACCCAGAGTCTGATCTTCAGACCAGTAGTTAGGTAAAGTTAGCCAAAAGTTAAACCAATCTGGGAACTAAATCAAAATCAATATCTTTCTTCACAAATGTGTTCATAAAGGTGTCAACTATCACCTCTGAACTTTCTCAATCACAACTCCCTTGGGGAACTTTGTGGGAACCAATAAAAGTTGGGGGTATCGGGATACCTGGGCCTGGGATTAAAGGGGATAAAATGTAAAAAATGCCAATATGAGCATATGGGGTGGGTAATTAGGGTATTTTTGGGCTGCTGAATCCATTCCAACCATTAGTTTTCAGTTTAAATGACTCCTTGGCCATAAAATAGGCCTAATTGGCTAAGGCATAGCCAATCATGTCATTTGAGTTCACCTGTGTCCTGTTAGTCCCTATGCTTTAAACCCTTTTGAGTGTTCCTTGTCAGATTGTATCATGTTATCATGTGTGTCATGATGTGCGCTTACCTACCTGATCTTGAATAGTTTTCATGAATTCAAACCCTACTCCAACCATTTTTTTTATTGACAATATTATGTCTTGTGGACACAAAAAGGTAGTTTGTTGTGGCCTATTTTATGGCAAAGGAGTCATTTTTACTGATAACTAATGGTTGGAATGGATTCAGCAGCCCCAAAATACCCTAATTACACACCTCATACGCTCATATTGGCCATTTTTTATTTTCCCCCCTTTAATCCCAGGCCCACGGGATACCCCCAACTTTGATTGGCTCCCACAAAGTTCCCCAAGGGAGTGATTGAGAAAGTTCAGAGGTGATAGTTGACACCTTTATGATCACATTTGTGAAGAAAGATATTGATTTTGATTTAGTTCCCAGATTGGTTTAACTTTCGGCTAACTTTACCTAACTACAGTACACTATCACTCACTGCAGGTTTGTTTGGTGCTTTTGAGTACTTATTTTGTCATTTAACCTTGAAAATGACAAAGAACTACTGGAAGAACATTGGAAGACTGAGATTTGAACATGGAACCTCTGCACTGAGAGTCTGATCCCCTGACCACTACACTGTCCCTCACTGCCAATATTTCCTAGAGCTTTTGAGTATTTCTTTAAATTTGTATTAGAACCTTTAAAATGTAAAAATATTATAGCTACGTCAGCTATTTCCCAGTGTTTCACCCAGATCAACATGGTTTTGAGGTTAGATTTAGGTTAATTTCAGTTAGAGGTTAGGCTTCGTTTTTGTGAGGTTAGGGTTAGGGTTTAGGCGCAACCTGGGCGACACACCAATGAAAGATGAGTCCTTCTCCTCCAGGACTTAGAACTTGTAAGACTACATTTCCTGTAAGATTGGGGTTTGAACTCACACAACCATTTACATCAAATTATCTTCTAATCCACAGAGCCATCGCCTGTGCTGAATGCAAAGTGTGTTAACTAGCAGTTACTTCTACTTTCAAACTTCATGCTGCAGTAGAGTAGACAGTACTGAATACAAAAAGGAATGCACACATATTATCAGCTGATTTGAAGACTCAAGATAATTTTAATTTGTTGGCATCACAGTTCATTCATGTTTTCTTGGTCCCAGTGATGTACAGTACAGTCCAGAGTCAAGAACTTACATAAGTAACATGTCTACTTGACAGTTATACAGTATAGTGTTTGTATATGAATACAGGGTTGGTGTAACAGGTTTGCTAAGTTTAGACTGAAAGTAAATAAGTCAATTATATACTTATTACAACTTATCTGTCAGCATTTGACAACAAGTAGGGGGGAAAATATGTAAATCATTTGCAAGTATTGTTTCAGCCTGGTCTGATCTCTAACCCACAGGACCCATGTTTGGGTTGCAGTCACATTTCTATGGATTCAGGGTAAATATCCCTTTTTACCCCGGTCTTCTTACAATTTTAAAGTTGTTTTCTTCGATTCAAAAGATTTTAAAATATGTGAAAAAATCTTTCAGAAATAAAAGAAAAACAAAGAAATTATATGAATTAAACGTGTCGCCATGCGGTTCGTTGTGAGCTTGTACAATCTGCTATTTTCGCTAGTTCTCTTTTGGGTCTCGAGCCAAAAGGTTTGGGAACCAGTGCTCTGACAAGGCCAATGTCCAACTCTTAACTGAGATTCTATATGCTACCTATGGTATATAATTATAGCTAGTTGATCTAATGTACTGGTCACCAGCTGACTGAGCATTTACCCTGTGCACACATGTAGGCTCCTGTCCTGGGTTTACTGCTCCAGGATAATAACTTAAGAGGTGGTGAACCACACATCACCATGGCCACGACTAAAACTAAACAAACCATGAAACTGTGTTTGCGTATAGTCCGTATACTACTGGCACTGGTTCTAACATACGGTCACTCATCCACACTTGATGAATCGCAATAGAATTGGTTGGAACAAGAGCCTGTGTGTGTGTGTGTGTGTGTGTGTGTGTGTGTGTGTGTGTGTGTGTGTGTGTGTGTGTGTGTGTGTCCTGTAGCTAACTGTGATCAAGGGTAGCTACTAACTGAGTCTGTAAGTGATGGTGACCAACTGCCACGAGAAGTAATATACAGTACCATACAAATAGATTGGACATAATCACCCTACTTCCTAACTGATATGAAGATCCGCTGGTAATGATATCCTTGGCAATAAGTGTCATCAAACAGATGTCCCCTAAGGATTGATCACATCCCATTCTGTTTGACACAAGAAGCACAGCATATATACATTTGTTTTCTATGTCCATTCCTATGTACCTGAGCTAAGCTGATGGGGATAGAACTGGGGGGAAAATGGGCTAAAGCAGTGGTTCTCAAACTTTTTACTAATCAGTTTGATATTCATTCGATTAGATAGACCATGCCATAACTCTGACAGTGTACCAATGGAAGTACAACCAGGTAGACCCTGACAGTGTTCCATTCGTACACTGTCATAGTTACAGAGCAACAGTATTAGGGTCCACTTGGTTCCCAACTATCAATCATCATCTTGTAAGCCCCTCAAAGGACACTTTGAGAACCACTGGGCTAAAGAATGATGGGAGAGTCTCTGCTGGGCTGAAGTTACAACCAGGTAGTAAGCAGTAGCAATGGCACAGGCAGGGTGGGGGGGGTGGTTGGGTTGGGTTACGCTAGCAGTGATGCCAGTGTTGGCTTGCTCTGTTGTGGCTTTGCTCTACGGAGTGCGCAGCTGCACGTGTGGAAGATCTGCCACCTTCCTCTTCATTTGTCCTCCTCCTCTGTGGGGTTTCCTCACTTGTTTTCTCATCAAACAGGCTATGTTGTCCGGATCTGGGCGTGGCGTGTTTTGGATCTGAAGAGACAGAATGTTAGGATAGGATCAGTTGAGTGAAGGAATGTGGTAGGAACAACGTGAAAACAGGCCACTGTTTGTGTGTGTGAGTGCTGTAAACATTACTTGGCTGTTTTATCAGAGCTCTGTCTTGTTTGAGATGCGCTTCTAAATTGAGCCTCCAGTCTGCAGTAGATTCCCCCGGCAGGCTGCAGAAACCACACGCACACAGATATACAGTATAGTTCAAGACCACCTCACACTATCTATAGGCTACATATCTATCAAATTACTAGTGTTGTAAACATAACAAGAGACCTCACTTCTTAAAACATATCTAAAGCTTTCTCATATGATTAGTCATACAGTGTATATACTGTACAGTATATGCATTTATCTGGTGATATTGTTTTGTTGTCTTATGATGAAAACAATAAAGATCGCACCTCCTTATTGTCTTTAGATTTACTCTGGTCCTGATCTCCAAACCTCATCTTGGTCAGGTGACCAGTGATTTCCACCATGCGACGCTGGTCTGACACACATAAGGAGAAGAGAGAAGACGAGAATGAAAGAAATAAGCCAGAATATGCATTAAAAATTGTAGACAATGGTGATGACTCAGGCATTTCAAACAAATCAACAATAGTTTTACTTTTGACTTCGATTCAATTCAATTTGACTCAAGCTACGTATATTCATGTTTAACATGAATATAGCTTTTGTAATACAAAAATCAACACAATGAAAAGAAAAGCAAAAAAACACCCATGGTTCCATCCATGGTTATCCTTGATGGAGAACAAATAATACCTTCTTCCCTCTGAATATCCTGGTTGTATCTCAGCGAGCGAGAACTGTCCCATTTGCTCTTCTGAAGGCTCACTCTATAAAAACACACACCAACACACATAGAACACAACACGTTCAACTCTGTGCTTGTAGATCAGCATTTTTTCTACTTGATGGGTAAAATATGTGGTTAATCTAAACTAAACAAAACACCAAATAAGACCATTACTGGTCCCAAATAGGCTACAGTATCTGCACACAACTGCCATTTTGGAGATGAGTTGGGTCCTTGATAAATTCAAAATTTTGCATGGCAACCCCCACCCACCACCTACTGTAAATAGACAACTGACATCAACATGATTGTCAATGCTGTAGCATTTATACTGTAACATCCTGAGTGTTAACTTAACTGTGTGTAAATGTAAGCAAATGGACCAGCACAGGTCACGTTCTATATCCTTAGGAAGTGATGCTGTTTACTCAGAGTAACTCACGTGAAAGGCGTGTTGTCCCTCGACAGTACCTGTGAAAATGGATAATAAACATATTTTGAACCCTTGAAACCACAGCACAATGTGCAACACTAATAAAGCTAAAGTATGTACCAATAGTGTACCAATAGAGCGAGTCAGACTAAATTATGCAGTGTTCTACAATGTAAAGTATCATTAAGAATAACAAAACAAGGCAAACATATCCCACCTTTTGTGGACATTAAAATATCAAAATGTAGTCTCTTCTGTTTAAATAAACAATCCATTTTGGTGTGTGAAAGGAACAGAGGGAGACTCACTTTGTCTGTCTTTTCTTTGCGTAGAACATTCGGTGAGGACATTTGCCTTTTCAATGGCCTGTTGGCCTTCTTTGCTTTCTTGGCAGCTGGAAAACAAATGTGCAAATACACTCGTTACTGTTAATGTTAAATGCCATTTTCTTCCTAATATGAATTATATATTATAATTTTCCCTCACTAATACTCATTGGTAAAAAAAAGAATCTAGCCTGTTGTGTCTCAGAGGAGGGCAGTTCAGAAACCCGCCTATAAGTGACATCATTTGGCATGTTTTTGCCAAAGATTTCAATAAAGTTAATTATTAACACGAGAACAATGGCTTCCATTATAGTATGCTAACTTCATAGGAATATGAAGATAGGCTGAAAATGGGCAAAGTCTTCCTTTAATGAGCATGGACTGTTAAATCTCACATGGTCTTTTACGCCATCTGCTGGCTAAATCGAGAAATACAGATGTTCATGCAACCAAATATTCAGCAGACACATTTTTAACCCCTGACATATAATTGACATGTAAACATTTTAAATTATAAATGCCACATCAATATTAGACCAACTACATAATTGCTAACCATATACTGTAGTGTATGTAAACAAATATAGAATAAATATTTAAGTAATCGTAATTAGTACTCCATTTTGACGTAAGCAATTGTACAATGCTATCACATGTTGTTATCGATGTCTCATGTCTGTGACATCATAAGGGTGTAACAACATGCATGCATTCATTATTCATTACACTACAATTATCACATCAACCATGGTAATTCTATCCCAACTACTCCACCTCAGTAATAACTATTATAGACTCTATAATCACTGACCACAGTTGAGAACACAGATTTCTTAAAGAGCTTCTCTTTGCTGACCCTAGTGTAACCTTGGGAACAACAGCCGTTGCTGTGGTTATAATCTAGGGGTGTAACGATATAGTAACTGAATCGATTTTAATTTGCAATGATCTACTATATCAATATGAAAAAGCATATATCGTACCGTTTAGGCTTTGTATCGGCATTGTTTTACAATGCAGATAATCGGTATAGAATCGTTTTGCAGTGCAAATAATTGATTGTATGGAAACGTATAAAGTATTTATTCTGGGAACTCAGA
>NC_137833.1:15624859-15659859 GCF_963921795.1 Nannobrachium achirus
TCCCTATATTCTGCATGCTTTCAAACAATAAAAAAAGAAAATGCCAAATTAGCAGATCTACAACCTCACATACATGGGATTCCAATCTGTTCACAGTTCACACTGTGCACACAAAATAAATCTAATGATTAAATTTAGGCCACTTGGAACTGCACACCAGTAGCACAAATTTGGAAAGTAGTCATGAAATCACTAAGTCCATGAAAATTACAAAAACGATGAAGCTTGCACACAAAAACTAATTTCACAGACCGTTTTACTCCTATAAACCTGTGATGTGACAATAAAGTTGTCCAGCAAACTAAATGCAACACACTGGTTGATCTCATTTAAGACAACCAACTACAGTATGATGTAAATGTTTAAAGGTTTGGTTAGGGTGAAGGGTTAAGGTTGGTTTTTAGGCTTTTGAAGTCAAGGTTATGGTTACAGTTGGGGTAAATTGGGTTAAGTAGGTTAAGGAAATGTTGTTTTTTTGACATGCTCACAGGTAAAGCAAAATTACAATGTGCGTGTGTTTGTGTGGACTGTAGTGTTTGTGGATGCATTTGTACACAAATTACATGAACTCTGCCTCTACTCACCGGTAAAGAGTGGAAGCATTTCCGGGAGAATCTCTGTTCTGGTAGTTGGGATCAAAAAGATGTTCAATCTTCTTCTGGAACAGCTTGCTGTTGGAGGTTAAGGAAAGACAAGAGAATTGAAACTGAGCCTCAGAACTGCAGTGGTTCCCAGACAATGTGATTCTTAACAGTTGCAGCTGTTATACAAAGTTTACTTGTCATTAACAACATGAACTTTAGTGTCCATATTCTCGGGGAAAGTATACACGCTCACAACGCGTCGTTCAGTCACATTAACCACCTGTAATTCTATCGTGTCCTCCTACCTTTTGAACTTGTCTTTTCTGTCCCTGATGTCGTCTGCCTCGTTGTGGGTGAAGAGATGGGCGATACGCGTGGCCAGGTTGCTGTTGATGCAGTTCATGTTGCAGGGTGTGGCCACGATGGCACTCATGTGTTTGTGGCAGTACTGAATACACTCCTCCACCTGATGATGGGACACACACACACACACACACACACACACACACACACACACACACACACACACACACACACACACACACACAATCTTTATTATCACATTTTGAATGGACACCTTAATTTTTTATATACCTCAGTACTGCAGAGGTGCTAATATTGACTACAAACTCACTGTCTAGTCTAGATGCTAGAGCAGGCTGTATGTTTATACTGCATATGTTTATAACAACCATGCAACATTGACTTAACATACTGTAGTAGCTCTATCTATGGGCCTATTGTTTTTCCCCAGTACAGGAGAGTTTATCCAACTTATCCACTCCAAACATACAGTAAATTAAGTTGCAACTTAAGTTATGTGAAGACATTGATACACAGGGCCACTTTTTGGACAAGTCAGCTTGGAATCAGAATCAGATTTTAAATTGGTTTCTGACGTGACCTATCACCCCAACACTAATATATCATCACCCTTACAGAGCAGTTTGTGTTTAAGAGGCCTCCAACAGAATACGTTATATAGCTCTCCCTGATACATGAGGAAAACCAAGGGCTTCAGCTCATACACCACAACACCAGCAACCCAGCTCACATCACAACACTTACTAACGTATCCATCTTCAAGAACTCGGAGGAGATCAGGATTGAGATCACATTGCTGGGCTCTGTAACCGACAAACACCACGTGACCAACCAAGCGGAACCCCACAAACCAACAAACAGAAACACACAAACAGAAACACACAAACAATGAAACACTGCTGGTGACCCGACCAAGCACAAACAGTAGCACCTTTTTAGTGAACAGAAGTCAAAACACCGCAGGTCCACACACACACACACACACACACACACACACACACACACACACACACACACACACACACACAAGCATACACAGTAATTACTAATTAATGACTGAATGTAGCCGTCAGTAGGCCTGTCACAATTATTACATAATCGTCTGATTGTAATTATTCGAGGTAATCGCAATTATTTTGCATAATCGTTATAATCATTTCTGTGTTGTTGAGAAAGGTCTATATAGTTTCAAACACTTTCAAAAAGTAGTGGAAATAGCCGATCTACAAGATCACAAGCTTGTAGATCGTCTATTTCCACTATCAATGTATAAAGAATAGTTATTCAATTCCATTGTATATTTAGGTTATTTATCATATCTGCCCTGTGCAACTTCAAAGTCAACATAAACGTAATTTTTATTCATATGCTCCAGTGTTCACCGACAAAAATCGTTAATCGCAATTATACGTGTGACAATTAATCAACACGTAAAATGTCATAATCGTGACAGCCCTAGCTGTCAGTGTTGTATCTATATGTTGTTGTCAGCCACGTCTTATTCCCAGAGTTTACCGAGCCTGGGCTTCTCCTTGTTGCCCGTGTCCGTGGCCGCGTTTCTCCGCACGTAGTTCATGAGCCAGTCAAAGATCTGTACATCACAGTGAACGGAGATGTCCACCTCCTCCCACCTCTGGGCGTCGACGGACAGATACTCTGCAAAGTAGCGCATCTCTTTGATTAGAAGATCTCTGGGACATGTGAAGTCCTGCTTCAGGTTTTTGGCTTCGTCGCACACGTGGATGACCATGTTAGGGCTGCATGAGAGATGGATAGACATTGAGCTTTATTCATTCCACAAAAGGACACACAGATCTTCTGTATCTTTTTTACCCAGCCTCAAATTTGACCGGCTACATTTCTCTTGGATTTCTGTTGAGATGAAACGTATTCTTTGAGTGGGTCCCACGTTTAATAACTTGATTCCTTGTGTCTTGAATGCACTAATGACTGACAAGCCTCACAGACAGTGGTATGCATGGTTTGGAGTTGCCATGGCTGAGGGTTTGATGTGTCCAGTGTACTGATGAATTCAGGGTATGTTATCATATTATGTCATACATACTGTATAAGAGTGGGGGACCCCCAGGGGCGCTTGGAAGGGTTCCAGGGGATCCTCATTCAATTATTTAAAAAATAGCAGATATACAAGTTCACAGTGTGTCACTTGGTGCCACGCTGCACGCTTGTACATCGGCTATTTTCTAACATTCTTTTAAAAATCTTGAAAGTGTTTTGAATTATTTTTAACACAAATCTTCTCTTATTGGGGATAAATCCAGATGACTGGTTGGCTGGTCCTTCACTGCAGAGGTGAAGGACCAGTAGATTTCTCTTAAACATTTAAACCCTATATACTTCGGTTTACCGGGGTCCACCAGAGGTCTATACTTGGTCCCCTCCTTTTTTCCCTCCACACCAAATATCTTTGCTTAAAAAGTGTTACATTTGAAGATGCTTTTTTCGCAGAATGCTTGACAATTCTCTGCAAATGTTCACATTAGGACATGCACAGAATAAGGGTGCTAGGGTTCATGGGGTTAACTTACTCTCGTGGCTTCTGAGGTTTGTCCTCCTCCCCTGCTGCGATGCTCTGCTCTTTCTTCTCCACAGCTCCAGCCGTGACAGAGGAAGATGTTTTCAAGCCTGAGTGACACCAATAAAGGAAAATGTCCAAAATAAGACGTGTTAGTCTTAAGGTTAATTCATACCTATGTCACTCAACCCTTTTGCTTCACAACAATTACATGTTTTCACCGAGCACTACTGTCAAAAGGATGGTGGCCAATGGCCATAGGGTCTAATAATAAGACATGGTACACTGGTGACTTTGGCCCCCAACTGGCTTCTAAATGTTGACTGACACAAATGTCGAATTTGGTGTTGTGTTGAAAAGGTCCCAATGTAACCCACCCCAGTCAGAGATTCTGACTAGTAGTTAACCATATTCACCCTGATATCCCTATATTGGACATATCATTATAGGTGAACATGTTCCAAAAATGTACATCTACAACTATGTTGCATCTTGATATTGTAGATCGAAGATTGTATATTTTCACTATTAATCGTACCACTAAGTATACCGGGAACCCTTCGAGCTCTAATGACGGTTTCTCTACCCCTGAGCTATGCCGCCCTACTGTGTACTGTACATGGACAACCCAAGGCGGCACTCACTCACCTGCAGCTTTGCTGGCACTCTGATTGGCCCCTGCCTCTGACGTGTCCCCCGTGTCCAGCAGCGTGGACTTGATGTAGGAGGACAGCGAGGACAGGCTGTCGGAGGGAGAGGAGCCCCCTGCTGGGAAGACATTGCACTGGTTGTCCACGAGAGGGAAGCCCCCCGTGCCCTTCAGCTCCTCGAACCGATGAGCGCACTGCCAACAAGCAGGGTGATCAGGGGCGTCACAAGGGGGGGGAAAGTGGGACTGATTTACTAGGGCCCACGGTGGAGGGGGCCTTAATTATGTTATACTTTAGCTATTGAAAATAGCAGATCTACAAGCTCACATAATAGTTAAACATAAAATAATGCGTACGAAAATAACACAATATACACGCTTTTCACTGAAAATAACACATTGATGATAAAAACCACAATAAAGTCAAAGACATATTTCCCTTGTGGTCCTTGGATTTATGGACAAACAAAACATAACAAATAGTAGGCATTGGTACGTTTATATGAAACACTCTAAAAAGCATACTACCCACTACCAACCATCAGTTCTGTACATCGTTAACTTAACTCTGAGAGTTACAAATGGATAATACACTGAGGACTTTACTGTGTGGAATCATGATGTGGTCCATAAAGGATTAACGTCTACAAACTAGGTGTCATATTGGTAGTGTGGTGGGTGGGTGCATTGATAAATGGATAGAGATCATGTGAGGGATGGCTGGCTGGCTGGCTGGATGGATGGCTGTATGGCAGATACCTCCTTGGGAGTGAAACCGGGGACGAGCTTGGCAACATTGTCCCAGTTGATAGGCTGAGACACACCCCACAGAGAACTCAACACCATGTCCAAAACCAGGACATTGTTGTCATACGGAAAGTTGTTGTTGTCCGAGTAGAAGCGACTCATTTCTAGAGGGTCAGAGAGAGAGAGAGAGAGAGAGAGAGAGAGAGAGAGAGAGAGAGAGAGAGAGAGAGAGAGAGAGAGATTTGGTTCAGAGCTTGGACAACACAAGATAATGTTGTAGATAAATCATGAATAACCTGCTGGATAGATATAAGGTGATAGGAATTATTTTAGCATGATGTCCTTTAAAAAAAAAAAGAAAACGAGATGGGTGGATCAAGTTAAAATATACATTCATTATAGCCAAGCTTCCAGGAAAGTTTTAATCTATTTTACCACTGATTATATATATATATATATATATATATATATATATATATATATATATATATATATATATATATCTTTTTTTTTTGGCAGTGCAAAAATTCTGTACAAAAATACAACATTGGTCATAATTGGCACATTAGCATATAGCCTACTGTATTCTGAATTTGTGTATGGCTAGTCTGTCTATTCGATTACATCACTGCTAATAACGTTAGCATACATGTCTATTGGTCAGGCTCAGGCCGATCCCATCCCATCCCATCTGTCTGTCCTCCTCATGACTGAATGCCCAGAGATGTTTAGGCTATATCAGTCAGTGTATGGGTCAAGTGAACTCAATAAAATACAATAAAAACACGACCATATCGCTTACCCGTTTTTGCGAGAAATACTTCTCTGTTCCCTCGAACAGTATAACTCAATCGACGCTCACTTTATGGCACTGCGTCTGAATGAGGATGGCACTTGCTTCCCCTACCGGCTCCGCTGGTGGTGCGAGCATAACCATTGCATCGGTGGGTAGCCTAGCATCACTCAGCTAACAAGCTGCTCAGCAGTTGCTTTGCTTAATTTGTGCTTACAAGTCTCGCTGTGTAGTCCACAGTAGAAACACGTTTATATTATAGTTCTATAACTATTTATTATAATTGCACTGGAACATCATGCTATATTATCAATGTGATAATAATAACCTCTCGTGTTTGGAGCGCTTCTGGTGTGCAGCTGACTGCGCCGTTTCTCTTGTCGCAGTGCAGCAGGTGAAACAGGCGTCCTGGTTTCCATGGTGACCGTGGTCTCCTCCTTCCCATGCGCAGTCACTGTCCCAGAGTCTAAACTTACATGTAGAATACTACTGTGTCTGTATACCAGGTGTCTTCAACGTTTTCATGCCAATAGATGAAACAGGGACCCCCACAGCCTCTTCATAGATTCCATACAGTTGTATTGTTTGACAGCACAATCATGTATTTTGGATTCATGTCAACTTGTATTTTTCAGATATTTAACCACTTGAACCGTCAATACTTGTGTGTAGGCCTATAGGCCTACATTGACAACAAAAAAAGACAATACCCGACGAAAAGCAAGAGTTTTTGAAAATATTTATTTTCAAAATAATTGTTTTAAGTATTTACAAAATTACACATAACCTACTTTATAACGGCAAAATTAACCTCGTTTTGAAAAGTAGGCATATTCATCCATTTTGCTTAAAACGAACAAAGAAAGAAATGTGCCAAATCTAATGTATTTACGGACCGTGGGTGTATAAGGGCCTATATCAAATGCAAAACTACTAAGGATTTTATTAGATTACATTCAAGTGAAAAGAACATTTCCAAGAACACATTATTGGCTTTATCCTTTAAAACTAACAGTGCACAGCTTGACATCAGTCCACTTCATTCTCCTTTAGCCCCCCTCCCTAATTTCTGCTATTGAGTTAAATAAATGTACATTACAAACAAACTAACATACAAATTACAGGTCTATTAAATAATATAAGTTGGTAATCACTACATTTCTTTACATTTGTTCAGTCAAGCCTATATTCCGTTGAACATTATCAAGATACGATATCTTGACATCAGCAATAGACAGTACAACACCTTTTCTGTACAAACCCCTTCTAAGGAAATGTACAAGTAACCATAAAATGTTTAAACAGGGTGATTACAAACAGAATTGTTTTACATAGAACCAATGTGCAATAACAAATATAACTGTATTTCATTGTTGATCGGCACACAGTAAAATCCTGTTTATTTTCCCATTTGCATCTCCCAACAGTGTATAGATGTAACCAAAGGGACCCGGATACATGTGTACACTCTCAGAGTAAAATTTACCATTGAGGATTTTACTGTACAGAGGAAAAAGAGCAATGCTTCACAGCTTAAAGAGTGAACATAAATCGTCATCGAATTATATGAACACACCAACCAACATACAAATACACACCCACACGTGCTATTGTGCGTGCATGCGCAAAAATCACAGGTCAATCCTGTCAGGGATGTTTAGCACGGTGCTGAGGGGCAGAGAGTTGGGCGGTTCCAGAGTGAAGGGTGCCGATGTTTCCCTGTACACTGAATCTAGAAGATCTTCTGAGGTGGCCGAGATGGTGACTGGGTCAAGGAGGCCTGGAGTGAATCCTGAGGCTACGGTTGGCTGCAGGCCTATAGCCGGGCAGCCCGTCTGTGGGGGCCCTGGCTGGGCCTGGGCGAGCCTCTCCAGCTCGGCGTGCTTGCGTCCTCTCCTCTTGCCAAGGACCTTGATGTAGTTGGCCGGGACGAGGCCTGTGAGCTGTCCATCCACGCTGGCCAGCAGCCAGCCACGTATCCTGGGCTGTTGCTCTGTACACAAAGAAGAGATAGCTTTTGGTTGTTGAAATATTGCACAAGTCAAATGCAAGTCTTTTATCAAAGGAAAACTTTCAAAAGAATATTCCTTTGGTATTTTTGTGAATCTACTGTATGTTTGCACCAACAACAGCCTGTCATCTACTTAATATATAATACATATACTCAATATAAGAGGTATGTTGACCATGTGCAGTATAGTCTACTGTCTGAATGTGTATGTTCAATATGAAGAGCTGGCGGCACGAGGGAGACACCTGGGGCCCATCCCCCTCACTCGGACCGCCCGTCCCCATCAGTGAAGCCGGCAAATACTCGAAAACAAAGGCGAAACACGAATTTGCATAGTGATCGCTACCTTAAGCTCACGGACGGCCTCCTAAGCCATTGAGTCCTGCCGCCGGGCCTGGTGTTTTCTAAGTATAGACGGTATGCGCATGCATAAAGTGAATGGCAAATCGAGTGGCAAAGTGAGTTTAAACTTGTTTAATGCAATCAGATAGGGCTTTTTTGTTTGGATGTATGGGCTGTCAAGGCCAGGAAGTAGTTTTTTGCCAATCAGTTGGCGTTCACGCATAACTTCCTAACTTGCCTGTTAACTCATTGACTGCCAAGGCCCGAGTTTCCCGAGTTATTACAGTAGTAACAGGGTGCCACAGCCCGAGTTTCCCGAGTTGGAAGCCATTTTGAAAAAAAAAAAAAAAAAATCATTTTTTTTTTTTCAATTTTTTTTTTTATAAAAATATTTCTAAAAATGCCTCAAATGTATTAGGCATGATCGCAATTGCGAAATTGCATGTTTAGCCCCATAACAAACATCTTTCAAAATGTCAAAAATGGCTGTTTTGTCTGACTTTGAAGGCTTGTATCTCATGAATGCCTGAACGGATTTCCAAGCGGATTTTTTTGTTTGAAAGCTGTTAAAAAGTACTACACATATATATGGTGCATGATCTAGGCATGGGCGTGCACGATCCGTGCACTAAAAATTGATCCGTGCACTAGAAATTTAGGAACGTGGCATCCTGGTACTTGGCGGCCATCTTGAAAAGGGCATTCAATGAGTTAATTATCTAGCAGTTCTATTATTTGCCTTTACCCACTTAGTTATTTTATAAGCATTACTGAAGATTATTTATGATCTCAGTGTAAGTATTTTGTGAAAGCAGTAATTGTCATCCCCACAATAACGTCACTATATTTATTGAGGTTATTAGGTAAAAATGTTGTTCATATCACCCAGTCCTATTTTCAGTTGTTAAATGTTTCGCTCAAATGACTGCTTATAAAAAAGTTAATTTAACAAATACTACCATGTTCATCATTTATACGGTTAACTAGTCACAATTAGACACAATTATGAATTATATAAAATCTGAACAGTATTTTCCTACATTTCTCTTCAGAAAGAGCACTTTTGAATGTATTACACAATGCTTTGAGATGTGCCATTTAGTAATCTTATGATTAAAAAACAACAACTACTACTGTACGTGTTTGTCTGCAGAACAAAATGTCAATAAAAAGTGTACAGAAGCTCTCACCTTTAGGGGCTAGGTTAAGCATATCTCCAGCACGCACAGAAATCTCCTCCTCAGATGCAGCCGTGAAGTCATACTCTGCTCTGGCCACAACATGGTCATCCTCCCCGCTAGCCCAGTTAGTGGCTAAGAAATAGAAAATGAAAGAAATGTACACAATTAAAACTAATATCCAAAGTAATATTTTGCCTTGGTAGTACATTTTCCTTCTCTTGTGAGCTCACACACACACACACACACACACACACACACACACACACACACACACACACACACACACACACACACACACACACACACACACACACACACACAAATCAATCAAGTGGACATCACAGTATTTGTGATGAAGTTACTTTATATGAAAGTTATGTGCATAAAGTATTTCTCATTTGTCCTGTTCTATGATATTTAACACAAGTAATTCTAGTCGCAAATTCTGTGCAAGAGAATTGACAGATTGTGCAACAAACCAAACATTTATGAATTCAAATGAGGTTACATGATGTAAAAATGTTCCAAATGGAATGGAGAAAAATATACAGAACTGACAAGTCTCACCCGTTTCTTCTGGGCCTGTGGTGGAGCTCAGCAGTTTCCAGATCAGGTAAGGTCCTCCCAGGACTACCGCCAGAAACAGGAAAATGGGCCATGACTTGACAGCTCCTGCTCTTGGATCCTCCATCCCTGCTCTGGACGTGCTAGAGGCCAGGGCATCGCTGGTACTTTCTGCCCACAAGTCCTCGACCTCAGAATCTGATCTCAGCCCCATCAGCCTCTGTACCCGTCTGTAAAGGTACCGTAAAGTGCGCACCAGTGCGAAGGCCGAAAAGACCCGAGTGAAGTGCGCTCGTAACCGTGTGAAGTGGTTGGCAACGTCCAGCACGGCGCGGAAACTATTGTAGACTGCAGAGAAGGTAGCGTCCAGCATCATGCTAACAGAGGTGAAGGCCTGTACGATGCTCTCAATGGACTGGAAGGCTCCACGGCTACTCTCCTCCGCCTGCTGTACAAAGCTGCTGGGAGCCACGTCTGCGACGGGTAATCGACCGTAGCCTGCTCCCGGGCCATAGCCACCGCCATAGCTGTAGGGGCTGTAGCCACCATGCATGGAGCTCCCATAAGGGCTGTAAGAGGAGGTGAAGGGGCTGTACTGTGCAGGACGGTAGGACTGCTGCTGAACGGGGCGAGGGGGCAGCGGGGGTGCCACCCGTGTGAGGACAGGTGGGCCGACGGAGATGGAGGGACCTGAAGTTCCTGGGAAGCAGTCTGTGGATCTGATGAATTGAGAAAATGAATTAGGGCTATAGGTAATATGGACAAAATCAACTATTGGTTGGTGCCAAATTGGGGACAGAAATTATCGATTAAATCATTAATCAATAGTTGATTTCACCTTATTGATCATTGATTTTCCTGAGAACCTGAATTTACTGTTACTAGTTCATACTGAATAACACCTGAGTCTCAGTCTATGCTGAAACATTAGCCTGGGTGCCAGCCTGCTCGCTCTAAGCAAAATAATAGTGCTTAATTTAACCAAACAACACAATTACCTCTGTAGACTAATGTAACATTGTCAACTTTAAGATATTAACCTTGTGCAGTGTATATTCCATGATAACACAGTGGAAAGCGGACAGTGGTGTAAAATAACTTAGTTACTTACTTCAAATAAAGATTGAGGTATTTTTTACTTTACTGGAGCATCTCTTCTACTTCTACTCCACTACATCTCAGAGACAAATATTGTACTTTTACTCCACTACAATTATTTGAAAACTTTTGTTGATTTAGATTATTATTATTACAAAAAAAAAACATTAACCACTTCAGCATTATACACATTTTGGACTTTTGAAAATAGCCGATCTAAAAGCTCACTGTGTCTTATTGTGAGATTTGTAAACAGTTTAGACATGTGAAATCTTGGGAAATGAGACATTCTGCATAATGAATACTGAGTACTTTTGGTACTATACTTTTGTACTTTTACTCAAGTACATTTTTGAATGTTGAATATTTCTAAATCGCAGTATTGATAGACTACTTCTATTTAGGTTTTAAAAAAATGTAGTACTTTTCCCACCACTGGTTCTAGTAGCATTAAATTATTGACTAACGCCATGGAATCAGTTTCCAGTTAGCTTGGGCCCAACCCGGATGGACAGTCAGCAATGCTAGCACGACGCTAGCAACAAGTGAACACATTATTGTCGTCATTACGTTGTTGTCACTAGTTGTTTATAAATGTAAATAGATAGTTGACAACTTGACGTATCTAACAGTTCTGTACGATGTGTCCACGCACGGCCTTTCATGCACGCTCATATTAGTTGCATAGACTCATGTCAACAGTGCTATGCTAATGCTAACCACTTGTGTTAGCTGCGTTAGTTAGTTAGTTAGCCAAAGGAATAAATAAACTATAGCTGTGAGTGAGCGGGTCTTTACCGGTAATTGACAGGAGGCGCCCCACCCGGGAATCCTACCCCGGGAACCCTTCTCTCCCATGGTTTAGGGGGAGGTTGTGAGGCCATGGTGGAAAAATTAATTTCCACAAGTTGTTGTTAGTTTGCGATTCTTCTGACGTCCCTCCCACTGTGGCGTCACAGCACTTCTCTGTTGACAGACCAGAGCAATACATTCAAGAAAAAAGGGGCGATCGTTCATCACCACAGGCAGTGGTGGAAAAAGTACTCAAATTCTTTACTTAAGTCAAAGTTTTAATACTTCAATGTAGAAATGCTCTACAATTACAAGTAATAGCCTGGAATTCAAAATGTACTCGAGTAAAAGTACAAACGTATTGGTATCAAAATGTACTTAAAGTAGGCCCCTAGGCATCTTGTCCAGCCTCTATTTGACTATTTTGGCCTTGAAAGTCTGATAAGTTGAAGGGGGGAAAAAAATCACCCTTCAAAATACGTCCAGCAGAGGACGCACAAACTCATCGGATGCACTTTTTGAACATGAAAATGTTCCTGCTGTTGCAGAATTATAAGATTCGTATTTAATCTAAAAAAGTTTTAAACGTCTTCAACGTAGCTGAAATAGAGATGAAGCAGCCTTCATAGATTCCATATAGTTTCATTGTTTGACAGCATGCTCATCAGTGTAGGCTACTTTGGATTCATGTCAATTTGTGTTTTCAGATATTAAACCACTTGAACTGTCAATACTTAATAAACTTGTCTTGACCTTCCTTTTTCCCCTCTACACCAAAGCTCTTTGCCAAAAATAGCTGATTGCAGATCTGCTCAGAATAAGGACATAGGGTTCAAATATAAAAAAAAAGAAGAAAAAAGTTTCTACCACACAAAGATTTGGAAACAAACTATATAGTAACTCTGAGGACCCCTAGGGGTCCCGGACCCCCTGTTGAAGACCCTTGGTTTAAAATAAATGTTTGTGTTTTGCTCCCCCCCCCCCACCACAACATTAACATAGTCATAGGGTCCTATTGTTCATTCTCACAGTGCTATTGGATAGGACATTTGTGTATAGGCCTATAAGTACCACCCACAATGTTCTGAGGCTCAGAGGCTGAAGGCTTGAATCTCCATCTACCACAACTTGAAGAACTTTGCAGAGTGTTGACGGGGTTGTGCTTGGTCTCCCTCCTCTGACCCACCTTACCGATCATCACCACGAAAGCGTGGGATGGCTCAAAGTAGCTGACAGAGTACAGCATCTTGCAATGGGCCTGGTGTACAAGATACACTACACCTCCAAGATTCCCATGTACCTGACAAACTACTTCTTAAAGGTCAAGGATGTTCACGACCACAACACCAGAGGCAGCTCCACTAATCATCATCAACGTAGATTTAACACTAAACAAGGCTCTAACTCGTTCTCCTGCTACACCATCAACATGTGGAACGCCCTTCCTCAAGCCCTAAAGGAGAGCAAATCCCTAGCCTCCTTCAAAATTGGTATGAAAAGTCACCTTCAGACAGCTGCTACCCGTGACTTGTAAATAGAGTAAGCCCCCATGCCCCCCCCCCTTTTTTATTATTCTTTTTTCTGCCTTTGTATTTGATGTTATGCTTTTGAAACTGATAGATAAAGTACTATGTTCTATCCGTCTGTCTTTCAATGTTATATGAGATACTTAAAGTGTGGTTCCTGTGGAAATAAGCCTCGGCTTTCTAGGATCTCCTTTTAGTTGACCTTGTACCAGTGATTTGTACTGTCATGAAACTGTACTTTTTTCTATTGCAAACTTCTAATAAATTCTTCAATCAATCAATCAAATCGATCAAAGTAAGTAAAATGCCTATAATATTTGTTCTTGTAATAATTAAAATGACTAGAATCTGTACATATGTTGTTATTGTGAAATACATCCCCCAAATATAAATTAGGTGTTTTATATGTTGTATTGTTTACAATTTGTGGCAGCAAATAGCCATGTTGCCAGTTTACATCCCTGAATAGTCTAAATAGACATGTTTTGTCAGGGATCTACAATATTTACCATAGATATATTATTACATAATGTAGAAAATATATGTATTTTTATTTTCATTTCTAATCCAACAATAATTGTAACACATTGTACTAGAAGCTGAGTTCCAAGTTTTCTTTCTTGTGCATTCTGCACAACTTTTGCAAACTAAAAGTAAACCTTTCTGGGAAGATGTTGGTACTATGCATTGCAGACTGCTAGCCTGCTGCAACTTGGTAAAACAGGTTATTTTGTGTACAGGTAGAATGCAAGGTCCTGAATGGGGGACTTCATGAATTAGTTTTGGGATGGTAATGGGGTGGTCACTCAAGCCCGTATCAGAGTGTACGGTGGAGAGCTATCCACCGCAAATTTGAGGTGGAAAGCTTTCCACCTCAAGTCAGAAAATAAGTGCAGGACATCATAGTCACTCACGGTGGAGTCCTGTACACTGTGACTGACTGGTCTAGATCGACCAATCAGTGAACGGGGTGTAGAGCCTGTCTGTCTGATAGTAAAAACAGAGAGATGTGTCGGTACTCGCGGTGGAAAGCTCTCCACCGTGAGGAATGATGTAACGTTGTAGTTTCATGACTCAAAAAGACTCGAAAAGACTACACCGCGGTGTAAAGCCTTCCACCGCCCAGGCGACTATGATGCCGGCTTCAGTCAGACAGTATTGTCCTGAATGGGGGACCGCATTAGTTCCTTTTAGGATGGTAATATGGTGGTCAGTCAGACAGTAAGTGTGATGTTCGTCTGTGTCTTTCAGGAGACAAAAACAGTTTCTGGGACTATCACAACTAAGCAATGCAAATCAGAGTTGGTTAAACAGTGTGACCATTGTAAATTTCTAGGTTACTTTAGTGGAATCAATTTGCCCCACCAGCCACCACACATACTAAAGCTAATCCCAATTGTATTTTTTCCATTTCAGAATGTCAAGGTCCAAGGAGACAGCCTCGCTTCAGTGTGCAGAATGTCATAGATGATGTCCAGAATGGAGAGAGTGATGTGGAAATAGAATTTGAGGATGAAACTGATGAAGAGTCAGACGAAGAACCCTGTGGAGAATTGTACAAAGAAAACCAACCACCCACCGACTGCCCAGCCAATGCAGACGTTGAGCCCCGCCTGGCCACACATGCCAAGCCTCGTGACAGAAATCTCAGTCAGAAAAAAGATTTCACCAGCCCCAATACTGATTTGTCTGGTCCACCTCTCACTGAAGATGTGACTTCCCTACACACACCGCTGGAATACTTCCGACAGTTTGTGTCCAAAGATATGATTCAGTCTCTGACAACAAACACAAACTAGAAATACTGTTCCTTCGAAACAGTGTGGGCTCGATTCCAACCCAACAAATAGGATACTTTAAGGTACTGTAAGGTACAGTACCCTACAGTATTGTACTGTACCTTACTATACTGTACTGCACCTTACTGTACTGTACTGTACTGTACTGTACTGTACTGTAACTTACTGTACTTTACTGTACTCTACTGTACTTTACCTTACTGTACTTTACTGTACTCTACTGTAACTTACTGTACTTTACTGTACTCTACTGTACCTTACTGTACTGTACTTTACTGTACTCTACTGTACCTTACTGTACTGTACTGTACCTTACTGTACTGTACCTTACTGTACTGTACTTAACTGTACTCTACTGTACCTTACTGTACTATACTGTACTGTACTCTACTATGCCGTACTGTAACTTACTGTACTGTACTCTACTGTACCTTACTATACTGTACTTTACTGTACTCTACTGTACCTTACTGTACTCTACTGTACTTTACTGTACCTTACTGTACTGTATTGTACTTTACTGTACTGTACTTTACTGTACACTACTGTATCTTGCTGTACCTTACTGTGCTGTACGTTACTGTACTTTACTGTACTTTACTGTACACTACTGTACTGTACTGTACCTTACAGTACTGTACTTTACTGTACTCTGCTGTACCTTACTGTACTTTACTGTACTCTACTGTAACTTACTGTACCTTACTGTACTGTACTTTACTCTACTCTACTGTACTGTACCTTACTGTACTTTACTGTACTCTACTGTACCTTACTGTACTGTACCTTACTGTACTGTACTTTACTGTACTCTACTGTACCTTACTGTACTATACTGTACTCTACTGTGCCGTACTGTACCTTACTGTACTGTACTCTACTGTACCTTACTATACTGTACTTTACTGTACTCTACTGTACCTTACTGTACTCTACTGTACTTTACTGTACTCTACTGTACCTTACTGTACTGTATTGTACTTTACTGTACCTTACTGTACTGTACTCTACTGTACCTTTCTGTACTGTACCTTTCTGTACCTTACTGTACTTTACTGTACTCTACTGAACCTTACTGTACTTTTACTGTACTCTACTGAACCTTACTGTACTGTACATATTCTATGTGTTCTAGATCTACATTTTTGATTCTGTGTTTGGGAACCAGCAACTGTCAAATGGACTCCAACTGTAGTGGAGTATATTGAGTGCATATACTGTAGGCTAACAATCCCAGATCACATCTGTCCTCCACTATGTCTATAACCAAGGCGTTCTTCTATGTGGCCACTCCAGACTGAGGAGTGGAGCATGGCTTTTATTGTGTTTGTGGATCTGACTTGGAAATGCATTGGTTTTGATATCTCCCTGACAACCAACAACAACCACTAATATGGCTGACTGTCCCTGCGGGCTCTAGGATATATGGCTATGGGATTTACATCCCATCGCCCGGACTTGATTCTTGATCACAGCTGTGTAATCAGTAGAGTGGAGAGGGACATTTATTTATAGTTTTAACTATAACTATAGTTTTATACATCACACAGCTTAGATATTTGGATCAAATCAGAGAGCAGACCTGTGTGAACGCATTGATATAAATAGCATATCTGAAGTGTGAATATTGCAGCCACAGCGCCTTAATATAAACATGGGTCCCTTTCCTCACTAAACCCATTGGAAATGCATTGGGTGCTTAAAGTTAAACATTTTTATTTTTTTATAATTATACTACAAAACATTTCAAAAAGAAAAATACACGCACACTTGTCCTCAGTAAGCTGAACACATAAAAATTTGAATGGTGTTGAAAGGTGTAAGCGTTTAAGAGATGAAGCGCGCCAAAGTTTTGAGGATACTGACTAGTATAGAAATAAATAAATAATGAAGATAACATACGTGTGCTCGCCTTCCAGGCGAGCCCACAATAAATACAGCCGCCAAACAAAGGGAACATCTGTAAACACCAATACAAAGGAAATAGAGAAGATTTTGGGCATGTATCTGAAGATGGGCCTCGCACAAATGGCTGGAATTCGAATGTACTGGGAGACAGACACACGATACCCCCCTGTTGCTGATGTGATGCCACGCAACAGATTCCTTTCTTTGTTGACATCCTTACATTTAGTCAACAACTTGACAGTGTCCGAGACGGAAAAGAAGGACAAACTCTGGAAAATCAGACCATGGCTTCATTCATTCAGAGAGAAGTGCCTGCAGCTGGTTCCAGAAGAGCACACCCAGACCTACATTGGAGTTGAAAAGCTGTACATTGTGGGTAACTACAGTCAATACATGGGAGGTGTGGATTTGTTGGACTCGTCGTTCACAGAAAAATACAAGTACCACCTGAAATCCCGTCGCTGGTACATGTACATCTTCTGGCACACCATCACGCATGCTGTGGTCAACGCCTGGCTCCTCTACAAGCGGGACTGCAAAGCTCTCAAGGAGAAAGAGCCACTGAACCTGAGAAGGTTCCAGGCACAGCTAGCATCCTCTCTCATTCTGGTAAGAATCAATTTATGTTATTTACAGACTTAGACGTATTTACAATTTGTGTTATTTCTCTCAGACTTGTATCCGGATGAATCTTTGACATGTACTGTACATTAATTTATTCTGTTCTAATCAGGTGGACACTGAAGTCAAAACACCAAAGAGGGGACAGCCATCTTCAGCTCAGAAGAGACAACTGGAAGAGAGTCCATACTGCACTCCACACAAGGCACCACGTCCACCACATCGGTCATCAGATGTGCGCAAGGACCAAATTGGACACTTCCCAATGGAGACACAGAAAGGGCCCTGCGGGAATAGTGGCTGTTCAGGGAACACCGTCATAATCTGCCACAAGTGTAATGTTCGTCTGTGCCTTACAGGATCCAAAAACTGTTTCTGGTACTATCACCACTAAGCAATGCAAATCAGAGTTGGCCAGACAATATTGTATGACCAGTGTATATTGTAATTAGGTTTCTTTAGTACATTTATTGTACTGTTTTTCATTTTGCAGTTCTTTTAATAAAATCACATTTCTTTAAAAAAAAAATGACTTTTTGACGTTATTATTCATAATGTATACTGTTCTGAGGCCAAATATTATTCATAATGTATACTGTTCTGAGGCCAAATAATAAACCATAACCATATGAACCCTTACGTTTTTTTAGTGAAGTATTTAGACATTTGCCATGTTATTCTGACAGTGAGTAAAAATGTATTTGGAAATTCTGCTACCTGATAGACCCAACATAGCCAAATGTCAACATTTTCGTGAAACCACAACATTAAAAAAAAATTACATTCTTCTACATTTTTTTTGCAAGTAGAACTTAATTTGGGTCTTGCAGGGTTAAAGGACATTGTAGGCTCCTATATGGCTCAAGGCTTAAAACCTGTTGCATGGCATTTGCAAATACTTGACCTTAACTGTGTAATACTGAAAACGCACAGTAAGTGGCAGCAATAGGCTACATCAACTCGAACAAGGAACAAAGAAATGACTGGTATTTACCTTATAGCATAATGTGTGCTGTTACAATAAATAGTAACACTATAACTTGTATAGGAATATAAGCTCTTATAAGGTGCTATGATAGAAAATAATAGCAATGTTTTTCCTAGGCAATGAGCCCGAGTTGATATACTTTGTATTAAAGACTCATATAATAACAATAGATTCTGTTGTATTAATGTTGACAACGGGTGGTGCCTTTTGATATCCTAAAGCAGGGTTTCTCAAAGTTGTGTGGCACCCTAGGGTGGTGTGAAGCCAGTTGAAGGGTGCCATAGAATACTAGAATAGTTTAGTTTAGTTTAGTTTAGTTTAGTTTAGTTTATTTGATCACTCACATTTTTACAAGTCATACATCCACTTAGTCATTGTTACATGTGGTCAAAAGGAATAGGCTGAAGCTGAAAGCTTGTAGAAGCCTATCCTACTTATTCAATGAGTAAAATACAGTGATTAGTTATAGGAATGTTTGAAATTCAAGGATACATCGGCCTCATAGCATATATGAGAATGGAAAATAAAAAATTAAAAAATAAATGGAAAATTAAGAAAAGGGAAAAAACATGTTGGAAGAATTTCCATATACATCAACACTAGCAATTCAGGAATCAGAATATGTTATAAGAGTATACGATTTTAC
Source organism: Nannobrachium achirus (assembly GCF_963921795.1). Classification (NCBI taxonomy): domain Eukaryota; kingdom Metazoa; phylum Chordata; class Actinopteri; order Myctophiformes; family Myctophidae; genus Nannobrachium; species Nannobrachium achirus. Next base: position 15,643,969 of record NC_137833.1, read on the forward strand.
CTTCTGGTGATAATGAAATAAATGAATAGATGAATAATCTACTTTTTTTCTCAAAAAAAAATGTAATTACATAAATGGAGATAAAGGAAACATGATAAAAGGATAAGGGTAATAATAATAATAATAACTGAAAAGGAAACATGATAGAATGAATGTACTTTTTTTTTTTTTTTTTTTTTTTTACTTACATAATAATTTAAAGTGTTTAGGATTTAAGCATACATCAGCCTAATAGCAGGTAAGAGAAAATTAAGAAAAGAAAAGAGAAACAAACAGACTAATAATATGGGTAATAATAGTAATAATAATAATAATAATAATAAGTGTAATAATAAATGGAGGTAGAGAAACATATAGAATGAATGTAGTTTTTTTTTCTAGGTTTGTGTCCATGATTACGCATTGTCCATGATATTTTCCAGGTTAATTCAGTTGTGGCCTCCCTTTTGTTACGCTTCAGTTCAAATATGGTTACAGTACGTGCACATCCACTTTGGCTAGGCAAAGCCTGTGTTTTGCATTCTTTATCTGAGTCAGTTTGACATTTTTCTGTAGTAGAGTTGGCGCAGTGTTTTGGCTACAGGGTTATCAAGCGGCATGTCCTTGAGACAAGGGATTTACTGTCTGTTATACAGAAGCAGCTGTCTTGGGCACATATGGCAGGAAGAATTAAGCACAATTCATTTGTATTTGTCCCGTTTCTTGTCTTGGTAATTCTGCTTCACTAATAAAAATGTCAGAGTTTCAGTGTCTCGTACAGAAGCAGCTATCTTGACGTTTTGCCAGGGTAGTCAAACAGCAGTGTTTGTGTCCATTTCAGCACCATTCATTTGTAATCATCCAGTTCCTTCAAATCACGTACCACTGTTACCTTGGCTGTATCTCCATTTGGTTTTATCATCACTTTGCAATTTCTGCTCCAAACACCTTGAATTTTTTCCTGTTTCTTAAGGATGCGTGCCTCCCTGGCAATTTCAGCATTCTTTTTTGTTAGATGTTCGTTGACATAAACATCCGAGCCTTTAAGCTTCATTCCTTGTATCAGGAGTTGATTCTTGTGTTTTCTGTTTGCGAATCTCAAGAGTATAACAGGGTTTGCTTTACGATCCTTGCTTGGGAGTGTGTAGCAAGCAGCGATATGATCCTGGTCCAACACAATCTCCTTAGATTTAAAGAAATCAATGACTTGCCTTTCAGTGGTTGCTTGGTCTTCTGGCGGGGTGCTGGGGCTATTGGCAGCAGCCCTGGTATAGGAGAATGGTTTAACTTTCAGCCCCGAAATAATTATGTCATCCAACCTTGAATATTGTTCCATTTCATCCAATCTTTTCTCCAATTCTTCAATCTTTTGATCTCTTTCCTTGACCGTCGCCTTCAAAGCCAAGACCTCCTTCATCAGGTCAGCCTGATGTTGGATCATCAAATTCGTCAAAGTAGTCGTCAATTTAGTCATCTCCTCAGCCTGAAGGCTGAGTGAGGTCTTTATTTCTTCGATATCCTTTTTCGTCATTTTGTCCTTTAGTTGTTCGATTTGGCCCTGCAGTGAGTTTTCACCACAAGTGGCCTTGAGCTTGTAGGAGCTATAGTGCTATGCGACCGTCTCTGTCACTGTCTCAATGTATTGCTAGAATACTATTTGTAATTTACCAAAACCCCTTAAAATATAAAATGTTTTTATATTTGTTCAAATGTCAAGTACAAAGTTTGAATGTTGAAACACCATCATATTGCGACAGGGAGTTTATTCCACAGCTTGGGGGCCAGGAGGGCAAACTGTCTCGGACTCCTGGGTGAAGAAAGGTCTGATTTTACAGATGTTATAGAGTGTGAACCTACAGGACCGGGTGACTGATGCAATGTGTGCCTTGAATGATAGCTGGCTGTCCAGGACCACACCAAGGTTTCTAGCAGTTGGAACCGAAGTCACCAATGCAGTTCAGCCTATACTGCAGTTCAAAGTAGTAAAATATGCCATACCCATACATGTACTCGAGCAGGGCTACTCAACTTAAGATGACTCAGGGGCCACACTCAAAATACAAAAAGTCCAAGGGCCGCAAGCTAAAAATGAAGGCCCTATTTTGGACGTTGTGCCAATGATTTTGTAACACACTACATCATCACACTACATCTATAAGGCCAAACTTCATTGAACAAAAATATTGTCATGGAATGATTAAGATTAATGATGAAGTTTCTTCTTTTGGAACAAACAAATTAGCAAAAAAGTATTTAATAAAACAAGTCAAAAATGGTTTCCTATAGTGGTTTTGGAGAAAAACTGAAAAATGACAACAGAAATGATTTGTTCACACTGAAAGTAGACAACATTGGTGTGACCATGGCCTGGCCGCAGGTTGAATAGCGTTGTACTAGAGTGAAAAGGAACAATATTAATGCATCTCTTACGGAGCTTTTGTGCTCAGTGATCCTGGTGCTACGTTCTCTTGTGTTTTCACCAACACGTAAGGGATCACATGGACACTGAATTGTACCGTACTACACCCTCTGATACACATGTTGTTTTAGAACAGAGCTGGAATGGTGAAAAGTATTGATCTTAGACAGTGGGAAGTCTGGGAACTATCTGTAGAGGAATGGCCACAGGACTGGACTCACATAATCTTCCCCACATGCACTTGAAATGTATGTTTTTTTTTGTTGTACTATGTTTATTAAAGGTGGTGTAATCGCTTGTGATTGGATGAAATTGGTATTCAGACCCGAAAATGCATTTACTGAAAATCTGGAGACAGGGAGACCCCTGTTACTGAACAAAAACTCGATATGGCAATAATTGCTATCAGAATATAGAGCTAAGATTTGATTTTAGGCTTTAATGCCTTTATTGATAGGACAGTAGACTGACAGGAAATGGGGAGTGACACACGGCAAAGGTCCTCCGGATCGGGAATCGAACGAGCGACGCCACCAGGCATCCATGCCTATGTGGCAATGCCTAAGTGGTATGCGCCTGGACCAGTAGGCCAGCGGGCGCCCGACCTCTTTCTCTTTTGTTATCTTTTGTACTCATGTTTTTCCTCGTTTCATTTATATGATACTACCCTTCATCAATGTGGTCATGTTGAGGGGATTGAGTAATATCACCAAGTGAAATCACTCTCCACTGACACTTAAGTAGACTCTGGCTAACAACTTTGTCTCTATAGTAGAGACAAAGTTTGTGTAACAATCACTTAACAACACAGGGGTAGGCCTATTCTGTTTTGATGAGGTCTTTCCCTTACAAGTTCTGCATGTCACTGCCATACAGTACATGATCAAAGAAATGTGTGGGGAATGTCAGGGTCGTATATATATACAGTATATGACGATGAAGTACATTGAATTAGGGTTTACCCTTCAAAGCTATAGAAAAGGGTGGTGAAGTGGGTGGTTTCTGCCTGGTGCGTAACACTGTCGTACGGTGAACCATAAATCAGGCATGAGCCTTGTAGCGCGGCGAGGGAGTGCAGAGGTGCGACGCTGTGGTTAAAGCTCGAAGAGGGAGTCCTGTGACGACGATGACAGAGCTGTGTGTGGGGGCGAGCGTACAAGGCTTTGTCGCAATGGGTCCTGTAGGGTAAGAAGTGTCTTTATGTCATAATGTACTGTAGGTGTGTGTGTGAGAGTGAGACGAACATCTCGAGGGATCCTCCCAGTCGAGAGGTGGGAATCCAGAAAGTCTTTTTCTATGACGTCACAAGCGTGGGAGGACTACATGGTTACTAGTCTTTCGATGGTGGTCCTGTCATTTGGGGTTTCAGTCTCATCAATCATGTTTTGACCTTTTTGAAATGTGATACCGTGCCCCCCACTCCATCAGATTCTCACACCTGAGACCCTCAACAGGAATTTAACACAAAAGAGCACACAAAGTTATTGCACTTGCAAGGCAATACTAGAAGTTTGTAATGTACAGTAGGCCTATGTTACATTTAGTAATACACTTCACAATATAACAAAGTATAAATGAGCAGCTATGCAGGCAAAAATGATTTATTTTTATAATTGTTTTGGGCAATGTAGGTAGCCATGGTTTCCAGTAAGGCAAAAATTATATTTAAATCTCTGTAACATGATAGTGCATGTCTGCATGATGAATGAATGATAGTCATTAAACTACTCGAGTTTGAGGCCATTCGGTCAGACGCACCCGAGTTACCGGTATACTGGGTGTCCAGGACCCAGACAGACAGACAGACAGACAGACAGACAGACAGACAGACAGACAGACAGACATTCTGTGAATTAATAGGCAGATGATGACAAATTATTTGGGCAATGTTTACCCTGTGTGTCATTGAGTTTACACTTTACACAGTCAGTATAGTATAGCTCACAATCGTAAACGAAGCCTTCACCGGCCCGGACAGATTGTAAAACATTGTAGTGAGGGTCAGGGCAGACAATGTTTTTTACTATACAGTCCTTGTGCTTTCTCTTATAGCCTCAGTCATGTTCCTAAGGAGACAGTGACTGGTCTGACTATGGTATCTACTGTCTAAATGTTGCACAAGACTACATTCCATTATTTACTCCGACTAGGACAGCTAGGAGAAATTCCTGTGTTCCTAACTGGTTGTACAATGTATTTTTGGTGGACAGCACGCTGGATTGACCTGAAAGTGAAGTGGGTACTTTTCCACAGATATTGGTTCCTCTTGTGCTCTCTCTCTGTGTGTGTGTGTGTGTGTGTGTGTGTGTGTGTGTGTGTGTGTGTGTGTGTGTGTGTGTGCGTGTGTGTGTGTGTGTGTGTGTGCCCGCGCGCACAGCGCATGCATATACCGGTATATGTACATGCACATGCACATGCGCATGTGTGTGGACTATTTGTAGGGTCTGAGTGCCTGCTTATCAAAAAAGGAACTACCGGTACTTGATTGCATAACAAGAACAGATTTGCCTGACAATATTTCTGCTGTCGTAGTACTCTTGAAAAGCCAAGCGTGCTGTCCACCAATTGTATATTAAATAATCTTTATTTATACAGCACCTTCCTTAAACAGTGTTATACAAGTAGAATATAAAAACAGTTCTATACCTAATGATAATTTAATTGTGGTATGGATTGTTTGAATGGGATTACATTCTGTGAGGTTAACATCCTGATTTACTCAGCTTATACAGGAAAATGTCATAAGAACCACGAACAATGCTGAATAATATGCCAAGGTGCCTGTAATGTCAATATTATGCTTTACTGCACTGTATAATCCACTCACAAAAACCAGATATAGGCCTACTATCTATCCAAGACGAATTCATTTCTGGTGTAACATTCACAGGAATGGGGTTTTCCCTGCACTGAAATATGAGTTAAGTCTTGCATGAGGTAGCCATTCTAACAACACACAAGGTGACAATAGCTATAATTAAAATGTGCTTCAGGAAGTTTGTAAATGACAGGAACAGACAAATTGCACTCATTGCACTCAGAGTACTGAGTACTAACAACCATTCTTCATATTTCATACAGAACTTTTGGCTTGCATGCTTAGACATTATCCAAAAATAGGGCCTTATATCTCTGTGGAAGAATTTGACATTATGTTGGCAGGTTTCCATCAAGCAGTACACAACTGCACTGTTTTTGAATTCATCTCAGTGTTTGTTTGAAGTTAATCAGAATCCGAAAGTATTTATTGGTATGCAATATGCTCTCCAAATCAGGGGTGTCGCACCAAATTCTGGACCCTGGGTACAAGTATTTTGTGCGTTAACTATTGAAAAATAGCAGATACAGTATTATTTTCTGCTATAGTCTTTGAAGGTTTTTTGAAAAACCCATGTTTCTATGTCAGCGGTGCTCAAACATTTTCAGGTGAAGCACCTCCAAAATGATATGTATTTGGCCACGGACCCCCATCTCAAAATATTTGGTTCCAGGGACCCCCCAGAAGCAAAATTTGAGTTAAAAATGTTCGCTTAAAAAATACATAGGCCTATATTCAAAGATTTGCACACATTTTCACGACTTTTCAAAAATAGCTGATCTACAAGCTCACAGCGTGGCACTCGGTGCCACGCTGTGAGCTTGTATATCTGCTATTTTTCAATAGCTAAAATATAAAGTAATGAAGGCCCCTCCACCTTGGGCCCTAGTAACTCAGTCCCACTTTGCCCCCCCTTGTGACGCCCCTGCTCCAAATGATCCAGAATGCAGCAGCACGACTGGTCTCCAACCAGCCAAAATGTTCACACGTCTCCCCCATTCTCCTCTCCCTCCATTGGCTCCCATGCAGTTGCTGCCTGCCCTGCACAGAGTACAACACACTGATGTTGGCCTACAAAGCAACCAAAGGCCTGGCCCCCCTACATCTTCAAAGCCTAATCCAACCCTACTACAACCCCTCCCGCTCACTCAGATCAGCCAACACAGGGAATCTGACAGAACCTTCGCTAAAACATTTGGGACAACGCTCCACACGTCTTCTCCCTTCTGGCTCCCAAAATGTGGAATGAAGTCCCCATTCATTGCACTGCAGACTCACTCACAATCTTCCGCCGTAATCTGAAGACTCCACCTTAGCCCATAGCACTTTAATACCAGCACTTGACCTACAGTAGCCTCGGCGACCTTGCAGGCTTGGCGTATGCAAAGGCTAAGATGTAATTTAGATAGCATCTTATGCAGGCTAATGCCAGGTCATTGTTGACCTGTCATCCTATAGTCTCTCAAGAACAGCCAAACTGAGCTTGAGTTACAACTGAGCTCCAGTTAAGTGAAAAGAGCAACACACCTTTCCTTGATGATGGCTAGCCAGATTGGGCATCCTATAATGTGTATGGTTTCAGATTATTGCTGTTTTTTGTGGTTATTCTACTGTTAGACTGATGATAGATTCTTGGTTTACCTATGATCCTAGATTATTATTGCCATGGATTTGATGCATTACCTTTGTACCGTCCTTGCTTATTGTGAATCGCTCTGGATTAAGAGCGTCTGCTAAATGCCTGAATTGTAAATTCTACATTTCTCACATATAAGGAATTTGAGAAGGTGCATGCATGCAGGGTAATGGTAATATGCTGAATTTTTAACTTAAAAAATATGAGTGTGAGAGAGGGTTATCTGTCAGACGCACACACTGTAGTGTGCGTGCATGCGTCTGCACGTGCGTCTGCGTGTGCGTCTGCGCGCGTGTGTGTGTGCAATCTGTGCATGCATGCACGTGCGTACGTACGTGTGTGTGTTAGGATTTTTAAATGCCAGTGCAAGCAAGAAGTCATAGTACAGTATCTGGGGCATTATTTATTGTATTACTGTTGTTTGTTTTTACTTCCTGCCTCATTCATTCAGTTAAACGTGTGAGTGGATAGCAGCCTCTTAACCACAGTGAAATTAGGTTATGAGGTGGTGTGTGTGTGTGTGTGTGTGTGTGTGTGTGTGTGTGTGTGTGTGTGTGTGTGTGTGTGTGTGTGTGTGTGTGACAGGCGGGGGGTGTGCAGGGGGTGGAGACATAGCAGCAGAGGTGCGGCATTACTGGAAGCAGGTGCCTAAACAGGTCTGGCTTGCCTTTTCCAGGGCATGGTTGGTTAACACTGAAACGACTGAAACGCACAAGGCTGTGGCTTTGTGGACGTACAGTACCACCGTTACACATTACATGCACACAGTGGTGTCAGTTCAGAAAAAGCTAAGGTATGGCAACATGACTGGTGTCTTGCACGCGCAAACAGGCATGAAACATTTATTTTAGGAAGTTCATTCTATTTTCCCCCAATTTCTACAGTTTCTTGGGCTAGATATGGCAGCCTGGAACGGTTGTTCAAGTGCAGCTAAACTTGGCATGTTTGTAAACATGACTATTTTGTTACATTTTGCATTTGTAGTTATTTTACTGTAATTGAACAACATAATAACCAGAACAGATAGCCAAAGATACATTCATGGATTTATATGTAAAAGTAACTTTTATTTTCCCTGGACCCAGGGTATGGCAGCTGCATACGCCTGCCATACCCAATTGACGCCCCTGCATGCACAGGGGTGCAAACACACAGGACTACGATGCATCGTTTTAGACCAGTGTTCCCAAAACAGCTGGTCAGAGTCAGGACCCATTTTGGGGTCACAGACCCATTTGTATGGGTTGCGGGTAAATCTCTTTCAACGAACAAAAAGGCGTAAGAAATGTGTTGTGAAAATAGCCAAATCTACAAGCTCACAATCTACAAGCTCACAATGTGTCACATCGCATTGCGTTGTGAGCTATATGATTATTTTCATCATTCATTAAATAGTGCTTAAGTGGCTTGATTTTTTGAAAAGACACCAAATGTATTTTCTGGGTTTGAGCTGAAAAGGTTTGGGAACCAAGGATGTAGAGTAGATAATGCAACACACATACACAAAACACAACTCCTCCACATGCTGCGAGTTTATGGCCTGCTGTGACCAGTGAACAGATATACAGCTTTCTGCTCATAAGGAGGTGGTTGTCACTGCAGCATCCTCTACACTGGGGTTAAATCACGGTTGATTGTGGTTCATCTGAACGCGACAGGAAGGAGCTGCACAGAGCTTTTCACCTCAGTCTCCTGATACAAGAGAAAACCAGATGCTCCATTGTAGCACGTCACTGTGTTCCTTGGTAATGACGCCCCTGGATGCACTGCTTGTAAAACCTGCCATGGAGAAAAGCACCGCTTATTAGCTCTCAAAAGGAGAACAATTATTAGGATCAAGGGATGGTTTGATATGAATATTGAGCAGTGCAGTACTGCACAACAGATCACCATGTGTGCTTTTTTAAAGGTACAGAGTGCAAGTATAATGGAAAGGTATGCCAAGTATATACTGTATATACCAGGCAGTAAGACAGACACCCTAAAGGCGAGAAGCGAGGTTGTGCTGAAACAAAAAGGATGACTCGCCGAGCGAGATTTTCCCTATATGGGCATTCCCAGATATGGGCTTAATATTGATGACATCAGGGATCTCCAGACTCCATGGGCATTGGGGATGAAAGGGACAAGGACGGAATTAATTTGCAAGCGTGACTCGCGTCGCGAGTCGCGACAACCACACTAGTTATCATGAGACTTGGCACACATGCATGCACGCACATGATCTGCATGTTTCCATACTAAATGCGACCTACGGTCGCAACAAATGTGGGATGGTTTGATATGAATATTGAGCAGTGCAGCACTGCACAACAGATCCCCATGTGTACTTTTTAAAGGTACGGTGTTCAATAATGGAAAAGTATGCCAAGTTTATATATGCATCACAAGCTCCAGTGGCGCAATCGGTTAGCGCGCGGTACTTATATGACAGTACATTGCAGAGCAATGCCGAGGTTGTGAGTTCGAGCCTCACCTGGAGCAGATACCTGCAGATACCTGGAGCTTTCAATGTGAAAAAGACCATAAAGGTCTTATTTGAGATGTTCCTTTTAGGCAGGGTGTTTAACTGTACTTATACTGTACTACATTTCAATTGTATTGACTATACTTGTACTGTTCTTCATTTTTGTCTAATAAAATAATCAATCAATCAATCAATCAAAACAAGCCCTTACAACACATATTTGACCCAGACCGATCCTAAAGAAATTCTCCTTCTCTGAGGTACTGTAAGTAGTGTACCTTAGATGATACTCTGATGTAATCTTTTCCCCAAAGGGTATCTTGGTTATTTATTAATTACCATTGTTAACAATCTCAAACCTTCTCAACATACCCTGTAAAAAGAAGACTCTGTGATTGTTCTGTGGGTGGTACAGTTTTGGGTATAGACATACAGTACAGTATTTGTCTGCACTGCAGGCCCCAGGTTGGGTAGAACTGATGTTCTAGAGAGGTGAAGATAGAAGCTTACGTATACCACAGAGGGCAACTTCATGGCACGTCGTAACTGTGGCTTTCTCAAGAACTGAAACTGTAGGCTCAGAATGGTTGGCTTCCCACAAGATGTTTTAGACTGGTACAGGTACACCCTCAGCACCAGTGGTGGAAAAAGTACTTGTACTTCATAGTATCAATAATGCAATGTATAGAAATACTCTGTTAAGTATACAAGTCCGGTAATCAAAATCTACAGAGGTTACATTTGCAAAACAGTGCACACATGGAACTAAACTGAAAGCCGCTGACTGAAAATGTTCTAATACTCTAATGTTATTGTTCTAATATTTAAAAAAGCTAATATTTGCATCAAATAACACCACTTGTCAAATTAATGTATTCTTTCTATCAACTATTACACAATGGAAAATGAAACATTGCTATCAATATGAATCAGTTCATCCGTGCCATTTGTTTTTACTTCACTTTATGTCCCAAAGAAGGCAAGGAAGCGTATCACAGCATGAATTCATTTTTTCCCCTCGAAAACATGATTTTACTAGAGCAGTGGTCTTCAACGACCCCCACAACCTTCTCATAGATTCCATTTAGTTTCATCGTTTGACAGCATAATCATCATTGTATTTTGGATTCATGTCAATTTGTGTTTTCAGATATTTAACCACTTGAACCGTCAATACATAATAAACTTGACCTTTCATTCTGTACTTAGTCTGCTCTTTTTCCCCTCTACACCAAAGCTATTTGCCGAAAATAGCCAATCTACAAGCTCACAACGCCTCGCAGCGCGAGGCGTTGTGAGCTTGTAGATCTGCTATTTTTGGCTAAAGTTCTCAGAATTTGGACACCAGGGTTCAAGTGGACCCCCTGTAGTAGATTTGGAGGACCCCCTGTAGTAACTCTGAGGACCCCCTAGGGGTCCCGGACACCCTGTTGAAGACCCATGCTCTAGAGATTACAAACCCTGCTGCACTCTGCAACTGCCCTGTTGATACTCAGAAGTTCACTTTTAGTCCATTCATTTCTAATGATTATAGGCCACAGGTTCTGATAGCACCAAATTCTGGGCCCTGGGTACAAGGATTCACTTGCGTGCGGGCCCCCCATGAATGTTCTTCATATCATAGGGGGAGGGGGTTTAACCCATTTAGACTGGGAACGCATTATTACGCATTATTTTGTGCTTTAACTATTGAAAAATAGCAGATATACAAGCTCACAGCACGGCACCAAGTGCTGCACTGCGAGCTTGTAGATCTGCTATTTTTGATTTTTTTTTGAACATTTCAAATCCTTCTAAGGTTTTTTGAAAAACATAATATGTTTCTGTCAGTGGTGCTCAAACTGTTTCATGTGAAGGACCCCCAAAATGATATGTATTTGGCCATGGACCCCCATCTCAAAATATTTAGTTCCAGGGACCCCCCAGAAGAAATGTTACAAATGTTCGCTTAAAAAATACACATATTCAAAGATTTGCACACATTTTCACAATTTTTCAATAGCTAAAGTATAAAATAATTAAGGCCCCTCCACCTTGGGCCCTAGTAACTCAGTCCCACTTTTCCCCCCTTGTGACGCCCCTGAATGGGAGATTTGGAATTATGAGTGGACCCTGTCCTCTGTCTGCACCTACCACCACCAGTATTCATTGGCTGCAGCAGGGACATCATCTCAGATGGCCGGTGATCATATTCCTTCCTTCTCCAAGCAGAGGACTATCCCTCATTTGGCTTCAGAACAGGAGAGTATTGTGACTGGAGGAATTGCATCACGATAGCATCTGTGCTGCAAACATTCATTCACAAGGTGAGAGCCGGGGATCAGGGGCGTCAATTGGGTTAGTATGGCAGGGGTATGCAGCTGCCATATACCCTGGGTCCAGGGGGGAAAACAAAAGTTACTTTTAAAATATAAATCCATGAATGTCTCTTTGTCTATCTGTGCTGGTTATTATGTTGTTAAATCACATTAAAATAACTACAAATGCAACATTTAACAAAATGGTCACTTTAACAAGGTATTATAATTATATTCTCCACACTTGTATTCTCTCCATCTTGACAAAATGGTATATTCCCAGGTTCCGCAGGTCAGCTGCACAGGTGCAATGCATTATTGTTAATTGTGGCACGTTTACTAACATATGCCAAGTTTAGCTGCACAACAGCAACAACTGTTTCCAGGCTGCCATATCCAGCCCAAGAAACCGTAGAAACGGGGGGAAAATTAAATGTACTTCTTAAAATAAATGTATCATGCCTGTTGCTATAAGGTATGGCAATATGACTGGTGTCTTGCACGCGCGCAAAGACACCAGTCATCAGGGCCTTTAGCAGGCAGGAAGAAATGATAGGGGGGTCACCTCCAGCCCATGCCGCAAAGCAGCGTGGGTGAAAAAAAAATGGTGGGACAAACCACCTAGAACACCCGAAATGCATAGAAAACTAAGCATTTTGTCACACTTATACCTTTAACACGCAATACAAACAACAGGTCTTACAAACCCATCTATCTATCTCTGCCTATGCCTAGATCCGGCCCTGCCAGTCATGTTGTCATATCTTAGCTTTTTCTGAACTGACACCACTGTGGTGGATGGAAGGTAACATTGTCTCAAATGATGACATGCAGTTGTCATGGCAGCCAGGCCTAAACAGTCCTCTCACCTGCAGGTTTCATTCCTTGCATCAAGAAATGTGATGATGGGCAGATAGTTGGTATGTGGCAAAGGACACCATGGTTGGAGATGACAGCACATAGATATTTCTGCCCCTCTGACCTGGCTGGCAGCACTGTAACAATAGCCCTGTCCTCCTTCATCTCCTCTCTGTAGACAGGTTGAAGCTGGCTATACATCCGCTAAATAATGGGTTGTGACTGTGAGCCGCTTAAAGGAGTAGTTCACCCCCAAAATGACTTTCCTATTAATTATACTCATGCCATGGAGACTTGCGTTCAATAGGGGTCTATATGTTTGGTTTTTTGTCGTATTCCTAAGACAAAAAAATAAAATAAGAAAATGTACCCTGGCGGTTTCCCCATCCAGTGCCATGCATTTGGGTCTCCTTCCGGAATCAATGGGGGTAAATTTACTATAATCACATTTTTGTCTTATGAATACGACAAATACAAACCAATATTATTGAACTCAAGTCTCCATGGCATGAGTAATCAATAGGAAAAAAAAGTCATTTTGGGGGTGAACTAGGCCTACTCCTTTAAAGCTTCAAACTCCATTATTCTCTATGAAAAGGGTTCGTTCATAAAACAAATGATTCCAGTTGCATGATGTAGGCTAAAACTGTACGATAAGCCTTCACAATATAAATGCTGATTGAAAGGAGTTTCACACAGCTGCAATGGATAATTTCGTAATTTATATCAGCTGTGAATAGAAGTGAAAACTGTTGTAGGACTACTATTTATTGGATTGGATTTATTGTTGGCAGACAACTTTCACGCAATGAGCGTCAGACCGTCAGACACACACACAGGAGGTCTTCACACACTCTCACGTGCGCCACGCTGTCACTCATGCATTGATTTGGAACTTCCACCTTTGCCTGCATTTGAGCGACAACAATATAAACGGTCATGGTCATGGATCAGATCGAGGCTAGCTATACGAGTGCTCTTCTCTCTCCCCCCCCCCCTCACTTTCTACAAATATTAATGTTACTGTACGCTGCCTGTCACTCACTCTTTTCTGAGTGACATAGGCAGGTGCGCTCCATCTTGAGACTGGCTGAGTGCAGTCCCTGGAGGACCCTGTGCGTATTTACGCACGGGACATAATCATTACGCCCCAGATGATCCCTGCGATGGGTCCGTCTAACCTAGTGGGTTCAGGGATCCTCAGATCATCGAGGGGGTTAAATAGGCAAATTGGAGAGTCCTTGAATTAAAAAAGAAAAAAAGTTTGTTAAAGCTTATTAAAATGTGCAGCATAAGCCACCAAAAATCCCTTGAAGGTTTAGTGAAACGTTGCAGCCCTGGCCCCGTGGTACAGCCTATATATTTATTATTATACTGTACCTCTAAGGGTGCAACCCCACATCTACCACTGATGACGTCCTTTCATTAAACGTACGCTGCTGTGGAAGCGCTCCTAAGTCTCATTGGTCGGTTTGGAAAGGGGGCGGGCCTGGCGGGGAGCAGGGGGAATTCCCACTGGGCGAGCAGAGCTAGAGCGCTCCTCTCTCTTTCTACAAATATTAATGTTACTGTACACAGTAGGCTGTCACTCACTCTGTTCTGTGTCTGAAGCAAACAATAACCAAAGCCGCGGTGATAAGGTTGTGCTCATCATCATGGACGGTGAGTAGACTCTACTAACATAATGTTTTCTGTGAGATTAAACTTCTGTTCTGTTTCTGGCGATATAGTTTATGGTGAGATTTATTGAACTTTACTATATGTTATACGTTGTATGTTCGACGAACATGACAGTCACTCACTGCATTTTAAGGTAGGCCTACAAACATCAATATAGGCTGACTTTTTTCAAATTCAATTCAAATTCAAATGTTCTACTTCTAAGCTAACGCTTTACAATACATGTTTTAAACACTGCCTACTACGTTGCGCATTGCTTTATGATTGACGCTGCTTGTATGATTAGAGCCATGATTGACAAGTGAACGCTACAATGATTCGATATAGATCTGACATTATGTGCTTATTGATATTGTTGTGTCGGATCATGCACACTTATCAGTGGGGGAAAGTAACTAAGTAGATTTACTCAGTAGCCTACTTGACTACAATTTGAGGTATTTGTACTAGCCTACTTTACTTGAGTATTTCCAATTTCCAGTACTTTTACTTAACCCATTTAGGCCTAACCTATAGAATAGGGCTAAATCAGAAATCAGCCTACAAAACAAATATGTTGCTACATACTGTACATGTACTGTAAGCCCCTCCCAAACAGCAAAATGTGTTCCCGGCCTGAAACCTTTATTTATATCGCACCTTTTAAAACTAAGTTACAAAGTGCTTTACAGGAGGAGACACAACACAGCAAATGGACACAGAACAAAGACACACAAAGGTTAAAAGGTTAAAAATAACAGTGCAAAAACAATGCAAAGAAGTAAATACCTATAGTTACAAAATGGTAAACAGAAAAACAAATGGTATAGAACAGTGAAAATAACATTGTGATAAGGGTTTAGGGATTAAAAGCTAGTCTGTAGGTTTTAAGAAGAGATTTAAAACGGGGGACAGACTCGGCGAGGCGGATCTCTAGGGGCAGGGCATTCCACGGGGTAGGGGCTCTAAAGGCAAAGGCCATACGTCCTTTAGTATTGACATTACCAGATGCCGGAAAGTCCAGGAGAGCTTTGTTTGCCGATCTCAGGGTACGAGGAGGCACATAATCGGTCACTATAGGTCCGCTATATAGGCAGGGGCAAGGCCCATCTTGGCCTTGCATGTAATAAGTACGATTTTAAATTTTATTCTAAAATCAATTATTGGCAACCAGTGGAGGGATGCTAAGATTGGTGTAATGTGATCATATTTTCTTGTGTTGGTAACCATTTGAAGGCTGTGGATGGATTTTTTGGAGAGACAGGTGTATAGGGAGTTGCAGTAATCGAGGCGTGAGAAAACGAAGGCATGGACTATAACTTTAGACAGGTCGGGGAGTGTCAGGAATGATTTGATTTTTGAGATATTTCTGAGGTGATAGAATGAAGATTGGATGACTTTTCTAACGTGCTGCTGTAGGTTGAGGTCTGGATCAAAGGTTACACCTAAATTTGTTACTGTAGATTTAAGGTTCGGAAGTAGTGGAACAAGATTTATTTCGACCTGGGCTCCAGCAAGGGGAGGCCCAAAAACTAAAACTTCTACTCATAGTCTACACATCTCGGATCCTATTGTAGCCTACTTTTATTCCACTACATTTTAAAACTTTAGTCAGTTACTTTGCAGATTAAAAATATAATATTATAAAAAAATACGTAAACCACTTTAGCCCTATTTTATACCTACTGCAGGCTATTTGAAAATAGCCGATGTCCAAGCTCACAAAGCATCGAATCGTGATGCATTGTGAGCTTATAG